>NC_134819.1:21093580-21096080 GCF_046742065.1 Oratosquilla oratoria
CCTTTCGGGAGGGTGGTGGCGGTGGCGGCGAGGAGTGGAACAGCGACGTAGCTGCTGCAGTAGCGCGGTTCGAGTGTTGCAAGGCGCCGTAGACGTCGTTGTCTTCGTCGTCGTCGTCGTCGGCGTCTCCACCCGGCGAGTAGAGCTTCCTTAGTTTCTTGCTCGCTCGGGGTGTTCGTGGACTCTCCGTAGACGTTATCTTGTCTTATCGCCAAGGTGTCCCATCAACCTAAATTCGGTGAAGTTCGGAGTTATCCACAACCTACCGACCAGTCAATCTTCGCACTGACACTAAAAAATTGTCTTCTGTACAGAAGTCGAATATAAAAAAAATAATAACAGCGACGATACTGACGGCACACGCGCAAATATTTCACCAAAAAGTCGCCTTGTTCAAATATCACACACGACTTGTCATCGGAAAGGCACGCGTAAGGCACTGTGCTCGCCAAAAGTCAACTATGACTACATCAACAACTGCGGACGTTGACGCTGCCTGATGGGAGTTTGGAGAGCGAGTGAAAGTAGTTGCCCGTACGAGAGGGAAGTATGTACTGCTAGCCCGAGCTGTGCCGTCGACTCACTACCTGCCAACCTACCTACCTACCTACCTACGGGTCTCTCGCCAGCCAACCCCTCCTGTTGCCTCCCCCAACACCCCCCCTCCTCCCTCCAGCTAACACCTCCCTCCTCCCCTACCACCACCACCACCGCTGCCGTCGTCGCTGCTGCGATCACTCTTGCCACCTCCCCCTCCCTCCCTCCTTCATCTCCACTGGGCCCACAGCCACAAACCGTGATGCCGGCTTGCAAGTTCTGGTCGCAATTTGTCATGCAACGGAGGTGACACCTGGCCTCGTTGGGCTATTTCGGTGGTCCTGGGTCACGCCCTACACTGTGGACGTGGATGAGGACCTTCAGTTCACTATGTTCCTCCATAAGGAACGATTCCTGATGCAGCAGGGCGGGAGTGCAGTCCGACGACGCGCCAACAAAAACATAACACCACGCAGCAATATCTGGCACTACTCTTTACTCTTCGTCCCCGCTCCTTCTGTTCCTCCTCTTTCGTCAACACCACCAACACCACTTCTCTCTTTTCTCACCCTTCCTCCTCCAACACTCCGCTGCTCCCATTCTTTCATCATCACTCCATTCTCCCTCCACATTCCTCCTCACTCCACCTTCACTAGTAACTTTGCCGTGGCCTATTGCTTCGTCCCATACCCTACCACCTCCCCTCCCCTCCCACCTCTTACGCGGATGCATCACCCTATACAAAATGAATGGACACATACTCTTGTGATCAAAGTATCCATTTCATAAATGCGACAATCACAAGTTTAATAATTAAAGTACAATATTCTGTCACTGTGTGTGGGAAAGAGGATTACGCCTAATGTCATACCATATTATAAACCACAATTCCACGAATGTCGTAAGCGTGACGAAAGGGGAAGGAGAAGAGGGAGGAGGGGACGACACGTTAGAAGTATAAGGAAAGGAAGAGGAAAATTAACATGTTAGATAACGAAACCTATCATGAAGAATAGCTGCGTGCAGCAATGATATATGCAACGGAGACCACAATCTATCGTCTTAACTCTTTCAAAGCCTGCAAGGTCATGTTGATTAGGGCGAGAGATCTTACAGAATCGGTGCCAAAGCGCTGCATGCCTTTACGAACCTTACGATGACTGACCACGTTAAACTCGTCACTACCACACACACACATATATATAGTCCCTTTAAGTAACAACTAAGCCACTTCATTACGATTATCACATAAAACAAATCTGGTACAAAACACCAACAAATATTATTCTTAGTTTAACATACGGTATGTCTCATTTGTGCAGCAATGACATAAGCACTGAAGAACGCTATACATCGGGTTAACTCTTCAAAATCTACAAGATGTAGGCTTAGAAATTCAGTTGTTTTCCATTGACGCAAATACTTAGCTTAGTATTATGTTAAAAACTTAGACTATTCAACATTACCCGCAGTGTCGCCTTTAGAGGTCACAACGCTTTTGGGCGGCGCGCGTGAAGGGGTGGGTGAGTGACGTCATGACGAATGACCACGTGACTTGTCTTAATCATCAACAAAGCGAAACAGAGAAAACGGGAATTCGTCAGCTCAGAGGTTCCTAGAACGGAATGGGCTTTGCATACGCACTGAAGTTACATACCTTGGGGAAACTTGGGAAAGTTTCGGGGCGGAAACGTTTCTAGGTATTGAAACCTTAGTGACGTGAATATGGTTAGCTTCCGTCATAGTGAAGTCATCCTAGGTTTCAGCGAAGCGCAAGAGTCGTCACTGAAATATGACGTCACATGACGACATCCAGGGTGCAAAGTGCATCGCGCAATGAGATGCAACAACGGAAGGCTTGAATGGAAATGTTCATGTCCACAATAACTTCTGAAAAATAGGTGCTGCATGAAATGGGGATAATATTCATATGGTGATGGGTTTTTTTTTCTATAGAATTTGT
>NC_134819.1:21101080-21113580 GCF_046742065.1 Oratosquilla oratoria
CTTTGTGTTGAAAGTGTTAAAGGAATAGTGCATTAATACTGCAATTTATATGAAAGACTCTTTCTTTCTGACTTGGGTGAAGCATCTGACTTTTTACTTTGAAATCAGGGGCCGAATTTATAAAAGATCCTAACCCTAATGGGCGGAGATTTTACCCAAATCCCTATTATGTCGGCGACCTAAATGCTTCTTATGTCTAGACATAACCTCGACATTACGGACAGCTGATTTAGGTAGAATCTCCGCCATTTTGAAGATTTATGTCTAGACTTAGCGGTTAGGATCTTTTAAAAATTCGGCCCCAGTATCGCAACGACGTTTATGTTAACCCCTTTGCGTCCCTTGCTTGAGTACTTGTGCCTTCTCTACTGCCAGGCCATTTTATTAATCTAATGGGAAAAATGGGACCGAGAGGATTGATTAATATGATTATTATCGACGCTGTTTGCAGAAACTATCGCAAACCCGAATTCGTGAAAGCAAACACGAGGGGAGGGGAGAAACGCTTGAGAAGATGCGTACGTGGCTAATTCAATTCTTCCCAGAAAGGATATCACACAACCTCAAGGACAATTGGTACAGACATGTTGCTAACCTCTACACTCCTCTATGAATATAATCTACCCCTTTAATCTATGGAACGACCCACTGAACGCATTATTCATCTGGTATTTACCCAAACAAAATGTGAATGTTACCACCAGCCTGAAAAACCGGCGTCATCAAGAACAGAATTTCCGAAGTCATGGGTATTATCCTTAGGTGGGAAACAACAACTGGGTTAAGGCAATGGGGCAACGGGGCAACGGGTGCGCGAGGAAACCTCCTCAGCTCAATTAGGGCAACAAATGACGCCCACAGCCCTCCGCTGCGGGCGAGGTACCCCTTCAGGTGGTCAAGGACGAGGTGGGAGGAGGAGGAGGAGGAGAAGGAAGGAGAAGGGTTCGTTCCCATCGACTGACGAGATGACGATGTCGCGGACTCGGCAACCCCGAAGGCGCCCTCGACTCTCGAGGGCGCTCGGCCAGCGCAACGGTTCTTGGGCAAAATGTGATCCGACGTGCTAGTGCAGAAAGAGTAATGGCGGAGAAGGAGTCTGTCGCGGGGGCGGCGTTTTTTTTTTTTTTTTTTTTTTGGTGGAATTAAGATGTGTTGTGCGGGTTTGTGGTGATGACAGTAAGCTACGTGGATGTCCAAAGGGTATGCACAGTAACGAAAGGAATGAGTTGGTATTAGTGGTGGAAGTAGAGGTGATGGGCGTTTGGGTAGCACGAACATACATACATACATGCTGGCCATACATGCACATACACACGCATTACCCATAGATCGGTCATACGAGCTCTGAGCTCTCTTCCGGGAGGGAAATAGCTGTCGATCACGAGTCCAACACGTGATCCAAAGACCAAGGTGAATCACACACACACACAAATACACACACACATATGGACAGACATCTTACTATAAACACGTTTTTCTTTATGGACTGAGAGCCTGTATATATGGGATAGATATTGGCAGCGACTGACTCTCTCCCCCCTTGCGGAGGATAAACGACAGTTCCCGTGGCTGAAATGAGGCCACACTGTCCAAGCGCGGCATGGACATACACACGTACACGAACACACACACACACACACTATATATATATATATCTATATATCTATATATATATATATATATATATATATATATATATATATAGTGTGTGTGTGTGTAAATACATATGCATTTACATAAGGTCTGAGCTTTCATCTAAGATGGTAATATTTGTCGATCACATGTCCAGCACGTGACCCAAGACCATGGTGAATCTCTCACAGGGAGAATTATGTATATATATATATATATATATATATATATATATATATATATATATATTTGTGTGTGTGTGTGTGTGTGTGTGTGTGTGTGTGTGTGTGTGTGTGTGTGTGTGTGTGTGTGTGTGTGTGTGTGCACGACAATAATACGCTTGCACGCACACACCCAAATGCAAGCATGTAGCATCCAAAGAAATATATCAATTTTGTAAATTGCTCTGAGCGTTGCAGTGGAGTTTACTCCCCCCATAGCGATGTTAGACGGACCCAAGCTTTGTTAGATTGTTTTCTAAACTGAAAATTATCTCATCTATACCGACTTCCCCGTCAGCATCGGCTATTCACTTCGAAAAAATATAACAATAAGAAGAGGACAAATCTTAAAAAATATTCTTTTGATCCTAAATCGTGGAACGACTTGCAAGACATTCGCGATGTGACGCGGGACTTATGAGGGCGCGAGTGTGAGGTACAAGAGCTGGTGTGGGTGTTACCGCCGCTGCCTGAGGTCCCTCCCCCACCCGTATCCTCCAGGTGGCCACACAACGAGCTCTTGGCGTGTGAGGGAGACAGAGAACGGGTCGGGACTGGGGCCCCCACTTGATCGCCGTGACCTAGAACCTCCCGACCCGCTTCCACGGCCTGACTCAAGGCACGCAGCAGCAGCAACAGTGCCAAGTAAGAAGCTTCACTGTCTGTGTTCTCGGACAACGATTATCGTCAGTTCTCTAGGCCAGAATGAGGTGGAATTTATTAATAGCGGGGGTTGGCGGTGCGCGCTCCCTCTTGATCAACTCTTGAAATCACAAATAAAAGTCGTAAATAAATGTGCACGTATACGTACGCAAGCTAGCAGGCGCAGACACACACACACACACACACACACACGGACGAACGTACACATAGTCAGACCACAGTTGGTTTCTTGTAGTTCCCTTCCATCACGGTTAACTCTTTCCTTGCCTTGCGACGCTCCTCCCTCCTGTTGCGTCTGCCGTCAACGGGTGATCCTCTTGACTCGCGTTTCTCAACCAGGCGTCCCCGGAACCCTAAGGTTTCGCAAAAGGTCCCTAAGGGTTCCGCGAGAACAAGTGAGATAACCTAATGCACTTTTGATTTTTCATTTAATTTCATATACGTAATATAATTAAACACGCACGACATATTCTTGGTTATTGTAATAATGTAATATAGACATCCTCCTATCTACGATGAAAATAAAATGAGAAAGATATGTTTTTTTGTTTTGTTTTGTTTTTTGCGCAGGGGTTCCTCGAGACATGCAGTTTATCTTAAAGGTTACGCAAGGGTAAAAAGGTTGAGAAACGCTGGTCTAGACAGTAGGCAGGGTGTTAACTCCAGGGCTGCAGGACTGCTAACGTGGGCAGCAGAAGCTTTTAGGTACAGACGCGGACGACTCGGGTCCTGCTTAGAGGCGAAACTCGGCAGAAACCGTCTTCGTAATTCCCTTGGACGCACGGTGGTGACCCGTCGTGAATTATCCGGTGATTCATTTACATTCAAGACTCATCACGAAGAATGAATGGGACATCAGGAGTGTGCGACGTAACTAGGGAGGCAGGGGACAGCAATCGTGAAGATTCTAGAAGTCTGTTCCCCAGTGAAGAGGAAAGCAATTTTCTGGAGGTTCAACCCGAGGGTGGATCCTTTGCAAAGATATGTTTCGACTTTGCAAATCCGTAGGTCCCACCATAGCAGTGGTTCTCAATCTATGGTTCAATGAGCTGTTGTGGGCGGCAGCAGTTCACGAATAGGTTTATGAATCAAAAACTAGTGATAGTTTATGGATTCACTGGGGTTCTATTTACTAAATATGGGGTTTCTAGGAGGCCAAATAACAGTAAAACATAAGCACAGGGTACACAAGGAAAAAAGGTTGAGAACCCCTGGACCACAGCGACCACTGGGTAAGTCTTCGCTCTAAAACAGTGGTTCTTAACCTGTGGGGAATTCCCCACTGGTAGGGAATGGCGGAGTTGCCAAGTGGGGAAAACAAAAATTAAGGGCCGTAAAATGGCACAAAAAAGCAAAGTGTATATTTACGTACTAAACACTGCATGGGTTAAAATCGAATTTGTCAAAGACCGATGCTGTGGTGGGAAATGGAGAGTTGGCTCACTAAAAAGTGGGGAATTGGAGAAAAAAGGTTAAGAACCCCTACTCTAAAACAACCGCGTCAGAAGTGGAGAGAAATATGGTACCCGGCTTCCTTCTATTTTGTGCAATATTGAACACCGTGATCACAATCTTGGGAAGAAGAGAGAGGAGTACCTTCCATAAGGACTGAAATGAAAATTTCTTAAAGACAGAAATAAATTGTTTTTAACATTGGATTCCTCCCGCTAAGAGGGGTCGCCAACCTATCCCCTAGCTAAGACTGGATTCCTAACCTTTGCAGTGGCCTTTGGTATGAAGGGGGTATCGCCTCTTCTTCATCTTCTTTTCCATTTCTTATGTACGTAATCTTGACTCGGATTCTCTTCTTCAGAATGTATGGCATACGACAGGATTAAGCTTATGATTAAGGATTTTTCTGGTATGTTGGAAGCTGAGAAATCTCACTCAGGCTTGAGCACTGCCTGGTTTTATACTACACAGTATATACAAAAGCACGTATAGGTACATGTACATAAACCCACGCACGTGCACACACATATACAATTATCAATATATATACATATACATACATACACACACACACACACACACACACATATATATATACTCGTATATATATGAATACACACACACACACATATATATATACTCGTATATATATGAATACACACATACACATACATATATATAACATATGTATGCACGTGCGTTATATATCAAATACCATGTCCAAGCATGCTTGTACGATATTACGCGAGGATCTATGTAAAATCAAAACTATGTAGAGGATCATGTGTTTTTGTTCGGTGTTCCCATGCGTGATAAACGTAGGAAAGAGACGCCGACATTTCATCTATCACGGATAAGTACTAGGGCATGTTTCAAATAAAACCAGCGAGTGAAATTTTCCTGGAAACTTCGTTTTCAACCGATTTTGATGGCATCTACAGCGGCGAGGCGACGACACGACGGCGCTGCGGGAAGGTCACTAGGAACAAGTGGACGGCTGATTCAGACGGCGACAGCGACAGCAGCAGCAGCTGTTGTTGTTGTTGTTGTTGTTAAATTTAATGTCGAAGGCAAGGCGGAGGAATTGAAGCAAAACCTTCGATCTCTCTCTTCCAGTTATACCCGACTGCTGCCTGCTCTCCCCACCCCTCTCTCGCTCTCTCTCTCTCACTCACTCTCTCTGTTACCAACATGTACTGTATTCTTAGTTCTCTGCGTCACCCGTCCATAAGAATATTGTCTCGCACGATTATTTTCGTTTCCATCTACTTTGCATCCATGTGATAGGTTAACCTCCGAAATCAAGATCAGAAGGTAGAGAGAGAGAGAGAGAGAGAGAGAGAGAGAGAGAGAGAGAGAGAGAGAGAGAGAGAGAGAGAGAGAGAGAGAGAGAGAGAGAGAGAGAGATTCTTTATGAAATATAAAATCATGTTGTGAAGATTCTTTGTCAAAACGCGACGGCTTGGGGGGTCAGGAGAAAAAAAAAAGAAAAAAAAAAAAACCCGCCCTGATATTTTCCAAGTGATTTGCTACGGCTCACCGAGTTCTTTCCTTCCTTCTTCGCACCTTTTCACTCTTATTCAGGACTTGTTCCTTTCTGCCAGGCGATTTCATTCAGCCGAGGAAAACCCCGCTGGAAGTTAATACTCTTCATTCACCTCTTTACTGGTCACATTTTGTTCTGGCTCGCTCTTTAACTGAAGAGCCAACCTCTATGAGAGTAGTGGTGTCTTTGGGTCATGTTTGTCTTGTAACTGACGCCAAACGAATCTTTTCAACGAAGACGCCACTGCTGAGTTTTAGAATCTTCTTCTCAGATCCAAGTTCAACGCCTCCCGTAATCTGACAGTCTTCAGATTACTTTCTTCATTTCTGTGGCACCTTCCACCTCTCCTACAACCAACAGACAGCGGAGAGGGAATCAAAAGGTGTTTCTCTCGTGAACTGTCTGCTTGACACTATGATCTTAGGGCACGAAAAAAGGATTCTTTTTTTGTGTTAGAACAGTCAAACGAAGATGAAATGTAAGTGTTCTTGTATAATATGATATAATTACTTTGTTATCAGCTTGGGATCGCTGACACAAAGCATGTATGGATTTCTGTAACAAATATCATTTGCCAAACTAAGATGCTTAAGGATGAAGATGGCCCTTACTTGCTACAGACATGATATGAAGACACCCAAATACTCATTTCCCCGATTATCTGTTCTAACCTCAGCCCAGTTCAGAAACAATGATCAAAACTAGTTCCATAAGAAAGCGCAAGAACGGGTGATGACAGCAGGACATAAGGTATATCCTTAAGGCAATGTACGGGTTTGTCTGAAACCACTCCTCATTCTCTGAAGTACCGAACTGTGTGGCAACTGCGATCCTTCTTCGGCGAACCTGCTGAGCGAGGCAAATAATCTTTTATCTTCACATTAATGACAAGCAGGCAACGGTGGCCGTGTTGGGCTGACAAGAATGCGCGCGAGTCACGCTAGCTTCTGCCTTCAACTCCTTACTCCCTACTCCCTCCTCCTCCTCCTCCTCCACCTCCACCCTCCATCTCCCCTCGCTGTCCTTCCCACACACTCTTCTGCAGTTAAAGCTTCACTTTAAAGGGAATTTTGAAGTATAAACTGGGACACAAGAGATAAGGAGACGGGTGTAGCTCCCTGGTAGTGGGTCATCAGGTCTTTTCTTTACATGTTAACCCTTTTGAAGGACGCTTCTTACTGACAAGAGTGTCTGGTGGTAGGTAACATCAATGCAAAAGGTATCAGTGAAGCCGCACTGCTCCTACAAGGATTAAACGGCGACACGGGGCAACTTACACGGGGAAAGAAACAGAAGACGAAAGAACTAAACGAGAAGGAAACATCCAAAGAAGAAAAAAAAAAGTTAAGAACCTTTAGTATCCAAGTAAAGCGTTGGCGAAAACCGACACCGACTTTTTCCCCGTCGGTCCTTGAACAACAACTCAAGCTTCGTGTTGTCAGTGCTGGGAATCATCGCACGAGTTGGGTCGCACATCCTCCCTTGCGATCCGGATAGGATAGGTCCGGATGGAACGCTGCCAACTTCGGTCCTCCCCGAGTGACCTGACGACTCAGCAAATGCTGTGAACGCTATACTGTAAACAAGGAGGACGACGCATATATTCTCGACTGTCCAGTGCTCATAATTCGAAGAAGACCTGGGTTAACCCTTGAGAGACGTTGCTTGACTTGGTTCGGACGAAAGACAGGTGATTCTATACAGCTGAGGGTATGGGATCCAGCCTGAAGGGGTGTTGATCGACGAAGACCTTGTGCAGATCGGAGACCGCCCCCACCCACCCCCGAAATCTGCTGCATCAAGTATGTCCCCATGTTGTAAAGATTACATGAATAATCACAAAGCAGGAAAGGGTAGGTACACAAGAGGTCTTTGACGTTTCTTCATACCCGGAGGTATTAATTGTTGATTTTTGCTTTGAGGCTGTGTGGAGCAGAGGGTCGCGTTCCTGACATAGACTCGGCACACCCCGGTTCGAATCCCAGCAACTGCCAAGGATTTTCACATCTTCCTTCCCAACTCTTCTCTGCAATGGCTAGCACCTAATCAGTATGGCGGAGATGACTGCACTGGTTTCGAACTACATCCATAACCGCAGACATTCCAGCACACCCAAATTTCCACGCGCACTTCTCATCACCTGACCAAACTGAATGAAACCACCGTGGGGTAGACCAGTCCTGAATGGACCATTTAAAATTAAACTTTTACTCGAACTTGTTCTGGCTAACGAAACTATTGAAAAGAAAGGAGGTCTTCGGAATGAACGTATTAAAATGTCCTTGATTAACCCTATTGTGAAAAAAAGAGGTTAGCTATCCTGCTGGAGTTGACAGATGGAGAGGCTATCACCACGCGACGTGGTCTCGAAGAGTACCCGTGGACCCTCGAGTATAATTGGGGGGCTACGGGACCACACCGCCCATTGGCCGGGTCTCCAACCTACCGGAGGAGAAGGCGTATGGGAGATCCTGTTGTTGTTGTTCCTATTATTATTGCCGTTCCTGTTGTTGTTGTTGCTATTATTATTGCCGCTCCTGTTGTTGTTCCTATTATTACTGCCGTTCCTGTTGTTATTCCTGTTGCCGTTCCTGTTGTTGCTATTATTATTGCCGCTCCTGTTGTTGTTCCTATTATTACTGCCGTTCCTGTTGTTATTCCTGTTGCCGTTCCTGTTGTTGCTATTATCACTGCCGTTCCTGCTGTTGTTGCTATTATCATTGCCGGTCCTGTTGTTGCTATTGTTACTGCCGTTCCTGTTGTCGCTATCGCTGCCTTCAATGGAGTCATTCCGGTCACCGTAATCGTTCTCGTTTATTTGTATCGCGCGTGATTGTAGGGTCCACGACCAAAGACTGATACAGTGACTCAACACAACGCGTACCGCGTGTAAAAACACAAAAAAAAACCCATCATGGCCACTGAACTGCGCTCCGTCCGTGGGCGGCGTCACGCAAAAACCACTTTCAACACGGAGGCGCACCGAGTACTCTGTCGCCAGAAGTGCCAGGCGAGTCCATTCTGCTGCAAAGGAGGAACCCTGGCCTGGACGGGGTCTCGACCGGTAAAGCTCCTGCTCAAGAGGAAGGTCGACCAGGATACGATACTCAGATCAGCGCTTAGATGAAGGAAATCCCTCTGGAGTTTCCCGCAACAAAATCGAAACCATTATCGAAGGCAGAGCAAGGAGTGAGGGGGAGAGGATCCTGAACACCACGTTGGGATCATTCACAGGTTCTCCTTTGGTCAACACCAAAGGATTCTATTTGAATGAAAGGAGGATCGGCTACATCCTTGAGCATACTATCATCGCCTGACGACACCCATAACAAAACGAATACCGTGTTGAAGAATCTAAAGATAACAGAATGCGATAAGGTACACACAAAAATGAGAACGTTAGTGGGCATGGGGCTGAGAGAGAGAGAGAGAGAGAGAGAGAGAGAGAGAGAGAGAGAGAGAGAGAGAGAGAGAGAGAGAGAGAGAGAGAGAGAGAGAGAGAGAGAGAGAGGCAGACACAAACACAAACACACACACACACACACACAGAGAGAGAGAGAGAGAGAGAGAGAGAGAGAGAGAGAGAGAGAGAGAGAGAGAGAGAGAGAGAGAGAGGAGAGACAGGTAGACACAAACACACACACACACACACACACACACACACACACACACACACACACACACACACACACACACACACACACACACACACACAGAGAGAGAGAGAGAGAGAGAGAGAGAGAGAGAGAGAGAGAAAGAGAGAGAGAGAGAGAGAATGAGAGAGAGAGAGAGAATGAGAGAGAGAGAGAGAGAGAGAGAGAGAGAGAGAGAGAGAGAGAGAGAGAGAGAGAGAGAGAGAGAGAGAGAGAGAGAGAGAGAGAGAGACCGGAGGCCACAGCAGCTGTGCGACCTCGACAGCCAACAATGAAGAAATCTAGCAAATGCTCTGTTGCCCGGGAGAATCAAGACACACACACGTGTACAGGTGTGACAGTTGTGCCACTCAACCCTTCACGTGGCACGTGCACAGGTGTGACAGTTGTACCATTCAACCCTTCAGGTCGATCGCAAGTTCAGCACCAATAATAGTAACATCAATGGCACATCACTTCATTCAACTCTGTCTCCATCTCGACCAATGCGTGGGATTGATGGTCAACTTTAGTGAGAGTGACCCGTTCAGCCTGAGCTCAGACAGTCTGTTCTGATAGGAAAGGTTCTAGGGATGAAGTTAGAAGCATGTGAATTAAATTTCAGCCAAGAGGTGCTCTTTACAGATCTTCCTTTGGAAAATACCACGCGGATTGTCCCCCATTGAGCGTCTGTATCTCGGACTACACGTGGTGAATAAAATCACCCAACGGCAAAGAGAGAGAGAGAGAGAGAGAGAGAGAGAGAGAGAGAGAGAGAGAGAGAGAGAGAGAGAGAGAGAGAGAGAGAGAGAGAGAGAGAGAGAGAGAGAGAGAGAGGGAGAGAGAGAGAGAAGAATACGAGTAAAGTACAAGATAGTTCATCGAGGTTGATTTCAAACCCTTAGGACGCGAGGGGTCCCGCCCCTCAATTATGTGAAATCAGTTAGTAGCTGGAATACAAGAGACAAGACACTGAACCAGGGCAAGGGTCCAAAAGAGTAGCCAACTCTTTGATCCTGAGTGGAGCACTTTTTTTTTTTTTTTTTTTTTTTTTTTTTGATGACGCAGATGAGATACTACAGATTAGCGTTAGGGTTGGCACGTTGATGTGCATCTACTGCACGTTACTGGCAACAGATCCACAGCTGCGACATCGTTGACTGTTGGAGGAGTTTGTATTGACTAAAGAAAATCGTCTGGCAGGAACCAGAATGAAAATATATGAAAACTAAATCACAGTGCACGGACTGACCGAGATCGTTGACTGTTGAAGGAATTTGCATTGACGAAAATCGTCTGTCGGGAACCAGAATGGAAATATATGAAAACTAAATCACAGTGCACGGACTGACCGAGATCGTTGACTGTTGAAGGAATTTGCATTGACGAAAATCGTCTGTTAGGAACCAGAATGAAAATACATGAAAACTAAATCACAGCGCATGGACTGACCGAAGACTCTGATCTTACTACGGTGACTGAGACGGTGGCTGTCTTACCTTTCCCTTGACTAAACAGGATCACGTGGTGAAGGTCCGAACCCATAATAAGCGACCCAAACCACAAACCAGGAGTTAAAACAACATATGGTGTTGTAGCTAGCATGTGTAGCAGGATTATGCACATTTTTGGAGACTATTTACAATAGTACCTCTGGCTAAATCTATTCTGTTAGCTTATTCTGGTTACATTAACCCCGCGTTGTTAAGGATCACACATGGTTATAATTACAGTACTGTTTCTTGCTGGTTTACTAAATCTAGTTAGTATTCTCGAATTACTCTGGTTGTATTGCGTCGGTGTCGTGAAAATTCGAATCCTGGCTAGGTGTTTCCATCTGCGGGAGAGTGTACTAAAGGGGGTCATGGCACATCTCGATAAATCTCCCTCGATACAGTACTGCCCTTTAACCCATTCAACTCCGATGACAAGATGTCTTGTCATTTGGTAAAATAAAAACAAAAATCATAAAACACCAAAATTATTGATCAAACACCTTAAAAATATGACCAAAATCCTCGCTTCGCTGCGAGCGAAGCGAGGATTGACGTCATATTTTTCTGGTGTTTGATCAAACATTTTGGTGTTTTATGATTTTTTGTTTTATTTGACCAAATGACAAGACATCTTGTCATCGGAGTTGAATGGGTTAAGGATTTGTCTTCTGTATCCTGTAAAACAACTTCTTCCAACTAAAGAGGCGTCGCCGTAACAAAGGGGATAGAATTGTGGTTGAAGTAGAGTGTATACGGACTCTGGGAACCCGAGTTGAGGACGGGGGTCTGTGTGTGGTAGAGGCCATGGAGTAGAAAACATGGAGTATGATATGGAGTAGCAACAGGGGGCGGAATTGGGGGGGAAGGGGAGGGGGGTAGGACTGGGGAGTATAGAGCGACGAAGGGGAGCGCAGGAAATGGGGAGGGGGGAGGGGGGAAGGGGGAAGAGAGAGTGGAGGGGAGTGGAGGGGAGTAAAGTGGAGGGGGAGACGCCACCGGGAGTGCAAGAGAGAAAGTGTTACGACGAAAATGGCAGTGGTGGTGAGGCGGGAGGGGGAGTGGGGAGGGGGAAGGGAGGGGAGGGGAACGGAGGGGAGGGGAGAAGTGGAGAGGGGAGAGTGATGAGGTGAGGTGTACAGTACAAGTGCTCGCATAGTATCGAGTCGGCAGAGCCGAGCTGAGCGAAAATCGTGCGAATTAAGGCATAATGGCGGCGGCAGGGGGGAACGACTGGTGACGTCATCCGTAGCGCGACAACGACAACGACGACGACGACGTCATCAACCGCGACGTTGTCGTTCGTTCTGGGGCGACGGCGCCGTCGTCGTCGACAACGTCCAAGACTCCAATAACCACAAAGCAACGAAGAAACACCCGCAACTGAATAAAAACGCAGAGACAAACTTAATCATAAAAACAAGTGTCAACTATCTACGTCGCCATGACGATAGTCTTCATCGAAATGACTTCGACTCTTTCCTTTCCCAGTTCGGGACGTACAGCGACTTCATTCAGCCGAGGAACGCCGCTCCCCCCACCCATCCACCTCCACTCGACGCGATGACACACATACGAGTACTCTGGTGTTCTCGTTCGTGGCGCCGCACACGTTTTCATTCAGATGAGAGGAACTGCGATTCGCCAACAGATTATATATCAGCTTTTCTCTTTTATGTGTGTGTGTGTGTGTGTGTGTGTGTGTGTGTGTGTGTGTGTGTGTGTGTGTGTGTGTGTGCGTGCATTTACCTAGTTGTATCTTAACTAGTTGTATCTTACGGGAAGGGGATCTATGCTCGTGGTGTGTGTGTGTGTGTGTGTGTGTGTGTGTGTGTGTGTGTGTGTGTGTGTGTGTGTGCGC
>NC_134819.1:21118580-21196080 GCF_046742065.1 Oratosquilla oratoria
TTCAGTCGAAGAAAACTCTCCCGCTGCCTACGTGTTAATGGACATGGAACTGCCTAGTGTAGGTCTTATGGTCTCTTGCAGTCTCCTTCATTCTTATGTTCTTATGTAATTCCTTCCTCCTTCGTTTCGAGGCTGGCTACGTGTTAATGGACATGGAACTGCCTAGTGTAGGCCTTAAGGTCCCTTGCAGTCTCCTTGATTCTTATGTTCTTCTTATGTAATCCCTTCGTCTCGAGGCTGGCCCAACGGTTATCTACTCCTGCAGACTTGTCTTCTTTCCCGCCCTGCTCCGTCTTGGGGCTTAAATCAACTCAAAATTTACATCGCGCCTGGTTTCCCCCGTTCTGTAACCCCTTTATCCTTCTGATAGGGTCTGACCACGTGTTCGTGCCTCTCCCCCTCCTCCCTCCTGGTCTCTCTTGCTCACCCAGCAAGAGGTAACACACCGCCGCTCGCCCGACGGTCGCTCATGGGGACATTGCGCAACAGCGCCGAGAACTTTCTTCTTCTTCAGCGCCCTCAGCGGCGTCCTTGCGTGGCGCGCTTTGGACAGACCTTTCTATTACGGCAAATGACAGACGTTTGGGTCCTCGGGGGCTCCCATTAGCGGAGCGGTGTCTTGAGGACCGATACCTTATGCCATGCTGTTTGTAGTAAGGCGATCCTGACCGCTAAATACGATCCAAAACCTTTATTTTCACTCAACCCTGAAACCCGTCGGCACACGTGGAAGATATGAGCGAAAGCTATATTCAGTTATTGTCATTGTTGATATAATATAGAGTGTTTTTCATAGAGACGAACTCGTAATCAACTAAGCCAGGGTGCAAGAGCCATTCAGTTGATTAAAATCGTCTGGTACTTGATAAGGTATGGAAGGGGTAGATCGTTCTAATCTCCAAGGTTATTCAGTGACTATCATCATCCGAGACGTTACGCTCAGTCATCTTTCCTACTGACACCTCCCGTATTTACTGCCGAAGTAAACTCATATTCCTGGGGCCGAATTTATGAGATCCTAACTCCTAGGTCTAGACATAAATCTTCAAAATGGCGGAGATTTTTACCTAAATCCCTATGTCGGCGACCTAAATGCTTATGTCTAGGCCTAAATGCTTATGTCTAGAATGTCTGGACGTAAATATTTAGGTCGTCGACATAGGGATTTAGGTAAAACCTCCGCCCTTTCGAAGATTTATGTCTAGATTTAGATGTTAGGATCTTTTATAAATTCGCCCGCTGGTCAACCTCTTGCTCAGCCACGATACCTAAACTTTTCCCACTGATCCTGACCTGTTTATCGCCAGGCGAAGTAAACAGGCCGTGGGAACAAACCCACCCCCCTCCTCTCCGACCTGATGCGCAGCCAGAGGGGTTAAGGGTATTACAGAGGTAAGGTTAACGGTGCATACTCGGTCTTGCTCGACCTCCTTCATCACCCGAGTAGGTCCCGAGTCTCTCTCTTGCCCCGCGACCGACATCTTTGCCCCAACCTCCCGCCGTTGGCCCTCGTGGCCGACTGCCCCGCGCAACTCACCGACAGCAGAATTATCATTCTCGTCTTCGCTGAGTTCGCCTTCTGCACCTCCTCCTGCCTCCTCCTCCTCCTCCTCCTCCTCCTGCTGTGGGTCAACCCGTGAACCGGCTGACACACTTTAATCAAAGACTGCGACACAGTGAACGTGTTTTCCTAACTGTTGGGGATTTGTCTGACAAAAGACATCGACTGAAATAAAAATATCTGGTGGATGAATCGTTTCAGTTGTAGGATATTTTATTTTTGTCGCGTTACATTGAGAAGCTGGACATACAATACATAAAAATGAAAACAATGTACATATTCGTCACACCGTTCATCAATACAGGTTTCAACGCCTTCACTCAGTTGGGGAGGTGAGGGAGGGAGGGAAGGGGAGGGGAATGGAAGGAGGAAGTTTTTTCCACCATAACGAAAAAAATCGGGGACAAAATTTTCTACCCGGGGTAGGGAAAGGGTTTAGATATTTTTCTTTCCCCTAAAACCCGAAACCAAGATAAACGAAAGAAGAGGCGTCATTATCACTTGAGTCGAATCAGCGAGCGGCGACCTCAAACTGACAGTGCTTCTTTCCCGTACGGGTAGACGGGAGAGCAAGTCCCCGGCGCTCAAAGCTTAATCCCCAGTCCCACCAAGCTTACGACCTGTTTCCGACCACCACCTTGGACGGTGGCACTTTTGTTTCTCTCATGGTTAGCGCCAAGTGGCTATTTCTTATTCATCTTCACGACGGGGTAGGAGAGTCATTCCAATTGTATCACTGTCTTGAAATCTTTTCATAATAAAGAGAGGGACAGCACAAATCAGCCTGGTCGCTGGTGGTCGGGAAACAGATCGTAAGCTTGGTGTGACTGGGCCCTTATCGAATATTTATTCTCAATGTAGCTTCCGAGCCTTCTCGGTCCGATAGATTACCTAACTTTACTAACGAGGCAAACGCACGACTAGTTAAATTCTAACTAGTACGACGATTCCATTCATCTCATGAGTCACATCAAGACTTTACTCAATCCATCCACATCTTCCGTAACGAGGACTTTCGCTTTATTCTGGCTAAGAACGGGCGATTTCATTCAACTGCGTGGCGACGACCCTCCGCACCTCGACCCCTCCGATCCTTGGCACCTGGTGCCGTGGCACCTCCATATATCTTGCAACACCTCTTTGACTCGCGGGGCACCGCCTCACTCTATCTACAACACCCTGGCACCTGCAGCCCCAACCGCTTCCTCACTTTCACCTTCTGCTCAACTCTACCTCTACCACCACCAGACACCTCTCCCACCACCACCACCACCACCTCTCCCGACTCTTAGTCCTCAACCACTTACTCCACCATCTCGGCACCTCCTCCTCCTCCTCCTCCTCCTCCTCCTTTCAATCGGTTTACGCTTCTCTCTCTCTCTCTCTCTCTCTCTCTCTCTCTCTCTCTCTCTCTCTCTCTCTCTCTCTCTCTCCCATCTCCTTCCTTGGTTTCTTAAGCCCTGTTTTTATACCTTCTATCCTGAATACCATCCTTCGCCTCCCTCCCTCTCTCTCTCTCTCTCTCTCTCTCTCTCTCTCTCTCTCTCTCTCTCTCTCCCATCTATCTCCATCCTTAGTTTCTTCCTCCCTGCTTCTTTACTTTTATACTTTCTATCCTGAATCCCACTACTCGCCCCCCTCCCTCCCTCTCTCTCTCTCTCTCTCTCTCTCTCTTGGCTGAATGAGATCACTTAAGGGCAGAGCGAAGGAAAATAAAAGTTGAGCAGCAAGAGAGATAACCCCCCCCCCCCCATCAGCCTGCGGGACTTTTCCTTTGGTTGAATCAGAGCTCTAAGTAGCATCAACATTATTGTCAATATCAATGATGAAAATAACAACAATAATAATAATAATAATAATAATAATGATAATAATAATGATAATAATAATAATAATAATAACAATAATTATAAAAATGAAATTAATAATGATAGTAATAATAATAATAATAATGATAACAATAATGATGATAATAATAATAATAATAATAATAATGATGATAATAATAATAATAATAATAATAATAATAATAACAACAACAGCAACAATAATAGTAGTAATAGTATTAACACTAATAATAAAAATAATAATGATAATAATACTACTACTAATAATAACAATAATAGTATTAATAATAAATAATAATGATAATAATAACAACAATAACAACAAAAATAATAATAATAACACAAAAGCCGTAATTAAACTATCATCAATAATAATAATAATCAATCGGCGGGCTGTCGCAGCTCTAAGATCCCACGGCTTGTTCCTCCTCTTCCTCCTCCTCCTCCTCCCAGTGCCACCAGCAAGCAATGACCTGGTCTTCCTCCCTGTAGAAACAACTCCTGTCTCCTCCTGTCTCCCCCCTCTTTCTTAGAAAATAATTCAGTTCCCTCCTTCTCCTCCTCCCAATACAAATGTCTCATGTCTCCTTTCTCCTCTTCAAAATCCTTCGTGGTTTTCTTTTACTCCTGATGATACTGTATACCTCAATTGTTCTTCCTTATTCGTCTTCTACTCCTTCTCCCTGTGTATATCTCTCAAGACTTTTTTTTCCTCCTCAATATTTATCTATTTCAAGTCCTCCTCCTCCTCCTTTTCCTTCTCCTCCTCGTCCTTTTCCTTGTCCTCCTCTTCCTCCTCCTCCTCCTTTTCCTTCTCCTCTTCCTCTTCCTCCTCGCCCTCCTTTTTCGTCTTCGTCGTTTTCTATCACTCTTCCTCCTACCAGCTTCCCTGTAGATAGCGTCATCCGCCTCGTTGTATTTCTTCCCATCCACGCTTGGCCTCATTCACATCCAAAATACTTTTCTTCCTGTGACAATTCTTTCCTTCTCTTTTACTCTTCCAACATACACGTTTGTTTCCTCTACCTCCCGACCCCTCCACCTTCCGTCCCTCCTCCGTTTCTCTCTCTAAAACGTCCTCTACAGACAAGGAAACCCTTCAACTTCATTCCAGTGTTCTACTCGCTTGCCCATCTCGTATCCTATGAATTCCTCCTCAAGCCTTAATATCTCCTATTTGAGCTTCACCACTTCCTGCCACGTCCTACCTCTTCACCCAGTATCTATTACCACCCCTTTAATATCTTGTATACCAAATGGTACTTTCACCTTTATTCCCGGTGAACATCTTGCTATTTCAACCAGATGTTCGCTTTCAGTACCGAAAGGGTTGAGGAACATTGCAGACCTCTTCCTCGAGCAGCGTCAGATGAATTTACACAACTTTCGGGACATTTATGAGAAAAAGGAGTGTCTGTCCTTATCTCTCCTCCTTCCCCTCCCCTTCTCTCTCTCTCTCTCTCTCTTTCTCTCTCTATTTTCTTGCCTTCTTCCCAGTGTGCTTACCATCCTTCCTCGCTATCTTCACATCTGATACAGCCAAGAATTCATGGGAACTTTGACCCTGAAGGAAGAAGAGGAAGTGGAGGAGGATGAGGATGAGCAGGAGGAGGAGGAGGAGGAGGAAGGGGAGGAGGATGAAAGGAAGTGAAGGAACTGGAGAAGGAGGAAGAAGAGACAACGAAAATCCAGGATGAGGATGAGCAGGAGGAGGAAAGGAAGTGAAGAAACTGGAGAAGGAGGAAGAAGAGACAGCGAAAATCCAGGAAGACGAGAAGAACGAGGAAGAGGAGGATGAGGAGGACGAGGAGGAGGAAAACTGGAGGTGGAAATGGAAGAGAGGGAAGAGGAGGCGAATGTAAAAGCGATGCTGTCAGGCGAAAAGTCTCGTCTTACAGGAAGATCTCGAGAGAACTACGGAAAGGATGTGTGTGTGTGTGTGTGTGTGTGTGTGTGTGTGTGTGTGTGTGTGTGTGTGTGTGTGTGTGTGTGTGTGTGTGTGTGTGTGTGCGCGCATGTGTATGTGTGTTTATATATGTATACATGCATGCCGGGAAAGAGATCAAGGAAAGAGATCCTGTATAAATTGACTGGATTAGGGAATGACGCCTTCAGAGTTCTCGGTCAGGATGTCGATCAAGCGCAAATGTGCATGAGTGGCAAGAAAGAGTTGGAGAAGAATGTACAGACGAAAGTGGCAAACTGTTACATGAGAGGGTCGATTTGGGATGAACTTGCAGTAATACCGAGAAAGTGATGATGTTTAATCCTCGTAGGGAAAAGACGCGTTTGAGTAATGGGAATGAAGGGAAGGACGCGGTTCCTTTCCTAATCTGAAAGCAGTTTGGTTCAACCTAAACACTTCTCGTGTCAAATCATTTTCGTCCATCTTAAAGCAACCTATACAAAGGAATGGCAGTTCCCCTTTTATTTCCAAGTTGTACATCATGATGTCCGATGTCCCACATCGACAGTAAAGAGGAGTAAATTCGGGAATAGACTTGCATGTTTTATCTTAACTTTATCAGGGATTACCCATGTGAGACCCGATCGAGAAGGTTGGTAACTTGACCTGCAAGTAATTGAACGCTTTGTATTTTTATAGCATTTCAACCAAACACTAAATAAAAGATATGAAAAAAAATCGAGAGGGAAAAATAGCGGTGGTTTAAAAAAAATCTTATCTTGCGACACAGCCGAATGCTCTAAGCGAAAATGGGGAAACAAATAATAATATCTACAAGAGATTCTGAACTTCCGCCAACCTTCCTCGGTCCCAAAAGAACCGATACATTCTTCTCTTTGCTTTCCGGTGATACACGTGCCATTTGTTTAGCTTTCTTTAATTTCTTTTTCTGTCACCGTCGACCGGTCTCGGTCCAAACTGCTTTCCAGCGACGAGATCCGCTGGATCGCTCCGTCAGTCCACATACATACCTGGAATCAAAAACACGATGACGTCAGTTTGCATGTCAAGTAATTAAAAGGAACAAATAGATATATTAACAAAGCTACTTGATAAAAAAATATATATCAAGAGGAAATTATTACCTACATACATACATACATACATATACCAAGGCTTTTTCCCCCTTACAAGGGGGCTAGCCAAAAAGAAAAAGGCTACCCCCCTTGCATGCCAAGTAATTAAAAGGGACAAATAGATATGTTAACAAAGCGACTAGATAAAAAATATATATCAAGAGGAAATTATTACCTACGTGATCAATAAATAATACACATGATTACATAGGGTGCAGCTTAAACAGAACAAGGATAAATGATGAAGAATCGGCCCAATAGCTTTGCAAGCTTGAATCCTTCCCATGCGAAAATCTATTTTTTTTTTTTTACAATTATTCCTGTTACTGCCTGACGATTCTGTCCAGCAGACGGAAACCTTCAACACCTTCTTCACCCCTTTGTGTACAAAACTGGACTTCATTGTCCCAAACACAGATAAGTCTTACATATTACTGAGCTTTACATGTTACTGCAGTTCTGCCAGAGTTCCCCAAGCAATACAAAATCCTTAATTGCATCTGCTGAATAAATTCGTCTTCCATTAGCAAAAAAAAAAAAAAAAAAAAAAAAAAAAAGAAAAGAAAAAAAAAAATCCAAGAAATAAAAATAAATAAATAAATAAATAAAATTCAGTACCATCGCCAGTGTCGACAATGTTGACAAACTTGGTACTGGTACGGACAACACTGTAGGGATCAAGGAATGAGGCCCTGTATAAAATGAGTGGATAGGGAAACGATGCCTTCAAAGCTCTTGATGTGTGTGTGTGTGTGTGTGTGTATTTCACCATGGTCTTGGATCACGTATTGGACTCGTGCTCGATAGCTATTTCCCTCCCGGAAGAGACCTCAGAGCTCATATATGACCGATCTATGGGTAATGCTGTGACCTTACACGCACACACACACCCAACTACCCGCCCACGAGAGCTGGAGTAACGACAGCGTGTGTGTGTGTGTGTGTGTGTGTGTGTGTGTGTGTGTGTGTGTGTGTGTGTGTGTGTGTGTGTGTGTGTGTGTGTGTGTGTGTGTGTGTGTGTGTGTGTGTGTGTGTGTGTGCCCGTGCTGTCGTCAGGCTATTCCATCCAGCTGCGCGTGACCTATTTCGTAGCATCGGGGCCAAACCTATTTGTCGATTAGCCTCTGGCCTTGGACACGAGACTTTCGTCTTTTACTTTGGTTACCCTCAGGAGAGGGTTCCTGCCAGCCTCCTTCACACGGCGAAATATTCCAAGACTTCCAGAATGCCACTGATGCTCATCACCAACTATATCATAACAAATTTCTATATTCGATTGTGTGTGTGTGTGTGTGTGTGTGTGTGTGTGTGTGTGTGTGTGTGTGTGTGTGTGTGTGTGTGTCGAGTGGTTTCTTTGGCCGAAGGAGGCAGCGCAGCGGTAGACAGAAAGGAAGACGTGACAGGAGAAGGTTCTTAACATACATAATTATTCGCCCAACAATATTCAGGAGCATCCCTCTATGAAAAAATAAATAATAATAATGATAACAATAATAATAATAATAATAATAATAATAATAATAATAATAATAATAATAATAATAATAATAATAATAATAATAATAATAATAATAATGATAATAATAATAATGATAATAATAATAATGATGATGATAATAATAATAATAATAATAATAACATGGTAATAATAACATAATAATATAAACAATAACAATAACAATAATAATAACAGTAATGATAATGATAATAATAATAATATAATAATAATAATAACAATAACAATAATAATAATAACTAATAATAATTATAACAATATAATACTAACAATAATTATAATAATAATGATAATAATAATAATAATAACAATAATAATGATAATAATAATAACAACATTAATAACAACAATTACACACACAAAAACTTCTCAACAAAATGAGATATAATTGGTACAGGAAGTTCTGCTTCGATCGACAATCATTCCGAACTACTGCAGGTGAAGAAAGCCACATTTCAAGTCATTCTCCTTACGATCGTTTCCAACTCAACACCACAGCAAAGAATCATCAGTGTTGGATGATTTATTATTATGATCTATGTAATATTGTCAAGACTCTGAAAAAATGAAAAAAACAAAGAAATGAAATAAAATAAAAATTTCCTAAACACATGGAAGTTTCCCCATGTATGACCATTTCATCATCAATAATCACATACATACATACACACACATACATACATACACACACACACACACGGACACACACACACATACACATATACACAGAAAGAGATACAAAGATGAATAGATAGATAGAGAGAGGGAGAGGGAGAGAGAAAAAGAGAGAGAGAGAGAGAGAGAGAGAGAGAGAGAGAGAGAGAGAGAGAGAGAGAGAGAGAGAGAGAGAGAGAGAGAGAGAGAGAGAGGGAGAGGCAGAAAAAAAAGAGAAAGAGAGAAAAGAGAGAGAGAGAGAGAGAGAGAGAGAGAGAGAGAGAGAGAGAGAGAGAGAGAGAGAGAGAGAGAGAGAGGTTCACAAAAATGCACGTAGCACGCACACGTACACAACCACAAACCCCGCGGACGAAGAAAAAAAAAAAAAAAACGCCAAACAGAACCCCCCGAGTTTGGATCACGAGGGAGGATCGAGCGCCTCGAACCCGCAACCGGAAGAGTTGCATTCGCCTGACCTTGGCCACACGCTGACTGGCGGCAATTAAATCGAAAAAAGCCACTCCTCTGATAAAGACCTATGCAACTGCTAATCAAAAATCCTAACATAATTAGCACCAATTAACGGCATACGTTGCTATACGGAACGAAAGATCAATCTGTTTATCAATGCCAACTGTAACATTATGCATGCATATATATATATATATATATATATATCTATATATATATATATATATATATATATATATATATATATATATATATATATACATAGTAATATGTTAGCTACTTGCAGAAGTAGAAGAAATCTAACCATGAAATTTGGTTTTGCGGTTGAGCGAAAGACGCCGACATAGCGAGGTTGCCTGGCGCACATTTTTTCTTTAATATTTCGTGTGTGTGTGCGTGCGTGCGTATGTGTGTGTGTGTGTGTGTGTGTGTGTGTGTGTGTGTGTGTGTGTGTGTGTGTGTGTGTGTGTGTGTGTGTGTGTGTGTGTGTGTGTGTGTGTCCGCGTCCTTGTGCGTCGGTCGGCGTATGGGCGTCTGTTTATGTAATATCCAGACCTCTCTTCACACTTGTGCACATGAACGTTCCATGATAAAATGGCGACCATTATCATCATCATCATCATCATCATCACCACTAGCACCAATTCAACCCTGACGCGTGTAGCGACGAAAACATATTTTCAAAGCAATATTTTTTGGCAAGTGTGTGAAATTGTATAAAAAGAGAATAATCAGTGTTTCGTCGACTTCGCAAATTCTTGATGAAAAATACGGTCGCCTCCAAGCGAGCTTTTCACTGCTGCGGTTACGTAAAAGACGTCAATGGCGTGACTAGTCTAAATATATAAAAAAAACACAAAAAAGAATCCCCATGTTACATACTTGTATTGGTGTCCATGAACACAAATTCTCACAAGAACTTACGCGGGAATTCATATATGATTTTATGTCTTGTAGATGAAAAAATTTTGAGGTATATATATGGAGACAGACACGCGCAAACTTCTGCGCACATGCACAATCTCACTCTCTCTCTCTCTCTCTCTCTCACACACACAAACACACACATACAGACAGACAGACAGATAGACACACACACAAACACACACACACACACACACACACACACACACACACACACACACACACACACACACACACACACACACATGCCTAGTGTACTGTCGAGTGGATTTATTCATCAAGGTGTACGAAAGATATCTCCTGCCACTAATCCCCTCCCCTTCTTCCACAACGGCAGTCCAAGTGGAGGGAGAGAGGAGTGGAGAGAGGAAGGAAAGGAAATGGGGGGGGGGGGGGAGGAGGGAGTGCGGATGAAGAATAGGCCATTGCCATTGCCGCAAACAACTGGTCCGATGAGGGATTATAAACAAGTACACAAGGACACCAAAGACCTTTCCTTTGTGCGTCGCCTCTCAGCTGATTAATAATTGCCCTGTGCTTGGGTTGTTCCTTCGGTACGGTATCCGTGCACACCCTGAGAAAGATAACTGGCTGGTGTCAATACTACGTTGCTTGGGGAGAGAACAGACCCTTCGGACACCATGACACTTGTATGTTCTGCGTGCCGTCAGATAAGGCAAACCTTCAATGGGGTGGAAGATGTCCGTTCTAGGTTGCGCGTTGCCGAGCAGTTTCGATCCCTTCAAGAGGATTTATATAAATCCTTTTTTAAGAATACCACCGTAAATTCTTACGGTGGTATTCTTAAAAAAAAAAATCCTTATACAAATCTTTCCTTCCCAAGGATTGAATTATATAATATTTATACAAGGAAACATCTTTTTTTAAAAATACTACCGTAAACTCTCTTCAGTACCTCATAGTGCGTACAACTTGTGCATACTAGTAAAACGACCAGGGTTCACATTAAAACGTTTCCCAGCCGTATAGGTGGCGTGTTTCATGTGCGGATCACAGGTGCGTTCCCCACATACAGGTAGGGTGGGGCAGGTGCGATCATCATGGAAATGGTGGGGGGGGGAGGGGGACAGGTGTGGATGGGGGGGGGGGAACGATGCCTGTGGCCCGCAGACACAAAGGCGCATTTGCATGTGCGGCTGCGGCTGCGGCCGCGGAAATGTAGTGATGGAGGCCTTATTCATGCGTAGGTATAGAGCTACACGTACACTCACACACACACACACGAGCGCGTACACACGAGCACACATATACATTACGCACACGGACATATACTCGTACACAAGCACACGGACACACGAACGCACAGAGACAGACGCACACACAGACACATACACACACACGCACACTCACAAGCGCGTATGCACATACACACGAGCGCGCGCGCGCAGACACACACACACACACACACACACACACACACACACACACACACACACACGAGTGTTCACATACATGTGTGACGGCACAAACACATACATATGACCACACACATACACACATACTCACACTCACAGATGCACACACACAGACATACACACTGACACACACTCACACGTAAACATACACACGAGCCCGCACATAAACACACACACACACACACACACACACACACACACACACACACATAAACATAAACACGAGCCCGCACATAAACACACACACACACACACACACACACACACACACGAGCACAATATTACAACAGGCAAACATACACGCACACATTCACATACGAGCAAACCCGACTTTTCGGTCTTCTAAAAACATAAATAGAAAATAGAAAAAAAAAACACGTGTTTGAACGGGCAGCAGTCAACTACGACGCTTTCACGTGGCGACGTGTTTGGGTCGGTCGGCACAGGTGCCCGCGTGGTCGATGATATCGGGACCTTGGGAGAAAAAAAAATAGATAAAATAAAAAATAAAGGTACTTCGGAGGGCCAGGCACCGACTCGCCACCCGAGAGGAGAGCTCAAAAAAAAAAAAAAAAAAAAGGGAGAGCGACAAAGTACTGCCCCTCCCACTGCCTCCACCCTCCACCTCAACCTCCTCCACCTCCAGCCTACCTCCACTGCCTGCCAGCTGGCCCATCCACGAACGAACGAACACTCTCGTCAACCTTCTCTACAGTATGCTAGAACTTACATCCATATAATGTGCAACAAGTGTGTGTGTGTGTGTGTGTGTGTGTGTGTGTGTGTGTGTGTGTGTGTGTGTGTGTGTGTGTGTGTGTGTGTGTGTGTGTTTGGGTATGTGTGTGCGTGTGTGTGTTTGTGGGTACGTGTTCGTGCGTGCGTGTGTATGTGTGTGTGTTAGTATGTGTGTGTGTGTGTGTGTGTGTGTGTGTGTGTGTGTGTGTGTGTGTGTGTACGAGTGTGTGTGTGTGTGTGTGCGAGTGTGTGTGTGTGTGTGTGTGAGTGTGTGCGTGTGGTGACAAACACATACAAAAACACAAAAAAAACATCGATGTGCAAACTCTAAACCAACTCCACATCATCAAAATTTTATTTCATACTTCCTGAGAGACGAATACACGCGTACATAAACAGTCATGACGTTCAATATGTTTCTTTTCTGAGTGAAATATAACTGCCTAATTAAATATTTACATTTTATTATTACCAGAATCAGGTTACTAGGCATTAAGTGACAAAACTGACAGAATTCTCCGACCTTGACGACGAGACGAGGAGGCAAAAAATTATAATCAATTTAAAAACATATCAGGACACTTAAGATATAAACTTTAAAACGCTGCAGAATGAAACGCTAACACACATCTGCGTCCTCTTTCCTATGAGGGAGGTGGAGAGAGATAGAGATAGAGATAGAGAGAGAGAGAGAGAGACAGAGAGAGAGAGAGAGAGAGAGAGAGGAGGGAAAAAGGGGAAGTGAGGAGGAGGGTAGGGCGGAGAGAGAGAGAGAGAGAGAGAGAGAGAGAGAGAGAGAGAGAGAGAGAGAGAGAGAGAGAGAGAGAGAGAGAGAGAGAGAGAGAGAGAGAGAGAGAGAAAGAGACAGAGAGAGAGATAGATAGAGAGAGAGAGAGAGAGAGAGAGAGAGAGAGAGAGAGAGAGATGGAGAGATGGAGAGATAGATAGATAGAGAGAAGGAGAGAGAGAGAGAGGAGGAGAGAGAAAGAGAGAAAGGAGATAGAGCGAGAGAGAGAGAAAGAGAGAAAGAGAGAGAGAGAAAAGAGATAGAGCGAGAGAGAAAGAGATAGAGCGAGAGAGAGAGAAAGAGAGAAAGAGAGAAAGAGAGAGAGAGAGAGTGACAGATAAGGAGGTCGTCCTCTGAATATTCCATGAAAACCTTAGTGGAGGGCGAGCGCCAAGGAATTACAGATGGAGTGTCCTTGGTTCCAGGCAGTATAGGTCTGATCAGATACGATCAGAATGTGCAAGTGGCTCTCCAAAAGTGACAAGGGCACTCGTCAGAAAGACTGACACAAGATAGGCTGTCTGATTGGCTGACAGGCCGGCAGACAGAACAAAAGGACAAAGACTTAATTGTGTAACTTTTTTGTTGTCTCTTTAAGCGCTATGCAAGACCTCATGAGGAAAATGGCCGCGAGTCATTTCATGTGATGTGTGTGTGTGTGTGTGTGTGTGTGTGTGTGTGTGTGTGTGTGTGTGTGTGTGTGTGTGTGTGTGTGTGTGTGTGTGTGTGTGTGTGTGTGTGTCTTTGCTACGAAGTGACCTGCGTATGATACAGCTGTCCTCTGTTGAAGTTCTTTCTTGGAAAAGTTTTCCTTGTAAATAGCCATCCTCCTAATTACACCTTTTCGTTTAAATTCCCGTCTCGTATGTCCCCTCGACTCAAGAATGACACTCAGAACACTTTCACTTTCATAAAAAATACATCTTCTACCACTGTCATTTCATTTCACACCGATAGCTAATGCCTCTTTGGGAACAAACAGCATCCGAGTAATACAGTAGATGTTTCAAAGAGATTAATTAGGAGGGTAGTAGAAAGGAGGGATGATAGAGATTGATCAGCAAATTTTCAATGTTTAGTCTCCAATCATAAAAAATAATACATGACTCTGCTCCGTAGGGGTGTCACTAACGTTCCTATGTACTGATTACATAAAAACCCCAAAGTCTGTACCCACGGTCATTGACTGGGGTAGTCTGCTTACCGTGCCCAGAAGTCAACGCGAAAAGAAAGAAAAAAAGTACAAAGTTCAGACATGAATATGGAGAGACGAACATCGAACGCCACTTAGCTATACCTAATACTACTTAGAATTAGTTTCACCTTTGATCATGATAATTGCAAAACTATAATAACAGCGGGAATCGATGGAGTGGTAATTGAGGAGGTGCCGCGGTTCGAACCACCTACAGGAGCAGAAGCGTCCAGTCCAGTTCCAGGATTCTCAACCGAGTCGAGCGCCTGGACACCCACGGCCTGGTGGAGGAATGGAATAAAAAAAGAAAAAGAAAAACAAAACAAAAATCATTAGGGAAACCCTACATGGCCCTCGAAGTGACGGCAGAGGTGGGGGGAAGGCAGTTTTTAGAACTATTTCGATAATCCATTTCAACCCGAAGCTTCCAGCGCCACGTTTTGGAGAGCTCAACCTGGTGCAGAAAACCTGTATATATCTTTTTTACGTCAGGTCAAAATTTTCATAAAATCCACGTTCATAATGACTTGGATGAAGAACATAAGAATGAAGGAGGCTGCAAGAGACCATAAGGCCTACACTAGGCAGCTCCATATTCATCACCACCTGTCATCCCCATCCATAAAGTTATCTAACAGTTTCTTAAAACAACTGATAGTTTCAGCGTTCACTACATGAAGAGATTCACAAGAACCTGCAAGATCGAGCAGAGTTCGATTTCGGTTCCTTGTCCCTCTTAGGAACAAGACTTTTATTTTTTTCAGATCCAATGTATTCCACACACCCTGTTGGGATCTACCGCCCTTGTGTGTGTGTGTCGAGTGTCCTTGTTTTTATACTGACGAGGGTTACAAGACCCGAGTCAGTTTCATAATACCGTTTTCCCTTTTTCCTTGTTTCGCTAAAACCGTATTTGGCTTGTCAGGAAATTTCTTAAATCCTATGAACTAGAACCTGCTTACGTGCGTCCAACTATTGTGTGTACGTTATCTGAGCGTTATCGTGAGTGTTTGTGAGGCTAATAATGTTTGTACGTGCGCATACACTTCTTACCTCTACGTTTGTACATCTGTATGAGTGCGGGCACATGTGTATTGTAGTTATGCATATATGATTCCTTCTGTGTATGCTTTTTGTTCCACATGCGCATGTCCTCGCCTTTATGATTGTGTGCAAAAGGTGTATTTGCTCCTGTTGGGCGTCGATGTCGTCGTTGTCGTCGTTGTCGTTGTCGTCGTCTTTGTCGTCGTTGTTGTTGTCGTCGTCAATCCTTATTATTTTTTCGGGCAAGTCCTCCATACAACAACCCTTCCCATTCCAAACAACTCTCGGTCCTTGACAGGATCGATCGATTTGAGTTCTGTGGGTGTCATTTTTGACTCTTCCATCGAGGATCGTCTCCTGAGATAACCCTGTAAGTGGGGTCAACGTCAGAGAAGCAAGCAACATGCCCATATAGTTGGAGTATTCAGAAACCATGCTGGTAACAGATCTATGCTAAGTCTAACCGAGCAATCGTTGAAGTCCTCCTGAATTAATATCAACAACGTCATTACACTCTCATTGAATTCTATGACACCATAGGCAATACCAATCCCTTGAAGGGTTTTCTGACAAGACCTACGGTTACGTACTACATTGCCAAATTATATAAAGCTTTCCAGGACCTTAATGTCCTCACCACATGCACGGGAATCCAGTAAATCCCCAAACGCTTTTTGTAGACCTTGGGTGAGGCCCAAGAGACCTGGAGTCTAAGCGACCTGTGCAGTGATTCGGTGTCTGGAACTAAGACCTCCAACGAGTTCGCAAAGAGTACATCATCGGCAAAAACAAAGCCGGTGACCTTGGCGCTGGCGATGCATACTCCGCAATGACATTCCCGGGAGTGAACCCAGACTGCTCAGGTTCTCCGAAACCTTAACAGATGTGAACGAACCCGTGCCGGCAACAGATGGGCGGACACCTTGGCCAGCACAATGAGCAATGTAACGCCACCGTAACCGTTGAAGTCCTGAGGGTTTCCTTTCCCCTTTCAGTTGGGGAGGACGACCAACCCCCTACATCCAGAACGCCGACCAGCAAACAACACTGCATGGAATCCACGGACCATTGCCTCAACCCCGGGTTTCGGGTCCTCTGAGGTGACGCTGGCTGATTTTCCATCCTTCAACTTACGAACTCTCTGACCTCACTCAAAGAGGGCGGAGCCTGGTCTATTGATGGACTGCCAACTGCCACCTGGACACTAACTTATGGAAGCTGGTCGCCCGACACCCATGAATAATTGCCTGAAGTACTCAACAAAGCAAGGAACACTTGCCTCGCCGTTGGGTGTCTGCGTTGTTACGAAGTTGGTCTTTTCAGTTTCATTTCTCTTGAGAAAGTGTACGACCTCCTTAAGCGAATCGACGCGCGAGCGGGCGACTGCACATGCACTCAGAGTCTCACGTACTACGTGTGACCGTGTAAGGTGTCTCTTGCTAGAGACAAAAGGAAACGATACCTCAAGGTAAGACGGAACTCACGGACGATGTTTGCGGACTTTCGCACTATATCTATTAGTCTTTGTATACCCGAAAGTTTCGGTAATTCTTTTTCTTTCTTTCATGTAGACTACTGGCAACTCGACCAACGCCATGACCGTGATCTCCATGGTCTGGTCTGGTCCCTGAGTGTCCACCCTCTCTACCTAACCCATAATACCAAAATGACACCTGTCATTAATCCCGCGTACGAACATTTCTGGCTAGGGTTTCCCTTGATGTCCGCTATCTGTGCACGAATGTCCCCTTGGCGTAGCCGCTCACCCGTAAGCCCTCACGAGCAGAGAGTGTTTTTGACTCCCCTCACCCTGTGGGGGAAAAAATCTCACCTCTCGGCGGACAGAAGTGCAAGTTGTCACTGATGACGTGGTAATACCGCCCGTTGGGTCTCAATAATTCCGTAACGTCGTTACGCACGGAGGAGACATCCAGCCATCCATCCATCCATCCGTTGCACATGTTGATCTAGGCGATGCTGGGCGACGCTGTTCAACAGAAGAGGCTCTTCCAGGGGGGAAGGGAGCCTTCTTGATTCGTCAAAGACATTTCACAGAATATCTCCAACGAAATATTAATACCGTACCCTTCACCATAAAGACGAATTGTATAGACACTATTCTAACTTGCGCTAGATGATCATAATCATCTGAGAACAGAATCCCGTGATGTTAGGGTTGAACAAGGGGGACAGTGATATCACAGCACCGTGCAACTTCCTTCACTATGGACCAAACGGTCTCTCTTATGGTTTTAGACGATGTTGCTGTTTTCCTGACTTTCTTGCTCGCTTTTCGGGAGCTCACGATGCCACAAGCGCGACTGATTCATCCGTGACATTGACCGTAATCCCGCCTTAACAAACCAGAGGAGAGGAGAAGGAGGAGAAGGAGTAGGAAAATTGGAGGAGGAGGAGGTGGAGGAGGAGGAAATGAGGAGGATGAAATGGAGGAGAAGAGGGCGAGGAGGAAATGGAAGAGGAAGAAGAGAAGGAAAAGGAGGGGGAGGCGGATGAGGATAAGGAGGAATAGGAAGAAGAGGAAGAGGAGGAGGAGGAAAAGGAGGAGGAGAAGGAAGAGGAGGAAGAAGAGGAGGAGGAGCAGGAGGAAAAGAAGGACGAGGAGGAGAGGGAGGAGGAAGAAGAGGAGGAGGAGGAGGAGAAGGAAGAGGAGGAGGTGGAGGGGGTGGAGGAAGAGGAGAACGGGGAGGAGGAGGAGGAGGAGGAGGAGGAGGAGGAGGAGGAGGAGGAGGAGGAGGAGGAGGAGAGAGGGATAAGCACGCCAGTATCACCTTTAAAACCTCGTGCATTAGGTCTAAAATGGCTCAGCCGATCGTCCATAATCAAGGTTGAAGCAGGCCAAACTGGGCCTTACGCGCAGAGGCACTAAGGCGAAAATCGGCTGGTTCGCGGCACGGCCGGCGCGGAGCCGCAAGACAAACGCTGCGAACTAATTGTGTGGCGCACTTTTATAAGCTCTGACTTTGCGAAGGTCAACGGAAGCTTGCAGACAATCAAAAGCCCAAAAGAGCCCTCGACCAAGCAGTTATTTGGCCGACATCTAGAGGCGAAAGTTCTAACCCACCCCCAACCACCTTCCCCCCCTCTCTCTCTCTCTACGTGAAAGAAAACGAAGAAAAGAAACGCTTTCTGCCGACATCGGCCGACGACGACACGACGTCACAACGTTCCTGAACGCTTCGTCCGGTTTCGAAATGTTCCGAACATTTCGTAGACCTTGGCTGCTATCTCTGCATCAACAACAAAACCCTCGGTCAGGTGTTGCTTTGCCGGAGGCCTACACGAAGTTCTGAGTGGATGGCCTCTCGAGCCGCGGTCGCACTGTGTACTTTACACAGTGACAGTTATGACAGGACCTCATCTGTGAGCGCAACGTATTCTATATTTACTGCGCGTTTTCACGCACCTAGGCTCCAATTCGACAACGCGCCTACAAGACAGTTTATGCGTCTGATCGCGTATTTTTGCAAATCGCGTAGAATAAAACGGAAGTAAGGAGAGTCTGTATGGTAGTTTGAGTCCTGAGAAAGATATATTTGCTTCGTACGAATAAACTCAAGGCGCTAACGCTGTGATAAGAGCTTCCTCTCCAACAGACATATGCATGCAGTCCCAAAGTCGCATTTCCGCATTCACTAGCGCCATCCGGAACGATACTTTTTTTTTCTTCTTTTTTTTTTCTGTGTCACTGTTTTTTGAAAAAGTGGATTGGTGCCTCACTTCTTGAACCACCTTCTCTCCTCCCAACTCCCCTTTCCCGTCTAACCCTCCCTCCCTCCCTCTCTTCCAACGCCACTCCCCCAAAGAACAGAATGATCAGACGTTTGCTAAACAACGCATGTTCTTAAATGCGTCTGCGGGCTATTGAGGAAATACTGAACAATTTCGGCACAAAAAAATTAGCCGATAATAATTGATTGCCGAGCGGGATCACCACGAGGGTTTGCAGATGAAGCAAATGTTTTTGTCCGTGACAAACGCACTATTGTCCTGAACCAATCCTCCCTACCCGGAGCTAATGCTCCTTGTCCATAGTTAATCCACCCTCTTGTCCGTGAATAATTCTCCTTGTCTGTGGCCAATGCTCCTGTCTGCAACCCGTTTACTAAGATCAAACTGAATGATTACAGTATGAAAAAATGCTCCCTTTCTCTCTCTCTCTTCCCCTCTCTCTCTCTCTCTCTCTCTCTCTCTCTCTCTCTCTCTCTCTCTCTCTCTCTCTCTCTCTCTCTCCCACACCCACGATATTAGGCATGTATGTACGTCATCCAGAAGGAGCCAAGAAAAGAGGGAGGGAGGGGTAGTGGATGAGAGTAGAGTGTGTGGGGATGAAATGGGTGGGAGTGGATTTATACCTTTGACTATGCATGTGTTTATATATATATATATATATATATATATATATATATATATACATATATATATATATAAATATATATATTCACTTTTCGATGAATGTGATGGATATATATGAATTTATCATTTCCTTCCAGATATACATTTTCATTATAACTCAGAACTGTCGTGGAATATTTTTCAAGTGTTGCAATGACCTTGCCGTAGTTAATCAGGAGGTTTGGGTTTTCGTCTCGCTAATGAATCCTTCGTCCCTCGAATCCTTGGTCCCTCGTTGTTCCATGTCCTTGGCGGCGACAAAGGAAAGAGGAGCTCCGTGTGATGTTACAAAGGATTACAAAGGATTACAAAGGCGGAGCATGCCGACAGGAGACCTTTTGGTCCATATCTAGGTCGGATGTCTACTCTTTTCCACACACATGCACTGTACTGTATATCCATTCTTGTACGTGCTTAACGCTCCATGGCCTGTCTTCCGAAATTAACAATTCATTTCGATCGACGAGTAACCGACAGACGCTTCCTTCCTTCCTTCCTTCCTTTCTTCGTGTAAGGCCGTTGGACTTTCGAGAATGGTCTTCAGGCATCTCCACGCTTGAGGCACCTTCACATCCCTCGTCTCTTTTCACCACAACCCTTCCCCTGACCCTTGTAGTCTCCAGCTGAACTAAAGAGCAACATCTGTCCCTAAATCGCCCCGTCTCTCATCCTAACTACCTTTTGTGTTTCTTCACGCTAACGCTCCGATCTCTATCCAACGCCCTCTACCGCCTAAATAACAAAACATGACCCTAATCACTAGGCCTTTCGTCCTAACTACAGTAATAAGGTCACTCCCCCCTATTAACGTCTTTAAGACGGTCTTATACATCACAGATTTCATTCTGGTTAACTCCGCTATAACTACTCAAGCGATGCTAACTGGAAAGGGACGAAAACCAGCTCGATCACACAACTCACTGCAATGGCATACTCACTATCATAAAGATCATTCTTTTTGTGGCTACGTCAATTTTACTGGAGTGGCATGGTTAATGCCATTATCATTCAATTAATCACCTAACTTGACTGTTATATTTCTTCTGCCCTGTAGTGATGTCTTTACACTTGCATAACGGCTTGCCCTCTTCATTCTTTTGTCTCTGAGGACTCTAAGACCCTAAAACCCCGTTTGGCCTTCGGGCTCTTGAGCCTCTACCTTGCTCTCAGTCTAAATAACCTTTTTTGACGCCCTACTTTCTCAGAACTCATCCATTTCCGGACTCTTACCACTCACTCTTACTTAACAAGATGACTGATTACATAGATCTTCTTCTGGGTGGTACTAGATCACTTTATTCGAGGTCTTGAGGGGTTTTCTTTAAGACTCGAACCCTATGCTAAATGAAATCCCCTGTTGCCAACCACAACGACAACTGTGGGATGGTCCCTCCTCCCAATTAACACGACTTCTCCACGTCTGACAACCCTTGAGTTTGACCAGCACCTGTTCAATGGAGGGAAATGTTTGCAGACTAAAGCCAACGTACCCGGACTAGACTCCGAGTTCCGAAGGACCAAAGATCAACAGAACCAAGGTCCAAAGACAAACGTGCCCAGGTCTATGACCAAAACAACGTTTACCTACGGTCGAAGCAAACGCTGACGGTAAAAATCAGAACCCATCCGCCTTCCAGTCCGCAGCTGGTGTTTGAAATCGACAATGAACGTTCCGACGCCGCTGTCAACATCCACAGGCCGCTGATTCTTCTTCTTCTTCTTCCTACTCATCTTCCGCCTTTTCCTCCTCCGTCACTGCCAATGTCCCTCACGCTTCTTCCCCTTTCTTCGCCGTTCTCGCGATCTTTCGTTTCTCCTTCCCATCCTCGCTCTTCTCCTTCATCCTGCAAACGTTCTCTCTCTCTCTCTCTCTCTCTCTCTCTCTCTATATATATATATATATATATATATATATATATATATATACATACATACATATACCAAGGCTTTTTCCCCCTTCAAGGGAGGTAGCCAAAAAGGGAAAGGCATAAAAACACTCCCACCCATTTCATCCCTAAAATATATATATATATACAAGGAGAACAACCCTTTACATCCCAGCATCTTCCAGATCCCAGCTCCCACCTACCACTTAGCAAAAGCACTGAATACCATCCAGACACCCTTCATCCCTAAAGACTTCTGTATTGAGTCTGCGGCTCGCTTCCAATCCATCCTCAAAAGTGTTATTACAGAGAGAGAGAGAGAGAGAGAGAGAGAGAGAGAGAGAGAGAGAGAGAGAGAGAGAGAGAGAGAGAGAGAGAGAGAGAGAGAGAGAGAGAGAGGAGAGAGAGTATCTCTCGATTCTGAGAGCCTCTTCACTAATACAGATGTAGACAGGACCGTTAACTGCATCCCACAAGAAGTTTACCCAGAGGGCGATACAATCAATTTTTTTTTTTCCCAGAAATCTATTACTCCAATCACTGGAGATCTTTGCCAAAGAGGCCCCCTTTTACCGTCCCAGTGGATAATTTAACAGACAGATTGACAGTGTAGCGATGGGCTCGCCTCTCGGTGTCATCTTTATTTTTTTATTTATTTTTTTTTCCTTGGGCATGGTGGGGAGAGAGGTTTTCAACATCACCAGTAAGCCTTCCATATACACTCGTTACGTGGACGACATTTTCGTCCTGGTAAGGGACCAAAGGGAGTTGGAAGACCTGAAGGCTGAAAATGTCAGCAAAAAACTCGTGACTGTAGAAGTTGCTGCAAAGTTTTATAATAATATACATGCATACATATATTCACACACACACACACACACACACACACACACACACACACACACACACACGGCAAATAATGAGCTCTGAGCTCACTGCCGTAGGGTGGTGTCTGGCTGTCTCGACAGAGACTGCAGTAGATCCGAGATCCGAGATGAATAACACACACACACACACACACACATTATGTGCATCATTATATATATATATATATATATATATATATATATAATATCTATATATATATATATATGTGTGTGTGTGTGTGTGTGTGTGTGTGTGTGTGTGTGTGTGTGTGTGTGTGTATAGTCCTTAGGAACTTAATATTACTCAATCAACCTCTATTTATCGTTTCAACTCTATACCTTGCCTATACTTTCCACTTCCATTATCTTCTGCTCCTATATACACACGTTATCCTAAGGATTACCAAGACTTGTCAATTGTTTATTTATTTTTTAAGTATCAAATATGTTTATCACTTTTATGTAAATTTTACTTTCGTTTTCACTATCAGGGCAAAGGTCATATAACTCCCTGCCTATTGAAACGTATGTCCTCATTTCTTTGACTCTTCATTCCTCTACCTTTGGATTCTACCTTACGACGTCTATTGTCGTAAAATATTGTTCTCATGGACAGAAACGCTGATGAATTATCGACGATGAAATACGGTATATGTTTATACTATGCGGACTTGCCTGTAGACCGGAATTTCCAATAGCTGAGACTCCACTAATCTTTAGTTTTCCACAACCACCTATCTTTCCCCAAAGGCCTATGCTAAACATCTAACAACCTTCACGCTTGAAAGACTACACGCATTCCCGAATAACCCTACCCTCCAACTCTCAACAACGTTCTAAAGGCTCGTCGCCTATGGCCTACACCCTTGCACGACTCACGCTTCTGAAAACAAAGCCCTTATGGCTAAACTCGCCACGACTTACACTCCCCAAGGATAAGCACATCCGAAGACCTACATGTATTCTCCTTCGGATAAGATCGAGGCGGGTTCAGACTCCAGACGCTCAGTCCTTTCAGAAAACCTTTTCTGGAAGAAGAAAACGGGCCCACAAGCTCCTATGTCTATGTCCTCGAAAGGGTATTTATTCTGAGCCATCTCTGTCTCTCCGTCGATGGAGGGTCAACAATGCAAGAGGCCTGTGAACAAATGCATTCACATTATTCTGTTCCACAGCCCTCTATCCCCCCACATCCAATGTTGAGAGGCCTATACACTCTAGAGTACCACTCCCCAAGAGGGAGGGGAAAAGGGGGGGAGGGGAAAAAGGGGGGGAGGGGAAAAGGGGGGGAGGGGAAAGGGAAAACAGGGGCGGGTGGAAGTAGACCTCAGAGCTGTGCAGTGGCCCACAGCACTCTTCTTCTTCTTCTTCTTCCTCTTCTTCTTCTTCTTCACGTGCAGCACGAAAATGGCGGCCAATTTTCTGGCCATTACCACAAAATCCTTTGCGGAGCATTTTAGTCTCTACGGCCATCGGACCCATGGGGGATTTCCCAGGTTCTGGATCGGTGAGGATGCGCCTTTAACGTTATGGCTCCGACCGCGAGCGTTGAGGGAGGGCAATATCCTCAGCCAGGTTCCCCCTTGCCTGACGTTTCGGCTGCCGGAGGGCAACCAACACCACGGACTGACGACGGCAGGAGCGTCGTCTCAGGAGGCACTCAGGACCTCGACCTTCCTTCCCGAACTGCTCACTTCCTTCAGAAGTTACTCCAGAAGCGGTCCCCTTCCATCCGCAAGCAAACTTCTTTCGACCGTTTCCTTTTCCCTATCCGGGTTCCCCCCTGGACCAATCTCACCATCACCCCCCCCCTATGCACCTCACTCCGTTTCTTAACTCCTTTTTTTTTTAACTCTTTCTCTTATTCCCTCACTCCCCTTCCTCCTCGCCTCAACGTCTCTGCAGACATCAGCGTATCGAGTCTTGTGGATTCAAACTCTTCCGAATTATTACGTCTCTGCAGAGATCAGCGTATCGAGTCTTGTGGATTCAAACTCTTCCGAATTATTCTGGAGCATGTCAGTTGACGTGCAACAATGCAATCACAGGAGTTTCTTTCCTGATTTCCTGATCGATACATCTCTCTTCGTGTTCCCCAAATAATGCGCTGTAGACTATAATGGACACTTGCAGGTTATGGAATGTATTTGCCATCCCTATTCATGACTCCTGAATGACGAATGTCTTCCCAAGATTGGGGAAAAAAACCCACCAGGTATGGCTAGTGACGTAAGCTCTTTTTGTCGCATTTCCAACGACCAGATATAGCTTTAAAAAATATCAGACATAACAAACTGCTTTGCATTTGTGCATTTCCTTCTAATTTCTGTGCATACTGATGTGCACTATATCACTCCTGGAATTTTTTTTCTTCCAGAAAACTAAGGTTTACCCCCACCGATTCGCCAAACGGTGAAGCGGTGGGGATGGTTCATCTGTGGAAGAGCTGTGCCAAACTGCACTGCTTTCGACCCAAGCAGTGTGGCACGAAAGAGAGAGCGGTCCTTAATCCCCAAGATGTTGAGATGGGAGGGATGTCTGAATGGGGTTTGTTTCTTTATGATGTGGGTGTGTGCTTTGACTAGAACACCTCTTTCATAAACGGTATGTGACAAATTTTCATTCATTCTATTAAGTATATATATATATATATATATATATATATATATATATATATATATATATGTGTGTGTGTGTGTGTGTGTGTGTGTGTGTGTGTGTGTGTGTGTGTGTGTGTTCTTGTCCTTTAACAGTTAGACATGAAAGAGTCCATATTTCCTCATCTGTTAGCAAACTTTACGACACTTTTTCTTCATTCTGTCTTCCTCTGCCCGTGCGAAACTCTTGCCCAACCGTCTCTCTTGTCTTCGAATCTTTTATGAGCCCACCGCATAAAACCTTTTACTACTATACAGCTTTTCATGCCCTCAGGAACAAAACTCCACATCCAACCCCCCGCCTCTTTCTGCGTTGGGCGAATCCTTTATTCTGGTTTCCACAGAGATCGTCTTCGTCTTGACAACTTTCGTCAACGTCCACCCGACTGCGTTGTCCTTCTTGTGTATTCACTTGGTCTTTGGATCACGTGTTGGACTCGTGATCAACAGCTATTTCCCCCCTGGAAGAGAGCTCAGAGCTCGTAGGTCCGATCTATGGGTAATGCTATGACTTTGCACACACACACACACACCCAACTCCCCGCCCACGAGAGTCAGAGTAACGACCCGAGGCACAGCGATACCGAAATAATTTCGGCCCTGGGCAGGATTCGAACTGGGTACTGGGAGCACTTCTACTTCCCAGTTCAGCGCTCTACCAACTGTGACACCGAGTCGGTGTGTTTGCGTTTGCGTGCGTGGAACTTTCGTCTCTCCAATTACCTTGCCGAAAGCGTCGTTGATGATACTTCCGGTCGTCGTCGTCGCTTTTTGACAAGCGACGGTCCGGGTCGTGTGTGCCTCGCTTCGTGGCCAACGAACGTCTCTTATGTCCAGGACTTGGACGAGTCCGGTGCTAGGCCGTTAGGACAATAATCAACCTCCCTTTAATCCATTTGTCAAAAACTACATTATCCTTCATTTTGCATATAACCCGTCTACCTTTAAATCAATGTACGACATAAGCGAATACGACAATTTAAAGAAATGAATACTATCAAACGATAACTATTACTACTATGAATACCTGTGGTTACAGGTTCTAATGCTGATGCTTCTGTAAAAATTTCACTAACACTGAAGAAAACAACATGAAAGTTGGAAGCATTAAAAAGATGAGCTTACGCCCGGAGGCCCTGAGGTGTAATCAAAGCCATCATATCTACTCTTAGTGTTCGAAGTGCCAAAGTAATTAACACTCATCAGTGAACGATGGACTCGAACCCGGGCCCACGCAATACCAGGAAAGACAAAAAACAAACCCTACACAGCGGTACCTAACTAAAATCACTATCACTACTACTATAACTACTGATATTGTCTTCAATGGTAATAAAAGTAGTGGAAGGATCATATCAATACCCTAACTATCGGATTTCGTCACTGATATCCAACGTTTCTAACCCTGAGAACCTTATCCTGCCAAAGAGATGGAATCAGTGGCAATGGAATAAAGATTTAAGGAAGGTGTAATGTCCACTTGGTTAAGGAGAGTCCGTATGCAGTGATTCCTTGGTTTATTGGGTATAAAGTTATTAAATGCTGGGGCGTGTAGAGAACGGGGATCTTCCTCTACCACGCGCGTATGCCCACTGAAGCACGCGCAGGTGCAGAGCATAACAGACTCGCCATGGAGTATACACAGATACATGGAGTAATGCGAGTGGTAACACTGCGCGCACATTTCTTACAGTAATGGAAATATACTATCCTACAGTAGCAAGGAAGAATAGTTCATAAGTTCAAAAGATCAGTATCTTATTAGGGTAGAGTTTAGCTGAGCAGATCCAAGAAAAACACACATATTCATCTGCGATTATTAATATTTCCATAAAAGACTTTTCCATAACTATTAACCTTCAGACGGCGAGAGTTGCTATCGCCACTTCCTGTGGTGGCCGCTCCCGTAATAGCTAATACTTATTTCTGTCATCTGATACCGCTTTTCGAACTAATTGTTGTCAGTGATACATACATTACATGGAGACACCGTCTCATTCGTACGTTTCATCATGACATTCGTAATTGATGGCTGTTGCAGTTATGACTGGGATTTACGTTTCGCGTTAGTATTAACGATAGTATTTTTATTCCTCATCGTTTAATTAATGCCACTGTCGTCTCCGCCTCTACAAGCACTACTCTTTCTTTCATACTACCGTGACTATTCTCTCTACTACGGCCTCTTCTTCCATACCTACCGTTCCTACCACTCCGACGAAAATAATTCCCTATTTACAATTATCTTTGTCAAATACCGATGATCTTTCTACATCAGACATCAAATGAAATTGGCACTGTCCAAAATAACGACGTGGGGTGAATATCTGTGAAGAATTGACCCGTGTTTTGGGGTTTTCTCGATATGCCTAGCTGGCATATCCGCGGCCATTGCCGTCCAGCTTGATGGCTGGATGAAACTTAAAGGGAAAAAAAGTTTAGGTTAACGCAGGAAGTCCACATAGTTACCTACGCCCACAGGAAGGGAAAAAAATAAGTGGAAGAGTGAGAGTGAGAGCGAAATAGTCGAGCAGCTGTCGTGACAGGAAAGGGAGTTGCTGAAAAACACACTTCACTGTCGTCTTCTTAGTTGTTGCGCGCCAGCGCGAAAGAGAGGAAGGGACGAGGTGTCTGGAAATAACTACTCTTTCTGTAACCTACGAAGGAGCAATGGCGATCTTCTCAGAATTCTTAAGAAAAAAAGAAAAAAGAAAAAAAAAAAAATCACCAAGAGCTGGAGACACGACAGGGATTACAACCGCATCGCAGAAGCGACCACTGACGCTACTTAATGTGATACTTTGACTTCCCATGAAACTATAAATCCATCGCCCTTCCATCCTCATCAATGTCATAAAGAATGTTTTATACATCACTGCAGTCTAAAATGGGTGGGGAGTTATATCACAAGGAGACACACATACGCACACAGACACACACACACACACACACACACACACACACACACACACACACACACACACACACACACACACACACACACACACACACACACACACACACACACACACACACACAGATGATGGAACCTCTATATTCAAATTGGTATCACGAAGTCGTTTGAATATCAAAATGTTGGAATATTGGATCAATCTTCCTATAGGAAACGATGTAAATTGTATTAAACCGTTTGATCAATCATAAAACATTCTAACTGAAAGTATTCCATACTTAAATCTGCATAACAATAATCATACACATCGAATCACACTTAAAAAGTGTAGAAATAATAAATACATGCAACATTTTTTTACAATCGAACAGACTCTACATTTAGTAGGGATTTATTACCGAGTGAATCCCAGTTCTGGTTTTTAAATTCATCAAATCAAAATGTCTTAAAATCTAGATGCGTCTGTCTCAAGGCCACCATGCAGCTGTTCTATTTTTTTTTTTTTTCACAAATTTTTGTTTCCTAAACACTATCGCTAGCCAACTGTTTTGCATGATTTCCCATTCACAAAGGATTTTCAAAATTCTTCGACTAGTTGCGATTTTTCAAAAGAAAATAATTTCGCTCCTTTCGCTACATTACCTCCTTTGATTGCTACTTTATGGTACGCTGTGGTGCATAATGGTGCGTATCAAGTCCAAAACACGAACTTCATTTGCTTACTTTGAAATATACTTTTCTAGCTCAATATTGTCCATTCAAGCTTTTCTTCATCTTTCTTCTTCTTAAAAAAAAAAAAAAAATCTCAAAACCATCACAAAATAACCAAATACAAAAAGTTACCTGTATCCCTACTGTGATCACGTACGAGTGTTTACCTAGTTACGTAACATTCCAATCAACTTTTTCCTAAAAAAGTAATCTATTTTGTTTACGTCACTAAATGTTCTACGCGCAATTAGCCCATTGGCAAACCTCTATTTGCCTTTGGAACCTCAGCGTCTGTCTTGTCTTTACTCTTTTCCGCTTTCTGGGCAAGAGTGCGTGTGTGAACGTGATCGGTCCTTCCGCTTGTAAACTGTGTGTACATACACACTTGCCTCTGCCCGCGCACACGTGCGTGTGATTCACCATCATGGTCTTGGACCACGTGTTGGACTCGTGATCGACAGCTATTTACCCTCCCGGAAGAGAGCTCAGAGCTCTTATATGACCGATCTTTGAGTAATGCTGTGCCCACGAGAGTTGGAGTAACGACTCGCAGCGTAGCGGTACTTAAATTATTTCAGCCCTGGGCGGGAATCGAACCCGGATCGCCATAGTGGCGGCCCGGAGATTTATGGGCAGGAGATTTTCTCTCAAGCATGTTTGGTTAAATTGAATGGCAAGATTATTATTGCAGAGTTTTTTATCTGCCTTTTCTTTTTCTCTGAGAACCTTTTTCCCTTCCACGGGAAGTTGTCTTATAATGTCACCATATGACATTGTTTTGTAAGTTACTTTGGGCAAGCCATGCCCAAAGTAACTTACAAAACAATGTCATATGGTAACATTATAAGACAACTTCCCGTGGAAGGGAAAAAGGTTCTCAGAGAAAAAGAAAAGGCAGATAAAAAACTCTGCAATAGTAATCTTGCCATTCAATTTAACCAAATATATACATATATATATATATATTATATATATATGTATATATATATACAGTATATATATACATATATATAATGCCATACTTCCATTATTCTTCTATCTAATGTGCTGTCAGTGAATACATTTGAAGGTAGTTCTGCTAAAAGATACACATAAAAACCTTTATGCAGAAAAAACACTGGTAAACGAAAAACGTAATCCAAACGTTTTCGTCTATTAAGAGATCTTCAGGTAACAGACAAAAACGCTCGGACTACGTTTCTCACTTACCAGTGGCTCTTCTGCAAATTGATTTCCCCGTGTTTCTGTGAAACACTGCAAATACGTTGGGGCAAATTGATTTCCCCGTGTTTCTGTGAAACACTGGAAATACGTTGGGGCAAATTGATTAACCCGCGTTTTTGTGAAACACTGAAAATAATAACCTTGATATAAACTTCGGACAGAAGGAAGGGGACACTGGCGGACCAAATTGTCAGCCCGAAGTGAGGCAAAACCAATGTTCCTGTTTCCGGTTCCCAGCAAAGTTGTTCCCCAATTACGGGGACTTCGTGTCCGCCCTGCTCCTTAAAGTACTGTACCTGACCGGTTCACTGACTGACTTGGCGACCTCTCGCTAGCTTGAATGACTTCCCTTCTGACCGACTGAATGCTTGACTGACTGACCGACTGACTAGACAGACAGGCTCGGAGGCCGTTGATCAGAATGGATGACGACGCAAATACGGCGTATTGTATACTGTATATGCATACATACATACATACATACATACATACATACATACATACACACACACACACACACATATATATATATATATATATATATATATATATATATATAGGTACACACACAGAATGCGCGCGCGTGTGTGTGTGCATACATAATTATACAGTATACACATACAAACATATAGAGGGCGTGCAAAGAATGGCTGCTCACCTTATGAAACATTTTGTAACGTTGACGAATCCATTAGTCGGCGTTGTAGCTATGTCTGGACAATGGTGGGCTTCCTTGGGAACAGTTGCGAACACGCAGGGGGGACTATACTAGACTAGGACGAAAACTTTAACCCTTTCTTTATTTTCAAATTGTTAACCACCATTTCCTAGATACAGCTGATAACGTGGACCAGTAGATTTGACAACGTCACCAGACATGGAAGAGTGTACATTTTTCGGATACACTGCATATATATATATATATATATATATATATATATATATATATATATATATATATATATATATATATATGTGTGTGTGTGTGTGTGTGTGTATGTGTGTGTGTACAACACTGAATGGGTCCCACTCAACAGATATACACTTTTATCAACCACAATACACTTTAATTCTAGACCATCAACATCGAGTGACTCGCGGAGGCCAGCATGCAGAAATTGAAACGTGGTACGGCCAAGGACTCGAACCAGGGCTAGCACGTGACAAGTGTTAGTGACTTAACCGATTGCGCCATCAATATATATATATATATATATATATATATATATATATATATATATACATATGTATATATATCAAACAGTAGTGTGGTTCAAATAATGTCGAATATTTTTCCTCCAAGCCATTATATTGTCAACCTATTCTGAGAAAACCTCTTTGCTCAAGAATCTCACATGAATGGCATCTGGGCAATACAAACACCAAGCATTTGTTGCGAAAGGTGTAATTGGTCTTTTATTTCCTCGAATTAGATTTATTCAAGATGAATGCACACACTGGCAGGATAAGAGATTGTATTTTTCTTATTATAATTTTCATAATCATTCCGATTATCAATTAGGAATGATGATAGAAGGGGAGTGGAATATATAGGAAATGGAATGGGTGGGAGTGGTTTCTATGCCTTTTTCTTTTTGGCTAACCCCCGTGTAAGGGGAAAAAGCCTTTTGTATATGTATGTATTATTATCATTATTATTATTATCATCATTATTATTATCATTATTATTATCATTATTCTTATCATTATTATTATTAATTATCATTATTATCATTATCATCATTATCATCATCATTATCATCATCATCATCATCATCATTATTATTATTATCATCATTATTATTATCATTATTATTATCATTATTCTTATCATTATTATTATTAATTATCATTATTATCATTATCATTCTTATCATTATTATCATTATTATTATTATTACTGCTATATATTACTGTTATCATTACTATTGTCACTTTTCTTGTTCCTCTGATTCTAAGGCTCCTCTACGGTTTTCGAATAGAATGTACAAATTACTTTTATTGCGTTCCACTGACAAAGATTTCTCAGTTCGAGGTCAAGAAAACATGTTCACGAACCCTGTGGCCTCTCTCTCTCTCTCTCTCTCTCTCTCTCTCTCTCTCTCTCTCTCTCTCTCTCTCTCTCTCTCTCTCTCTAGCACAATTAACTCGATGTTCCTTTGGAGGTTAAAAGAGACTGAACGCATCTCAATATACCCATTTTTAATTGCAAAATGTAACCATCAGAATAATAGTTATTCCAATTCCTTTTGTAATGCGGCCTTCGTAAGACAATTTATATATTTGTTCCTTTGTCTATAGTGCAATGAACCACCCAAAGATGGTATATGTTGGATCAGGGTACTGAGAGAGAGAGAGAGAGAGAGAGAGAGAGAGAGAGAGAGAGAGAGAGAGAGAGAGAGAGAGAGAGAGAGAGAGAGAGAGAGAGAGAGAGAAGCTCAACAAAGGTGCAGAAGAAAGACAATCGGGCATGTAAGGCACAAAAAGTTCAAAAATCAAACAAGCATAGTCAGAGAGAAAGAGACGGAGTAAGAGAGAGAGAGAGAGAGAGAGAGAGAGAGAGAGAGAGAGAGAGAGAGAGAGAGAGAGAGAGAGAGAGAGAGAGAGAGAGAGAGAGAGAGAGAGAGAGAGAGAGAGAGAGAGAGAGAGAGAGAGAGAGAGAGAGAGAGAGAGAGAGAGAGAGAGAGAGAGAGAGAGAGAGAGAGGGAGGGAGGGGATGAGAGAGAGAATGTGTGTCTTTGTGATCAAGACCCTGCGGGTCGAAACGTTAAGGCGTAAAATTCTCCCATTTCTCCTCGTCAACTTCCTTCACCTTCAATCATATATATATATATATATATATATATATATATATATATATATATATATATATATATATATACATACATATAACATACACACGTACACACATGCCCACACATACACACACAGACGTGCACACACATACAAACTCTAATTTAATGCCGCGAGGAGACATTGACACACAGGCCGCCATGAAACCTTCCAAGATCAGCAATCGCGTCCGCAATCAAGGCCAAACTCGTGTAAGAAGCCCTTGCAGTACGGGCCACTTCCAGCGACGAAGGCCAAGTGGCCCTGAACAGATTTAATGGCCCCGACACTTGCAACAAACAGCGACCAATCTGAGAAGGACGTCGAGAGAGTAAATAGCGGATTTCAGGATGCGCAGCGTCTATACGAACGGATACAGTAATGAAATCGTTGAAAAGTAGCCATTTCCCTCATAGCTTGTCAATTAACTCGTGGTAATGGAGGTGTTTTTGTCTCACCCTTTTTTTTAACTGTGAGAATTGCCTTCGTGTATCGCGACAATGGTACGTCATCGAGTGGACCTGCAGGAAGCGTTCCGTCATCGTCCGCTCCCTCAGGGTACCGGGGGGGGGGGGGTTGATTCGCGACCCACCCCCACCCCCCCGCCACCCCTCCATATACAAACATGCTTCATCTTCGGCAGCGACCCAACGAGATGAGGTGGTGGTTATGATGATGGTGGTGATGATGATGATGATGATGATGATGATGATGATGATGATGATGATGATGATGATGATGGTGGTGATGATGATGGTAATGATCATGATGGTAATGATGATGATGGTGATGATGATGATGGTGATGATGATGATGATGATGATGATGATGATGATGATGAACAACAACAGCGGCAAGGGTATGCAGGAAATGGCAACTGATACAGTGACAGTTGATGAGATATCTATGGCTAATTGGTAAAATTTTACAAGAAAGAGAACCAGAAGTGGTCACAGAAAGTGACATTACTGTTGACGAAGACTGAGGTGACTGAGGAAGAGATTAGTATAACAGAGTAATGAAATGAGTTTGCAAAGTGAAGGTGGTAGAAATAACTGTGGAGGAAAGCTGGAGATGATGCAGCAATTACAAAGGATCAATCCTGCTGAATACTTTGGATAGAGTGTATGGGCGGCAAAATCAAAGAAGTATTGAAACGGTGGTAAATATATCGGATAAAGTCACTAAGACCAGAAATGGGGATGGTGGAGAGCACAGTGGATCTAATGTAGGTATGGAAGCGAGTTGTGGTCGCTCGTAGTAACGAGATGAAATAAAGCAGATAGAGTGAAGATAGATTATGACGATTGCATGTGGAATATAGAAATCTTAAAGAGGAAAAAGAATAAAAGACGCTTGTGGAATAGAGAAAAACGTAGATGAAAGAAGAAAGTGGTCTGTTGAGGTGGTATGGACAAGTACAGTAGACGAAAGTGAAAATAGTAGATTATACGGTTGGAGGTCAAACAGAGGTAAGGGGTACGGAAATCAAGGTGAAATGCGCTGGGGCATGCAACTTTATGGGAAAAGGAATGGGTATGAATTGTGGCAAAAAAGACACTGGGGAGAGGTAAAATTGAGTTCATGAAGTATACTGGAGGACAGAGACTGAATTGTTTGGCAAATGAAAGATCAATGCTTGTAAAGTTTTATAAATTTCATATTGTAAACAGCTAATCACCCCTATTTCACTTATTTATTTATTTATCTATCTATTTATTTATTTATGTATTTGTTTGCTGCAATTAAGGAGCAGAATATTCAATTATGTGGGTGGTGCGGCGTCCAGTGTCAAGACATCTTCGCTGGAGAAGTTATCTCATTGGCGCCCATTGTCCTCTTTTGATATTTAGTTTTGGCTAACGTCAAGCCATCTTACTCAGCTTGTAGGAGCACCCCTGGGCGTTATCGGGATTAACACATTAGACTAATGTCCACAATGATTACGAAAACGGCAACGATGAATACGAAAATAACAAAACATCACGACAGTGTATCGACGACGCTGATGGCATCTGGGACTCGCGCGCGCATACCCAGGCAAAACGCCTCGCGGAGTGGGGAAGGCTGGGTGGCGGGGGTGCGGGGCTGACGTTGTCGTGGTACGAATGCAAGCGAGTACCCTGCTCTGCTCACCTAGAGACACACTGGCAGGCTTTAGCGGGCCGGGGCAGAGGGCCTGGCGGCAGCAGTATAACGCTGTGTAGCATAATAGCGCTTCGGGCGATGGGGGGAGAAAGGGGGGTCAGTAGAACTGGTCGCGTTAAAATATTTCCCCTTGATCATCTTTGTGTGTGTTGCTGTTCACTGCTGTACCGTTGCACAGCAGCTGTTTAGTGTGACGGTGTTATTGTTGGCAGTGGTACGAGAGGTATAGCAGTGGTGGTGGCCTCAATGATACTGTGGAAATGTTGGTACAAATGAGACATTGAGAGATGCAGTGGTGGTTGTCATGGCCGCGGTGTCGGGTGTGATTCGTGGGGACCACATAACGGAACTTGGGAGATGTTGCAGTGGCGTGTCTCGAGTCAAGCGCGTTGTCGACGGCACGGGTTCAGTAAACAGTGTAATACTTCAACATGATAACATTATGTTAAATGGAAAATTTCATAGTTTATTTGCGATATGGTGAGATGGAACGCACTACTTTAAGGCTTCCTCAGGCCTAGCTCGGACTCTTTCTTCGTTGGTGTAGTAGTAGTAGTAGTAGTAGTAGTAGTAGTAGTAGTAGTAATAGTAGTGAACTGTGTGGGAGACAGAGCCTGATTGCTTCCACCACACAGCTCCACGAGGATGGAGATTGCTTCCACCACACAGCTCCACGAGGAAGGAGGTCGTGTTTGAAATTTAATAATAAAAAAAAATTAGTAGTAGTAGTAGTACCAGGGTCTCGTGTAGTACCACCGACTAACCCAAACCCCCGGACACCAACAAACCCCACCAACATCACCAACATCACCAACATCACCAACCTGGCGGAGTTGGTGGTCTGTGTCGATCCCACCAGGAAACGTGTTCGGCCAGATCAAGGTTCGCTGTAGCCAGGTCGACGGCACTGCTGGGCGGTTCTTTTTTTTTTTTTTCTTCTTGCGCATGTATACGTCTGAGAGGCTGAAGGAAGTCGGACCGATGAGGAAAACCTCGCATAAATACAAAGTCAGTGACAACCGCGGCGTGTTAACTGTTGCTGCAGTGGGGAGCTGGCTACGGAAGCTGCGGTAATGGGGAAATAAGCCATTATCGAAGTATGAGAACTTAGTAGCAGGAAGCGGTTACTATTACCAGTAGGGAGAGAGTGAAGGCTTACAATATACGCTCAGCACTACAGCAGACGAGGTGAGGGCAGTAGGTATTAGGAGTCCTGTGAGTGTGCGACTTAGGGGATCATGAATTACCACTGGAGGAATGTTTTGAACTACGACGTATATACTCGATGGTGCACAGATGTAGTGTAAAAAAAAAAAAAAAAAAAAACAACAGTTGAAGCATTTCGAGCATACGCATCGCCTCTGGCTGGGACAATGACAACGAATTACAATGAGTTACAATGATAAAGCATAACACAGACTAGAGACCTTTCGGTTCATAATGATTACGTGATGATCCAAGTTAATTCCAAAGCTTCGCAACTGTTCTATATTCAACTGCCTCAACCGGAAATTTACTCCGTGCGCTGACGATATTGTTTCTACCTATTTCCAGATCAAAACCAGATTCTGAGAATTTGAAACCAAATCTTTTCGCCAAGATATCATTTTGTGTGAAAATAATTTCATTTCTGAAGTTTTCCATTCCTTTTAAGCTCTTAAAGGTCATTGGGTCATTTCCGAGATGACCCAGAGAAAGAGAAAGAGAGAAAGACAGAGAGAGAGAAAGAGAGAAAGAGAGAGAGGGAGAGAGAGACAGATAGATAGATAGATAGAGAGAGAGATTGACAGAGGGAGAGAGAAAGAGAGAGAGAGAGATAGAGAGAGAGAGAGAGAGATTGACAGAGGGAGAGAGAAAGAGAGAAAGAGGGAGAGGGAGAGAGAGACAGAGAGAAAGAGAGGGAGATAGAGAAAGATAGAGATAGAGACAGAGAAATTGAAAGAGGGAGAGAGACAGAGAGAGGGAGAGAGAGAGAGAGAGAGAGAGAGAGAGAGAGAGAGAGAGAGAGAGAGAGAGAGAGAGAGAGAGAACGAAGGAGCTTCAAACACGAGTAAATCGTACCTGGCGGCTGTGTAGTTGACTAGGAATGATGCTCAGGGGTAGAGGAAGAGGCGAAGAGTAGCCGCTCCTAGCAAACGATCGAGACACCGTGAGTAGCAACAACAGAGGGCACGAAACAACTCCAGGAATGCAAGGGTGGCTAGTGACCAGTGGCGGGCCACGAGCGGCTTAGAATACCCGATCTAATCTAATCATAACTGGGCAGGATCCCCGTCCCCGGGCCGTCTAGTCAGGTACAAGGTTACAGACAATAATCACTGAGACGATGATCATAATAAGCCTGTCCTGATGGTAATTGCAGCTATTTGGTGTTAATCGCTCCGCAGACTCTGCCTTCGAATAGATGAAAACATGAACACAAACCTGGACAAGCACAGTGATGCTACGTCATGGTTGATTTTTTTTTTTCTTACAAATGTGCGCGTGTTTGTGTTTTGTTTTGTTGTGTGTGTGCACGCGTGTTTCTGTGTGCGTGAGAGAGAACGAGAGCGGGAGAGAGAGAGATAACGAGAGAGAGGGCGAGAGATAAAACGGGAGAGACAGAGGGAGAGGAGAGAGAGAACGAGAGGGAACGAGAGAGAGAACGAGAGAAAGAGAGAGAGAGAGAAAAGGAGAGGGAGAGAGAGAGAGAGAGAGAGAGAGAGAGAGAGAGAGAGAGAGAGAGAGAGAGAGAGAGAGAGAGAGAGAGAGAGAGAGAGAGAGAGAGAGAGAGAGAGAGAGAGAGAGAGAGAGAGAGAGAGAGAGAGAGAGAGAGAGAGAGAGAGAAGGAGAGGGAGAGAGAGAGAGAGGGAGAGAGAGAGAGAGAGGGAGAGAGAGAGAGAGAGAGAGAGAGAGAGAGAGAGAGAGAGAGAGAGAGAGAGAGAGAGAGAGAGAGAGAGAGAGAGAGAGAGAGAGAGAGAGAGAGAGAGAGAGAGAGAGAGAGAGAGCGCGGAGGAGGAGGAGGAAGAAGAGGAAGCAGATAAACGTAATCAGGAAGCGCTGGTGTATGAATGAGGGAGCATTACATCCAAGCCGTCCTGTGGAGGAAGAGGTGGAGGAGGAGGCGGTGGAGGGAGTGGAGTGGAAAGAGAAGTTGGAGGAGGAGAAGGGAGGGGAGTAGGAGGATACAGGTAGAGATGAGTGGAGTAGGAGTTACATGGAGTTACGTAGACAAACGAACAGCAACAGACCTATTGGTCCATACAAGGTTGTTCTCGTACTTAACCTATCAATATCACTATTCTTTTTTTTTTTTTTTTTTACTTATCTTGAAGTAAATAATTCTAGTCGAGGATTTGTAGATTAGTAAATGTCGAGACGTTTTTTGAATATCTCTACAGTGGAACAACCAAAGACGTTGGATGGTAGAGCATTTCATATATCAACGACGCAATTGAAGAACGAGTATTTCGCCACGTCTGTATGAAATCGTTTTCCTACGATCTCGCATCCATTATTCCGAGTTGCGTTGAAGGTGTAAATTTTGAGATATTTTTCCACACCCATGTTTTCAATGCCTTTGACAATTTTGAAGACCTCAATTAGATCACCCTTCATTCTCCGTTTCGAGAGACTCAACAAATTTAGTCCACTTAAGCGCTCTTCGTACTGCTTGTTCCGCAACCTAGGGATGAGCTTTGTTACTCTACGCTCCGCTCTTTCTAACCTTTGTAATATGGAGACCAGCACTGCACACAGTATTCTAGGTTAGGTCTAATTAGGGCATAGTAAAGATTAAGAATATTTTCTTCAGTTCTAAATTCAAAATGTCTACCAATAAATCCAATTAATCTGTTTGCAATCATAATGACCTCAGAGCAGTTTGCTTGTTTTGAGATCATTTGAGATCACGACACCAAGGAAGGTCTTTCTCTTGTTCTACGCTTCTCAGTTGTCCCACCATTCATTGTATAGTTGGCCTGGACATTACTATTACCAGTATGAAGTACTTTACATTTATCTATATTGAAAAGCATCTGGAAATTTTAGTCCCATTGAGGAAGAAGAATTGGAGGAGGAGGAGGAGGAGGAGGAGGAGTAGGAGGTCTTTCTCTTGTTCTACGCTTCTCAGTTGTCCCACCATTCATTGTATAGTTGGCCTGGACATTACTATTACCAGTATGAAGTACTTTACATTTATCTATATTGAAAAGCATCTGGAAATTTTAGTCCCATTGAGGAAGAAGAATTGGAGGAGGAGGAGGAGGAGGAGGAGGAGGAGGAGTAGGAGGAAGGAGGAGAAACCATCTGAGTTGCACGAGGGTGAGAACAAGAGAGAAGGAGCAGCTTGATGGAGGAAGGGTGATGACTTTGAGGATATTTACGGAATAGGGATATGGGGAAATGGAAGAGAATGTAAGAGAAAAGAAGGAGACTGTGCATAAAATGTAACATTCAAGAGGTGCGACAAAACCTTCGGAGGAGACTATACAGAGTACCTAAGAAATACAAAGCAATACTGTATAGTATACCTCCCAGTCTGTTTCCACGACAATTACCACGGAAGAAGAAGAAGAAGAAGAAGAAGTAGAAGAAGAAGTAGAAGAAGAAGAAGAAGAAGAAGAAGAAGAAGTAGAAGAAGAAGAAGAAGAAGAAGAAGAAGTAGAAGAAGAAGTAGAAGAAGAAGAAGAAGAAGAAGAAGAAGAAGTAGAAGAAGAAGAAGAAGAAGAAATGGTTTATTGAAAACATGGCAGCCGAAGGCTGGAAATGCACATATTAAGGTAAGAGGGATTAACATGGTACATAATAAATAACTACCTGTACATATTATGATGCTGAAGTGATTGTACACTATACAAATATATAAAACATGAACATTTAAAACATGATAAATGCGTCTTAGAGTTAATATGATGTTTGGATTATATGCTGTTTAACAAGTGTACAACAGAAGGTATGGGACTGTGTTTATATCTGTCTGTGCGTGGTGCTTTGAAAGGCTGGAGTCTATTGTGGCGAGAATGACCGGAACCTCCAACCGTCGGAAGCTGACCGTTCTGCCCGGGCCACAAGACACCACAACATGAGTGTTCCCTGTGCCTTTCGGCAGACTCTTCCTTTTCCTGACATTCTGGGTCAGAATCTTTCCACGTCTGAGTCCCGCGGGGCTGAGAACGCAAGGGTCTGCCAGTGTCCCGGTATCGTCGACAGCGCAATACGTAATTCCAGTCCTGACTATCCCAGGACCGTTGGTTATGAATAATTCAACCGTTGTTCGTGCCCGGCACTGGCTAGACTCGCTATCAGTGCCAGTAGTAAGGTAGCTGTTGACGTCAGCGCGCTACCAAGACTATGCGAGTTGGTGTTGGTGGTGGTGAAAATTATCAACGGTGGTGGTAATGGTGATAGTGGTGGTAGTGGGAGTGGTGATGATAATGGGAGTGAGAAAGAGGCAGAGACGTTCGAGGTGGTGATGTGTGTGACACTGGTGTAAATATATATATATATATATATATATATATATATATATATATATATATATATATATATATATATATATATATATAATTTTTTACACTTAAACGAGCGCCTAAGTGCTTCTAAGGCATAAACGAGAAGGCCCTGAAACCACCGCTCCGAAAAGACTGAGAAGAGCGTACCCATTCAAAATCATCTGCAGGAGGAGAAGGAGGAGGAGGAGGAGGTCGAGGAGGAGGAGGAGGTCGAGGAGGAGGAGAAGGAGGACGAGGATGAGGAGGAGGAGGAGAAAAACCATCCTGGCGTTCTCCTTATCAAAAAGTACAATAAGTCACCCACGTAATGTCTGAAGGAGACAGTTCCACAGCCTCCCACTGGAAGGCCAGCAGGAATGAGCATGCTAGTGACTCATACAAAAAGAATGTCTGCTGAATTCCTACTACTGTGTGGCAGCAGTAGTATCAACAACAACAGCAGCAGCAGCAGTAGAAGCAGGCTAGTCTAATACCAACAGCTTTAGTGGTGACTTCTTAATCTCTATATTTTAATATTACTAGATGTAATTCCAAGGAGATAAAAACAACATTGATAGTCATGGCAGCTGAAGGAATTCACATTGCAACTTATATCTAGGAAAATACAAAACAGGCTAGATGAGCGACATCACTAGGCCGGTGAGGTGATTTGTTGTGACCAATTCTTAGGGATTCTAGACAGCTGAAGGACATCGAGACTCAGAATGATAATTTTCTAGATTAATTTCTTTAGTCCACTGACACATTTGAGCTCTTTTGGTGGTGGTAGTGGTGGGGGGGGGTCTATATTCGACTCCTGGGTTTAATTTGGTAGTCGCCGGGCGATTTTATGCAGTTAAAGAAGACCCATATACACGACAAAGGGTTTAAACTCGTCGTAATTATACCTTTGGTATCTGGGGACAAACGATTTTATTCAGATACGGGGAATCAAAGTCTCGATCAGACCACTACCATAGCGTTCTTCCAGCCAATCAGGAACCATCATTGACTGACACATCTCCTCTCGTCCAGATTCACATTCGAATTCCCCTTTTCTCATCTTTATACTCGTAGAAGTATTTCCCGTGGGGGTTCGAACTCGAAACCACAGGTATGTGGACCCGGGCTCGGTCCCAATCGTTGTCAGTGACTACCACTTGCCCCAGCTATGCTTGCAAATAATGCAAAGGTGAAGGATTTAGCTGCAGCTAGGTACTCCCCAGGTATATGCTCTTTGTCTCACCAGATTTAGACTATGCCAGTGCTGAGAGAGAGAGAGAGAGAGAGAGAGAGAGAGAGAGAGAGAGAGAGAGAGAGAGAGAGAGAGAGAGAGAGAGAGAGAGAGAGAGAGAGAGAGAGAGAGAGAGAGAGAGAGAGAGAAAGAGAGAGAGAGAGAGAGAGAGAGTTCAACCAACCCTCACTTGGGTCGAAAATGGGCTTAGTGGCAATCGTCCTCCTGTCCCTGAACTGACAGAGAGGGAGTTTCCTCCTCCTCCTCCTCCTCCTCCTCCTCCTCCTGAAGGATCCAGTTGGCAGGCCGAATCCATAGCTACACTGGCTTTCCTATGGCGTCAAATTAATAAAATTATGACCTTTCGTCGGTGATCTGACTTTGAAGACATCACAACAACTGACAAGTGATTCTATTTTGATGACATAACCAACATTAGTATGATGTCACTGACCACAACGCCCAACCCCCAGAATGCCGTTGTTATCACCATTCCCGACGACATGACGTCATCAACGGACCCAGACCAAGAACGGCGTCACGGGTTGTTCTCTGGGTAAAGTTGTGACTTCTGAACTTCCTCACTAGGATGGCACACTTGACAGCTTCTATTCTGACCAACACCAGGGTTTTTTAATCAGCTAACAGACTGTGGGTCTCTCTCAATCGAATCTTCAGCCTTACTGGACAGATTGTCCATTGTCTGTATTATTTTGACCAACCGTTCAGAAAGCGCGATGTCCCGTATGAACTTTGGTGACCGATTGCACATTACGCCAACGCTCTCGAGGAGTTAAAGTCCTGCACAGGGGCAGGAAGACTGTGTGTATGTGTGAAATGTGGGTCATGAGTGAGAGAAAAAGTATCCAATCGCAGCGAGGCAAAAAAAAACCGAACGAAACAGGTGAGAGGATTACGTTTGCTGATGCGGCTTATGTTGCACAGGACCGGTCGGTTGGCCAGATGGGGAGGCGCGCTGGATTAAAGACGCAATAAGGGCTGTGCAGTAGCAGCAGATAGGCCTAATGACCCTCTCAAAACATCGAATTTTTTTTCCAAAGACCTCCATTTGAGTCCCGGTTCGACTCACAGAAACCATCATCCCCAATTTCAGCTTCCCGTTCTCTCCCCTAATAAAAGGTGCACAGCGAAACTAGTTGAAAGTATCAGAACTGCCAAATAAGGTTGTATCTGTACAAGGAAGAAGTCGAGGACCAAAACATCGGTGACCCACAGAAGAGCTGAGAACTGACAGAAGGCGTTGGATGCCAGAGGTGTCATTTGGGTATCATACGTACCTCAAAGTTCTGGGTATTCCAGTTTTAAAAATAAGAAAAAGAAGAAGAACAAGAGGAGGAGAAGAAGAAGAACGAGAGGAGGAGAAGACGAAGAAGAAGAAGAAGAAGACGGAGAAGGAGAAGAGGGAGAAGAAGAAAAAGAAGAGGAAGAAGAAGGAGGAGGAGGAGAAGGAGGAGGAGGAGGAGGAGGAGGAGGAGGAGGAGGAGGAGGAGAAGAAGAAGAGGAAGAAGAAGAAGAAGAAGAAGAAGAAGAAGAAGAAGAAGAGGGGAAGAAGAAGAAGACGAAGAAGAGGGGGAAGAAGAAGAAGAAGAAGAAGAAGAAGAAGTAATAGCCAGCTCAGACGGGTTCTTCGAGATGGATCATAACGTTCAGAATATCGAGAGTTTCAGGAGGAGTGGGGGGGGGGACAGCGAGAGAAGAGGAAGTGCGGCACGCCGAGGAATCAAACAGCCGGAAGAAAACTAGAGGCTAATCTACTAGTAGTGGAGACAGATGAGGAGGAAATGGATGAGGGAGAGGATAGGAGAGGTTGAGGAGGAGGAGGAGGAGGATGAGGAAGAGGAGGGGGAGGAGGAGGAGGAGGATGGGGAAGAGGAGGGGGAGGAGGAGGAGGAGGATGTGGATGAGGAGGAGGAAGAGGTGGTGGAGGAGGAGGAGGAGGAAGAGGTGGTGGAGGAGGAGGAGGAGGAAGAGGTGGTGGAGGAGGAGGAGGAGGAGGAAGAGGTGGGGGAGGAGGTGGAGGAGGAGGTAGAGGAGGTAGAGGAGGAGGTGTAGGAGGAAGAGGAAGAGGGGGAAGAGGAGAAGAGTTAGGAGGGAGAAGATGAGGATGAAAAAAGTAACTAAGAAGAGGAGTAGGAGGAGGTGGGGAGGAAGAATAGGAGGAGGGGCAGGAGGGAAAGGAAAGAGAAGAGAATGAGGATAGGCAAGAGGAAGAGGAGGAAGAGGAGGAGGGGTGAGGAGGAGGAGCAGAAGGAGGAAGAGGAGGAAGAGGAGGAGGGGTGAGCAGGAGGAGGAGGAGCAGAAGAAGGAGGAAGAGGAGGAGGGAATAGGAAGAAGAAGTAGGAGAAGGAGGGTGAGAGAGCAAGAGGTGTAGGAGGGAGGAGGAGGAGGAGGAGGGGGAAGAGGAGCAGATGGAGGAGCAGAAGAAGGAGGAGGTAGTAGGAAGAGGGAGGGTGAGAGAGAGCGCAAGAGGAGGTGAAGGAGGAAGGCAGAGGGCGTGGGAAGAAAAAAGGAAAAGTCTTTGACATCTTCAAGGTCCTGGGAAGAAACCACAGTGGTCTACCCAAGGAAGGATAATAGAGCGTCTCGTAGGCATTGGCTACTGGGGCAGTGTACCTGTACATCGACCGGGATTCCTCGGTGGGTGACGGACCAGTAGGTCCTCTTCCATCACCAGCATTCCATCCTGGCACGGCATAGGCCCGTTTTGGCCTTAAAAAAAAAAAAAAAAAAAAAAACGCAAGTCTAAGGAACGCGGCCTGGAGCTAAACTCTGTCGTTCTTCAGAGTATTATACGCAAGGTATGTTATTAGGTTGACCCCGACGCGCATATGCGTTGTATTCTATACACTGGGGAAGACGAAGTATCGCATACCCGATGCTTCAGGTAAACATTCAAACAGCTCGTGTTTCAGTTTCCTTCGTTCATTTTCTTTGTTTCAAAATACTTCGCGGGCACTAAGCACCGACACCTTTTTCTTCAACAACTGCATTACGTGGAATATGCGTTTAACCAGTGCCACCAACGGTCAGACTTCTACGGGTCTTTAGTGGCTGCAGACATCTCCAGAGGCCTTCGGGTTCCATAGACCAGTAGGTCTCCTAATGACATTTCGTGATTGTTGCCAGGCGGGGGAGGTCATCAGCCAGGCAAACCGTTAGCCTTATCTCGATTTAATCCCTCAGCTGGCTTCAACCATCTGTTCCGTCTGTCTTTGGAGAATTTCGACTGAAAGCTAAAGTTACCCGAGACGAACTTGCTTGAAGAAACTATCCATCTCTAACCTGTTACTGTGCCATGGTTAAGGCCACACGGTTTCAATAACCTGTGGAGGAATTTCACAAAGACGCCGCCCGCACGAGCTCAGTGAGTATTGCAGGATTCGAACCCCCCTCCCCGCCTGGACCCTTACCTGAATGAAGTCCTCTGGCAACGAGAAAGAATCTCCCCCACCCCCCCAAATACCGTTATTGCTTTGATGGAATCAATCAAGACGAGTTTGGGCCCGACCAGTCTCCTTCAGGAGCGACCTGGTGCCCCGACCCACCCGAGACTGTGACCCAACGACGCAAAACCAGAACGAAATAACTGAGATCCAGCGGCGGGATGACAACTCATGTGTGTCAAGAGGGCGGAGGAGGAGGGGGAAGAGGAAGAGGAGGAGGAGGAGGAGGAGGAGAGGGAGGGGGAGGAGGAGGAGGAGGAGGGGGAGGAGGAGGAGGGGAGGAGGAGGGGGAGGAGGAGGAGGGTAAGGAGGAGGAAGGGTAAAAGGAGGAGGGGGAGGAGGAGTAGGAAGAGGAGGTAGAGGAAGAGGAGGGGGAGGAGTAGGAAGAGGAGGTAGAGGAAGAGGAGGAGGAGGAGGAGGAGGAGGAGGAGGACGAAGGAGAGGAGAGGAAGGAGAGGAGGGGAAGGAATAGGAGAAGGAGGAGGAGGTGGAGGAGGAGGAGAACTAGGAAGAGGTGAAGGAGGAGGAAAAGGAGGAGAGGGAGGAGGGGAAGGAAGAGGAGAAGGAAGAGGAGGTGGAGGTGGAGGAGGAGGAGGAGAAGGAAGAGTAGGAGGAGGGAAGAGTGACGGAGGGTGGGGGCTTCTGCCTCTTGGCCCCAAGAGTCCACGAATCGAAGTTACGATGTCAAGGCTAAGGAGAAAACCCCGGACGACGACGACGACACGGCGGAGGGTCCCGGGGGAGAGTGAAGGGGACGAGTCAAGGTCGGTGTCGGGCGACACAAGACGAGCTGACGTCGTCGTCGTCGTCGTCGTCGGCGGCAGAAGGTGGAGTGGGACCGCCTGCGGGTTACCAGCTGCCAGGTGGCTTGCGATGCGGGTAAAGGAATCAGAGAAAGGGAAAGAAAATGAAGACTTCTCCAGTTAAGGAACGAATTAGGAGGTATATCGTTGGAGGGGGGGGACAGCGGAGTGGGAGGATTGTGTGGGTGTGGGGGAGGAAAGAGGAAGAGAGGAGGTAAAGGGTGGGGGAGGATGTAGAAGGTGGGGAAGGAGGGGAGGGGAGAGAGAGAGAGAGAGAAGGATGGTCTACACCATAAGAGAGAACAAGTGGGACGGCGCAGAAAGATAGAGAAAGAGAGAGAGAGAGAGAGAGAGAGAGAGAGAGAGAGAGAGAATAAGGTCAAGAAGAAGGAAATATAATGAAATATTATGAAATAGGTGGTGAAGATGAGCACAACAAGTTGAAGGAAGAGCGAGACGGATAAGGAAGAAGAGAGGAGGGAAGAGGAGGAGGAACGAGAATAGAAAAGTAGACAGAGGAGGAAGAAAAACGAAGAGGAGTAGGAGGAGGAGGGAGGAGGAAGAAGGGAAGGATGAACTGAAAGGGAAGAGGGGGAGGAAGAGGAGGAGGAAGGGGAGGAAGAGGAAGAGGACAAGGAAGAGGAATAGGAGTAGGAATGTGGAGGGGGAGAAGGAGGGAAAAGGGGAGGAAGAGAAAAGGTAGGGAAAAGAGGCTGGGAGGACGAGGAGGATGAAAAGGAGAGAAAAAAGGAAGAAGAGGAGCACATAGGAGGAGGGCGAAGGAAATGAAGTAGAAAGAAGAAGAAGAGGGAGGAGGATCAGAAAGAAGAAGGAAGGGAACGGGAAGAGGAGGAACGTAGAAGAGGAGGAAAGAAGAGGAAGGAATAAGAAAAAGGAGGAGGAGGAAGCGTAGGAGGAGGAGGAGGAGGAGGAGGAAGCGTAGGAGGAGGAGGAGGAGGAGGAGGAGGAGGAGGAGGAGGAGGAGGAAGCGTAGGAGGAGGAGAGAGGCGGGAGGAAGAAGATAAAAAGAGTATGAGAATGAGGATGACGAGAAGAAAGTGAAGAAGGAAGAGAGAATTTAGAAGAAGGAAAAGGAGGAGGAAGAGGAGGAGGAGGAGGAGGAGGAGGAGGAGGAGGAGGAAGGAGGGGAGGAGAAGAAGGGGGAGTTGCAGGAGGAGAGGGAAGACGAGGTGTGGGTCAGGAAAAGGGAGAACGGGGAAGAAGGTGGAAGCCGAAGTCGGAAAATCTCTTCGCAGGCAATCCGGGTTGTTGACGAATGGGAGTCAATAACCGGAGGAGGAGGAGGAGGAGGAAGAGGAGGAAGAGGAGGAGGAAGAGAGTGAGGTTGGGGAGAAGTGAGTGAGTGAGTGAGTGAGGAAAGGAGGGAGGGACGAAGAGGATAAGGAGGAAAGAATGTCTTCAGGATAAAGAAGGAAGGGTCAAGTGAAAGAGTCTGCATTTCCCCGTCGACGTCTTCGCTTCCTTTGCGCCGCTCCGGTCCACAGAACCTCCCCGCTTGCGCCACCACAGCCACCTTCCCTCCCACTTCCTCGTCCTCGCTATTTGCCTCCCTCTTCCCTCTTCCCACTCCTCTTTCCCTCTCGTCCTCCTCCGCTTCCTGCTTTCCCGCTGTCTCTTCCTTCTTATCTCTCCTCTTCCATCCCTCCATCTCCACTTCTTGTATGCACCTCTGTCTTCTCCCCCGCCCCATCCCGATCCTTCACTCTCTCTTCTTTCTGCTTCCTTTTGAGCCTTTTCCTTTTGTCTTCTCCTCCTCTGATCACTTCCATTCGCTACGCGCCCTTCAACTTCCTTCCTTCCCTCATTCCTTCAACCTGGAATTGATGCCCAACGAAAGGAAACCAATCCACCATTTTTTTTTTGTAAACGTTAAATCTTAAAGAATCAACTTCGAGAGATCGTGAGGCTCTATGTGGCCAGACACTCCCTTCCTTCCTTCCTCCCTCCCGTGTGGTGCTGTTGCCCTCTTCAGTAGGCCAAAATTTCGGCAAGAAGGACTGCCTCCCCCCCCCCCGCCCCTGCAGGAACCGTGAGGATCTCGAGCTGTGACCAGGAAACTCTCGAAAGTTATCCTCAAGATTCCTTCCCTCCTTCCTTCCTTTCCTCTTTCTTCCCAGTCTTCTTCCTTACCGGTGCTCAGTTACTTTCAGACTGACCACCACCTTCCTGCATAGCTTCCAAGAGTTATTTTTTTCTTTCATTTCTTATCATTTTGCATCATAGTCCTTGACGAAGATTACTTTTTACCTCTACCTTTGTTATTATTATTCTTTACCCTCTTTTGATTCTGTTACTTTGTATCGAAGACCTCGATGAAGATTATCCTCTACTTCTAGCATGTTTTTTTTTTTTTTTGCTTGAAACCACGAGGAAATCAAAGAAAGTTTTCGTCTGTTTAAGACACTTTCAAAGAACTTTGAAAATGTGTTAAATAGACGAAAACGTTCAGTATTCCGATCTTTGATTTCCTCGTGATTTCAAGCAAAATATCTTTATTCACGTGTTTTATGTGGTTACTGTTGCTTCTACCATCGTGTTCCTATGCTATACTTCCTTGCGATACTGCTACTTTGCATCTAAGCCCTTCCCGATTAGCTTCAGCCCAACCACTCTTTTCCTACTTAGCTTCCTTGTGCTTCCTTTGTCTATGATGATATCATTCCCCTGGAAGTCCTTGGCGAAGATCATTCTCTGCATCCATCACTCCAATCGTTATCAGGACCCGTGCCAAGTCAGTCATCAACATGGCCACCAAGACCGCAACTCATTTCCTTTGCCACTTCCTTCTCCACCCTTAAGAGTCATCATCATAAGCAACGAAGCCACCTCAATCCATCTTCTGATCACTGTAAGCAACGACGAAGCCACAGCTACCAACAGCAACGACACTAATGGCATCGTGTTGCCCATCACCGCTAGTAACATTACCATCATCACCAACACAAGCAACTGTCAACAACGCCGTCGTCGTCATCAGTCAGTCAGCATCACACTACCTCCGATACCACCATTACCATTCCTAATTTCCAAGAACATCATAATTATATGTATAATCAATACCATATTAGTACTATAAATACATAAACACTAACTCTAGCTCCAACACGAAGGCCGGAACCAATCCCACTCCATAGCGTGAATTCGTGGATCTATCTAAGCGCTTTGACACGGTGGCAAATTCCAGAGTTGTCCCGGCTGACGGAGGGAGACTATGAAGCAATAGGATAACCTACAGAAAGAATTTATCTTAACCTTTCAAGGCAGCCGCAGACAAAAACCCCAGTCTCAAGCCAGCACATCAGTTACACAGAACTACCTGTGTTTAGCTGAAAAAAAATATATAAAGAATGTCATCGTGGTTACTAACGTCAGATGACATTAAAAAAGCCCCGAACCTAAAGTGAAGAACAGATTCGATCTACGCAGTGGCACTTATTTTTCTTTTTTACAGGATACTATAATTGGATTGACTTTTTTTTTAGATCTCATTCCAATTGATAACATATACTTCAGTCAGGACTTGTTTTGATGACGGGATGCGAGGAGACGACATCAGCGTGTGTGTGGGGTGGGGGGGGGGGGGTGGGGGGGGGATTGTTGTTGTTTGAGGCGCAAGTATGGAAAAAATTATAATAAAATAAAGCAAGACCCTTTGTTCTAGGAATTTAATTTTTGTCGTCTTAGGTCATAAACGCCAATGAACAGAATTTTCCTTCTAGTCTCCTTTGACTAACCATCTATGTGTCCATTTATGTTCGTTTCCACTGTAGATTGTCTTTTCGATCCTTCTTTAGGCAGACACCTTCCTCTTCCATTATACCCAATTCTTTCTAACTGTATATGATAACGCGCACACACACACACACACACACACACACACACACACACACACACACACAAAAAAAAAAAAAAAAAAAAAAAAAGGAAGGACCCGGAAGAAATAGGGTGTCTCCTTTAAGCAAGTCACGACGAACTCTCAGTCTTAGTCCCACCACCGCGACCTTAATACAATCGACCACTGTCAGACAACACGAAGTCTATAGAATACGCTTCCCTCTCTTACTGCAAAGAATTCAGTTGTTCTATTCAAATCGGGGTTCTGAGCAGCTCTTCGCTCGCCCTCCCTCTCTCCTCGCCTTTCTTCCTCTCCTCCCTCTCCCCCTCTCCTCCCTTGCTCCTCACTTTGCCTTAACCGCTTCCCCCCACCCCTCCCCTTCCTTTCCAAAACCCCAGCCGACCACGACTGCATGCAACCAGAACTCTATTTCCTGCTTCCTTCTGCATACCTCTGTTTTGGACAAGCGTTGAGCTGCCCAGCTCAGTTCTCTTCGTTCTTGGGGCCGTCTACGACTTCCAAAACTCACTCTCAACCCCTCAACCTGTTACCCAACGATTGGCTCTCAACCTGCTCTCTTCGTCCTTCCCGTACTCTTCAAGTTCGTTGCAGGTTCATCATCTGAATGTACTACGTACGTGCAGCGAGTGTGGTGGCATGCAGTATTCATCTTCTGGGTGACGTCACGTCCGGTCCCGCAGAATCGATCACCGAAATTATCTTCTTAAATCACCGCGCTGGTAGATATCCTGCCCTGACGTTTTCTTGCACATTCACACAAACGAGACATGATTGGGGACTTCGGTATTACTACTGGGAGGAGGGCAACAACCGATGTGATCATGAAGAACGAGGAAATGACAAAAGGGAATTGAACAAAGCAGATGGAAAAGGATTGCAGGCACTTTTAATATACTTTTCGCCGTTACAATTACTACCCAGTCCTTGCATTAAATAGAGAATTATGTCTATCCTTATAGACTTCGCTACTTTCGATAACAGTTTAGAGACGTCTGTCCTGAAGGTCTAAATCATCTTAATAATCTTTTTTTTAATGACACATCCTAGTTCATGCAAAATCACTAAAAACTCCTACTGCCAGTTTACCTCGTACTATAATTAACATAATACATTTTCCGGCCATTAAAAAGGTATTACTCGAGTGTAAACTATTTGTTACAATCCTATCGTCACGTCTCTAATAACAGTCCTGGCTATCACCCCAAGGCTACTACAATTAGTAACACTATTACCTTGGCCATCGTTACAACACCTAAATTTCCGAAAGGTGGAACACGCTTTTTATTATTTTTTATAACCACAAGTATTTGTCCTCATTTTAGTTGAGGGCAACCACGAGTCGAGTGTATATGACTCATCTAAACCTTGTGGCAAACTTCACCTATGAGGTGTCCAGAAACAGAGGGGCATCCCCGCCACTTTTACCACTTTCGCGTTAAGCATGGGTGTGTATATATATATATATATATATATATATATATATATATATATATATATATATATATATATATATTATCAACCACAATGCTCTTTAATTCTAAGCCATCAACAACGGGAGACCCGATGGAGGTCAACATGCAGAAATTGAAACGCAGTACGGCCAAGAACTCGAACCCTGGCTAGCGCGTGACAAGTGCTAGGGACTTAATCGGTTGCTCCATCAAGGGACCCATTCAGTGTTGTACATACATACATACATACATACATATATATATATATATATATATATATATTATATATATAAAAATATATATATATATATATATATATATGCTGGTACATTGTGACAAGTTGATGAAGGTGGAAAAAGATGTCACGGGTCTAGTTCCGAGTTCGTGAGCGAAACTGGTCAGGAATAAATTCACGAACTCGGAACTAGCCCCGAGACTTCTTTTTCCACCTTCATCATATATATATATATAAATATATATATACCCATCGATCTATATACATATATATACCTATATATATATATATATATATATATATATATATATATACATATATATATGAGAGAGAGTGAGAGAGAGAGAGAGAGAGAGAGTCTTACGCATTTCATGACCCGTGGTTAACTCGAAACCAGAGATCGCGCCAGACGAGTCTATTCGGCACCGGGCAAGTTCCCCCGCAATCGAGAAGACCCGGACACTTTGTTCGCTTTCGGGGCCTTCATGACTCAGCGCGCAGCGACCTGGCGTCGTCATCGAAGAAGACGTCGTCTCCAAATGCCCAAGCAGGAGCTCCAGGAACAGAAACGTCATATGTAATTAAGTAGTACTCAAGGTTACACGGGCATTAGGTCTATGGGCAAAAATATCCTAACCCTAATTTATAAAAGATCCTAACCCTAATTTATAAAACATCCTAACCCTAATTTATAAAAGATCCTAACCCAAATTTATAAAAGATCCTAACCCTAATTTATAAAAGATCCTAACCCTAATTTATAAAATATCCTAACCCTAATTTAAAAGAGATCCTAACCATAATTGATAAAAGATCCTAACCCTAATTCATAAGAGATCCTAACCCTAATTTATAAAAGATCCTAACCCTAATGGCGGGGATTTTACCTAAACCCTTATTATGTCGGCGACCTTAATGCTTATGTCTAGACATAACCTCGAAATGACGGACAACTGATTTGGGTAAAATCTCCACCATTTCGAAGATTTATATCTAGACTTAGTGGTTAGGTTTTTCTATAAATTCGGCCCCTGGAACCTGGACGTGAAATTAGGGGTGAAGATTAAATTAGTGTGATCATATTTTCATTCATATCACATCATAGTTAGGATCGTGGAACTTGTACTATGGCCGCACATTTCACGACGCGAGGGCAGCAAGATTTATGATTATACTGCAGTATTGTTTCGGATACGAGACTATAAATGTAGCCGTTACACTTGAAATACTTTTAATATATCCTAATTACATCACTATAAGTAAATGACAATTAACCAAGATTACAGCCCACCAGGCGAAATACGCCAGGAAGGTGAGAGGGAGTCTTCTTAGTACTTAACCGTTTGCAATATCCTGTAGAGCGGTGGCTGGAGGGGGGGGAGTTTGTGGGAGTTTTCTTGTAGAGGTGATGAGGAAATGAAGGTTTTTAATGGTGATGGTGACAGTGGTGAAAGTCCTGGTGGTGAGAATTGTCGTGGTGGTGACAAATGTCGTGGTGACAGTCTTGCCCATGATGGTGTTTTTGGTGAATAGGTAATGCTGCAACACTACAAGTGTTTAAGACGGTGAAGTAATGGAGGTGAGGTAGTGATTAAGCTGGTGTTTATTAATGTGTTTATGAGTAGTGGTGGTGAAGATGCTGGAGTAGGAGGAGTAAGTGGAGTAGGAGGAGTAGTAGGAATACAGAAAAGGAGGAGGAGGAGGAGGAGGAGGAGGAGAAGTTAGAGGAGGAGTATTGAAGAAGAGTAGGAAGATGAGAACAAAGTGAATGAGGAAGGGGGATTAGAAGAAGGATGAAGTGGAGGATAAGGAGAAAGAGGAGGAGAAAGAGGTGGAGGAACAGAAGAAAGAGGTGTGGAAAGAGGAAGGGAAGAGGGAGGAGGAGGGGGAAAAGGGGAAGGAGGAGAAGGAGGAGGAGGAGGAACTGTGTAAGTAGTGGGTTTGGATTTCCCCATAAATGGTTTCAACGTCTCTCAGTCTTGCCGACGATGACGATGACGATGACGACGGCGTCGACCGTTGCGACACTGAGGCGGCGGCGTCATTTGTCGTCGCCTTCGTCGTCGTCTTCACACAGGATGTGGGCGTATGACGTCATCTGGATGAAGTGGAGAGGGGGAGGGGGAGGGAGCGTAGGGATAATGGGTGAACAAGATAAAGCGCGAGTTTAATAAAAAAAAACTGAATTAATTGGTCGTCACTGATCGGAGACGGGCGGGCGAGGGGGCACATGAGGGTAGAACGGACGCGACCATTTGGTCCTGAAACCCACAAAACTGGGTGACGTAATGAATGAGCCATGAATAACTGCGTGTGCATGTATATGTGTGGTTCACCATGGTCTTGGATCACGTGTTGGACTCGTGATCAACAGCCAGATCCCTCCCGGAAAAGACCTCAGAGCTCATATATATGACCAATCTATGGGTAATGCTGTGACCTTACACTCACACACACACCCAACTCCCCGCCCATGAGTTGAAGTAACGACTCGAAGCGCAGCGATACTGAAATTATTTCAGCCCTGGGCGGGATTCGAACCCGGACCTCCGTATGTGTGTGTTTACCTAGTTGTATTTACCTGGTAGTATTATGCGGGAAGGGGAGCTACGCTCGTGATGTCCTCCCTTTGTATCTCGCAGTGACTAGTTTGCTCTTAAACTCATGAATGGTTTGTGTGTGTGTGTGTGTGTGTGTGTGTGTGTGTGTGTGTGTGTGTGTGTGTGTGTGTGTGTGTGCGTGTGTGCGTGCGCGCGCATGGGGGAGGGGTCTACAATGAGACACAGAAAGAACTCCCCGGCTTTACGGGGGGTGATTATCTTTGCGGCGAGTCGTCGTAAGAGGAAATCACCGCAATGAACGACAAACATCAGAGACGGGAGCTCGTGGTGTGGCCTTCACGGATTCGCCCGGAATGACGAAGGCGATGAGACGTCACAATGGTGTACGCGGAAAAAAGGAGAGAGAGAGAGAGAGAGAGAGAGAGAGAGAGAGAGAGAGAGAGAGAGAGAGAGAGAGAGAGAGAGAGAGAGAGAGAGAGAGAGAGAGAGAGAGAGAGAGAGAGAGAGAGAGAGAGAGAGAGAGAGAGAGAGAGAGAGAGAGAGAGAGAGAGAGAGAGAGAGAGAGAGAGAGAGAGAGAGAGAGAGAGAGAGAGAGAGAGAGAGAGAGAGAGAGAGAGAGAGAGAGAGAGAGAGAGAGAGAGAGAGAGAGAGAGAGAGAGAGAGAGAGAGAGAGAGAGAGAGAGAGAGAGAGAGAGAGAGGAGAGAGAGAGGAGAGAGAGAGAGAGAGAGAGAGAGAGAGAGAGAGGAGAGAGAGAGAGAGAGAGAGAGAGAGAGAGAGAGAGAGAGAGAGAGAGAGAGAGAGAGAGAGAGAGAGAGGGTGAAAGGTAAAAGACTTGAGGGGCGCTGGAGGAAGGAGGAAGAAGTTTTCATGCCCGAGCGTTGCAGAAGTGGTACGGCCATAGGGTGGATGGGAGAACCATAAGAACACAAGAATGAAGGAGACTGCAAGTGACCATAAGGCCTACACTACGCAGTTCCATGTCCATGACCTCCTGTCATCCCCGTCCATAAAGTTGTCTGACCTTTTCTTAAAACAACCGATAGTTTCAGCGATCAGTACATGGTTGCCAAGTCTATGAGGTGGACATTGGTGGTTGTGGTGGTGGTTGTGGTTGTGGTGCTTGTGGTGGTGGTTGTGATGGTGGTTGTGGTGGTGGTTGTGATGGTGGTTGTGGTTGTGGTGCTTGTGGTGGTGGTTGTGATGGTGTTTGGGTGTGGTGGTTGTGGTTGTGGTGATGGTTGTGGTGGTGGTGGTGGTTGTGGTGGTTGTGGTGGTTGTGGTGCTTGTGGTGGTTGTGGTGAGGGAAGAGAGAGTAGTGGGGGAGATTTTTTCTTTCCTTTATCTTCAAACACGTGGTCTCCTTGATCAATTTATTCACATGACTTTATGACGCATTTCTTTCGCAGATCACGAGATCTTCTCTGTCAGTTTCATCTATTCCCGTCAATGACCTGAGCTTTGCGATCATGTCACCTGTCTTCTTTCTTTCTTTCTTTTTAATGATGCGTCTAATGATTTCGTATAGTTTATGCGCTGGACTGGGATTCAATTTGGTTGTTGTTCTCTGTCTTCTCCATATCCTACATAAATACATCCCAAATTTTATGCTACATGTTCTAATAAAGGATGGGTTACATTTTACGTGTGTTTTCATCATACCTCAGGCAACATATCGAGAAACTTTAATGTTCGTCAACTTTTTTTATCTACTTATTTATCATTATTATTTTTTGTAAGCACCATTTCCCATCTTGCTGAAGTGTCGTGTCATATTCTTGTCACTTCACTGACCCAATGAATCACTGTCACATCCACTGTAATGCTTAACAATATATCATCCCTAGATCATTCAATAACATTTATCCTTACTACTTCCAATTCAGTTCCTTATAATAAAAATTTTCAACTAGGAATATATCGTCAAATTATATTTTTCTCGGCAGAAAAAAGATGTACTTTTTCACAATATTTCTTGATATTTGAACTCCTGGTCCTTAGGTTATATATAGAACGTTGTGTCACGTGAAGTCTCTTCTATTTTCCCTCGGTTTCTATGCCTTTTTCTTTTTGGCTACCCCCCGTGTAAGGGGGAAAATCCTTTGGTATATGTATGTATGTATGTATGTCCAATTATATTATCAATTTTCCTTCAACCTTACCTTCGCCCAATATCACTCCACGAGGAGGTACTGACGTCATAATTTTTATGCAGTCAAGGACTTTTGTGATATCCTTACGGACCAGGGTCACGCAGCTTTATTTTATGATTAGAGTATCCATTGAAAAGGATCCATTGATCCATTGGATTCTTTATCACTTCTGATATCCCTCTGTTCCGTTTTCTTCCTAAAATTTCTGTTCCCGCGTCGGTAACTCCACCTTTTCGGTGGGATAATGTCCCAAAGACATAAGCGCTTGTCATTGTCAACAAAATACTAATACTTTAAACATTATCATGCACGTGTGTGTGTGTGTGTGTACACAATTGTGTGTGTGTACATGTGTCACTGTGTGTGTGTGTGTGTGTGTGTGTGTGTGTGTGTGTGTGTGTGTGTGTGTGTGTGTGTGTGTGTGTGTCTGTGTGTGTGTGTGTGTTTACCTAGTTGTATCTTTGTATCTTACGGGAAGAGGAACTACGCTCGTGGTGTTCCGTCTCTGAATCTCGCAGTGTCTGAATTGCTCTAAAATTCGTGTATGGTTTTTGCACACACTATTGTTTCGTTTAGTTTGTGTGTGTGTGTGTGTGTGTGTGTGTGTGTGTGTGTGTGTGTGTGTGTGTGTGTGTGTGTGTGTGCGTGTGTGTGTGTGCTGTACACATACATCACAGCAGATCGCATGCCAAAAGAGGTGCATAAATGTACCCAAAAACATTTACAAAGACCTCTAATGGTTTCTTAACAATAATTTCTCCAAACACACGATCCTGGTGAGTCATAGCAAGATGGCGCCAGTTCTATTCGATTAATTTCAGCGAAGTGACTCATAAGTTTGAAGATATCAATCTCATCCGTGTGTGATTGCTTTCTATATGTATCAAAATGTTTATCGTTGGCTAAAGAGAAACATTAAAGATTGGCATTAGATTGAAGAACTTGCTGAAAATAGTTATAAACATACACACGTACACACACACACACACATACATATATATGTGTGTGTGTGTGTGTGTGTGTGTGTGTGTGTGTGTGTGTGTGTGTGTGTGTGTGTGTGTGTGTGTGTGCGCGTGTGTGTGTGTGTGTACACACGCACACATATATATGTATGTATACATTTATGTGTGTGTGTGTGTGTGTGTGTGTGTACACATGCACACATATATATGTATGTATACATCTATGTGTATTGCATTGACTGTCGATATGATCACAAGAATCAACCTATTATTCAAGTATTTTTCGAAAAACTAGAACAATGGTCTCAAAATTGGCTAATAAAATTTAACCCGAGTAAGTGCAAAATTGTGCAAATGGTGCAAATATTTCAAAGTACGATTCCAAGAATGGAAAGGATCTTGATGTAATCATTATCAGTATCGACCTTAAATCATTTAATAATGTGTTTCTGTCTTGGAGAAAGCAAATGGGATAGTGGGACTTGTAGCGTGATCTTTTAACTTCGCAAGTCCAACTATTATCAACCAGTTATATAGATCACTGGTTCACCCACGTATGGAATATGCAGTTTCTTTCTGGTCTTCAGATCTCATTAAAGGCACTGGTATATTGGACAGAGTGTAGCTTAAAGCCACAAAAATCTTACAAAATATAAGAAACAAAGTATATAAAAAACGCTTAAAACGATTAAGTTTATTCTTCATAGAAAACGGAGGCTCAATGGGAACAAGTCTGAGGGAAAAAGGATAAAGGAACAAAGCTAAGGTTTTGATAGAGCTGATAATATCAAGGTTGAAAATATCCTCACACTAAATACTAAAAAGACGAGAACTGGTGGTCTCAAGCTGTCAGGACGTAGATTTAACCTAGAAGTGGTTAAAAAGAAAATGACAATAACATACCACCAATGAATGGAACAGACTTCCGGCCGAGTCAGTTGAACATACAGTTCGACAGTTTTAATATTCTCCTGGACACCAAAGCAAAACGTTTCTTCTTTTCCATCCATCCTCGTTATGCACCCAAGAGAGTTCCGCCAACTTAATGCTTTATCATTGTGACTCAAAGGAACAACGGCAGACCCCCGCTTTCGGGTGTTCCTCTGACGAGGTGGAGCCACGACGGCGGCGAGGGAGGCGAGAGGTAGAGGTGACGTCACGGAGTACCTAAGGTAAGGTTGGCTGAGCGTTCAGTGCCCTCGCAGTTCCTCCAACGCTTCCACGTTAGCCGACCCTCCGCCTCTCTTCCTCCTCACTTCCCTCCTTCCTTATCCTTCTCTCCTTTCCTCTTTAGTCCCTGTCCTCCTTACCCATGCCTCTTCTTCTCCGTCACGTCTTGTCCGCGTGCGAGCGTGTATTTGTGCGTGTGTGGGGGAGGGGTGGCTTGTCCACAAGAACATTATAATTTCTTAGCCCACTCTCCTCTCCTCTCAAACTTCTCTCTCCCCTTTAACTCTTTCTCGTCATTTCCGTCACGTTTTCGCCATACTATTTTCCTCTTCAAAACTGATTATTTCTTCCTATATCCCATAACTTCTTGAAGTTCTCCTTTCCTCTTCTCGTTCCTCAACTTCTTAACCACCTCCTCCTCCTCTTCCGCGCTCTTCATTTCAAGAATTTCCTGATTCTTTGGGAAACACTTCTTTCTTCTTCTCTCTTCATTCTTTCGAGTTTTTTTTTTTGTCTACTACGTCATATCCCTTTGACTTCCTCACAGCAACACTCCAAACATACAGGAAGAACCTTCGAGTGTCACACACTCCCCCCTCCAAGTTTTGAGTCATTTCCTCCTCGACCTCGCCTTCTTCCTCTACGCCAAGGAATTAATGTCCCTTCAGTTCGGGAACCGTCCCTTCAGTTCGGGAACCGTCCCCTAGGCGGTACATCGACCTCTGGCGCCAGATAATCGAACCAAACTTTTGGTTCAATTAACCCCGGGTTAACGAACCAAAACTACTCAACGTGTGTCCCCAGGAAGACGGGATTAAATGAGAGTTTTAATCACCCAAGACTAAGAGAACAACCCTAAATACACCTAAATACAACACTCGGTAGATAACTAGAATTAAATCTAGCTCGTCCATTGGTGGTTGATGGAGTTCGTGAACCTCTCATGCTCCCAAACAACGGAAATGATTTGGTTGAATATAAAGTCAATTTCCAACCTTAAAATTATTGTTTATATAGGTCAGTATAAGTAAGGGAGTTAAGAAGTGAGGGTGGAGGAGGAGTGGGAGGTGGAGAGTATCTGCATTTCGTTGTCATTAACCTGCGATTCTATCCTTGGAGTCAGAAACCACTTCGAAAAGGTGTAGTCAAAAAGGTGGCAGAGAATTAAGGTTTAATTTTAAGGTTTAAGAAAATTAAGTTAAATGTGGTCACCACTTTTTTGAGTAGAAAAAAAAATACCGGGAAGAGAGAGAGAAAGAGTGTGGGGGTGAGGGAAGAAAAGAGAAAGAAGAGAGAATAGGAGGGAGAGGGAGGAGCAGAAGGAAGGAAAAAAAAGGAGTGAAGGAGGAACAGGAGGGGAAGGAGGAAGAGGAGGTGGGGGAGGAAGAGAAGGAAGAAGAGGAGGTGGGGAGGAGGAGGTGGAGGAGGAAGAGGTGGCGGGGAGCAGGAGGAGGAGGAGGAAGAGGAGGTGGTGGGGGAAGAGAAGAAAGAAGAGGTGGGTAGGAAGAGGAGGTGGAGAAGGAAGAGAAGAAAGAAGAGGTGGTGGGGGAGGAAAAGAAGGAGGAGAAGGAGATGGAGGTGGAGGGGGAAGAGAGGGAAGAAGAGGAGGTGGGGGAGGAAGAGGAGGAAGAGAATCAGGAAGAGAAGGAGGAGAATGAGGAAGAGAAGGAGGGGAAGGAGGAGAAGGAGGAGAAGGAGGAGGAGAAGGAGGGGAAGGAGGAGGAGAAGGAGGAGGAGAAGGAGGGGAAGGAGGAGGAGAAGGAGGAGAAGGAGGAGGAGAAGGAGGAGGAAAGGGAGTGGGAAGTTCACTTTCCCTGCTTCATAAAAACTACGGTCATCCACCCACGGATTCACAGGGGAGGAGTGTGGGAGATTAGGTGGAATGGGGGAAAAGGATGGGGAGGGGAGGGGGGATATTGGCTAGATTATCCTGGGTTTGTATAAACGATAACAACTGTTGAAGAAGTGATGGAGGCGTCAGAAGTTTGAAGAGGGTTGGCGTTTAGAGATGGTCATTTTCTGAAATGTAGATGAACAAAATAATATTATGTCAAAACGAAAACATCCCAAACATTCGCACACGAACATGCACATATATACACACACACACATACACAAAATACACACGCACGTACGAACGTACACACACACACACACACACACACACACACACATACACACACACACACACACGTAGGCACACATACGCAAGAACGAACATATACTTACACACACACGCATGCACGAACACACACACACACACACGTAGGCACACATACGCACACACGAACATACACATACACACATACACGTACGCATACATACGCACGCACGCACGAACACACGCATACACTCACAAACGTACGCACACGCACGCAGGAACCTTACCTTTACCACAGACCTGCCCCACTCCTGGCTATGAAAGGGGAGAGTAACACACAACCTAACTGTACCGCTGGGGCACCAACGCACCTCTCCCCCTCCCCCTCCCCCTCTCCCCCTCCCTGCACCTCTTCGTCCCTCCCCTTCCCCCCCACGCCCCCCTCAACTGCCGGGTCGTACCTGGGGGCGGGTATTCAAACAGGTACCTGGACAGGTATTCAGATGAGAAGAGAACCAGGCGTAAGAGGAGGTGATGGAAACATAAGGTATTAAGTCGTACGGAATGGTTAGACTCAACGTGGACCGTAGATCGTGTAGTATACGGAAGATATGACCTGTTAATTATGTATCAGTTAAATGGAAAGGTTGTATTCACACAACAGACGACTGTGTATGTTCGACTTTCGTTGTAGAATGTTTGCAGTCACGTCACATCGAGCAGGCAACCTGCATCCAAGCAAGAGACCAAAAGAGGGAGAGAAGCCAGCGTTGCTGAGACTTCGAGGAACTGGATCAAGCATTCCAAGACGAGTTCTGTTAAAGGCCCAGTGTACTGCACAAAATCAGAAAAAATACACACACACACACACACACACACACACACACACACACACACACACATTCACACACACATATATATACACACACACCCATATACAGATATAAAGATCATCAATGCAACCATTGCTGTTTTCTTCAATGAAATTTGTATACAGGAAAACCTGCTGCCGAAATATACTAATATATATATATATATATATATATATATATATATATATATATATATATATATATATATATATATATATATATATATATAATAGGAAACTAGCCAGGATCCCACGCTTCCCACTCTCCGGAGGATCCTGAGAACGGAACGACCTGTGCCAGTCACTCCAGAGGAACGCTGGATTAAGGCAACACCCACGAAAGCGCAGCTGCGTCCCATGGAGTCGCCCGAACAACTTCTGTCTCTAAACAGAATCAAAGAAAAATTCTTGTTTCCAAAAGGACGCAGACAGAGCAAACAACATAAAGGATTTGGATGAAATTAATTTATTACCATTATTATCAGAAGTAGTCGAGGTAGTAGTAGCTACAGTAGTCAACAGTAATCCATAACCAGTCAGTAACATCACCCTCATTCGGAGATTTATAAAACTTTCAGTGAAAATCGTCACCGCCACAGTTCTAGAATGACGTCAACGCGAATGTTCGAGAAACGAAGAGTAAATGAACAGAGGAGGTCAGGTGGAAAGGGAGATGTGGCACGCTTGGAGGAGGAGGAGGAGGAGAAGGAGGAGGAGGAGAAGGTGGAGGAGGAGGAATGTTCCCATGACACACTGACACTGGCCCCGTGGCCCCGACTCCTTCAGTGCCAGCCACCAGAAGGTCCTCCCCTCCTCCTCCTCCTCCTCCTCCTCCTCCTCCTTCTCCTCCACCCCCTGTTTGTCTTTCCATTTCCTTCTCCTCGTTCTCCACCTCTCTCAGACCAAAGTCAGTCCTCAACACGTTCGATAGTGTTTGTTGATTCTTAAGTTACATAATCCATCAAAAAGTTTCCCTACACATATTCAACACATCCCGATCTCGTAAAACCGCGTCGCTTTGTTAACATGAACTCTACTCTGTACGGAAAACCTTCTTCCCCCCCCGGCCCCCCCTTAGGGTTTCACGTCACTGCCGCCGCCCGCCAACCAGCCAGGCGGTTACCGCGGCGGGAGCGGGGGCGGATGCGAAAGTAAAGTCTTATGCAACTACAGGTAAACACTTTCAGTCGCTTCTGTAACATTTCTCCTCGTCGGGTTACCCGGTTACTCGACCCAGTTACCCCTAGACTGGTACAGCACGGCTCTCTACTCCCCCGGGCCCGTGGGTCAAGTTACAATACTCTCCTGTACGGGACCGGAAGCTGATGATATCTTGTCAGGCTGAGAGTCTGACCAACGCCTGTGTGGTGCTTCGGAAGGCGTCTACGAACTTGGTCGTACTCGATGGTTTAATTCTTCCTTGATTTGTACAAACAAGAAACGAATGACACCGAATATTCCTTCAACCACACACACACAAATATGGGGTAAACGAATTCACTCCCACATGAATGCCCTTATGAGAAGAAATACGGATTCTATGCTACTAAAGCCCTACAATATTCATTCGTGTTTTAAAAAATTCCCAACGACATAATAACCAATCCGAGAACGTGCTACTTAGCCCATCCACGTGATAATAGATAAAACGACGTGATAGTTACTGCAATCTTCAAGTCACTTCCATCAAGAGAATCACTCTATTCACGTGATGGTGACGACAATCACGTGGTGGTTATTCTTCCCGTAACAAGCGACATTACCACGTGATGTTCCATGAAATCACGTCATGATCACTCTCATCACGAGGTAATAATTCGTCTTACGTGATAAATCCCTCTAATCACGTGATGTACACTCCAATCCCTTTCATCAGCAACGACAACAGAACTCCATTCACCTGGTGGCCACCTCCAGAGAGTTGGAGGTTCCTCCATCCCTCCATTCCTCCACCTCAAGCCTTCTCCCTTCCCCTTACAGCTACTCACCTCCCTTTCCGCTTCTCCACTCCACCCCCACCTCCTACTCCACCCTCCTCCTCCTCCTCCTCCTCGCCACCCCTACCCTCCACCTGTATCTGTCGGTCTCACCGAGAAGGATGGGGTCAATACTCTTCCACGACAGGAGCGGAAAAACATTGAGTTGTTGTCGTTCTTACTCAACTCCCGAAGTCTCCACGATCTCCTCTTCGAAGGAACACGCTCCGTTTGAATAAAATCACGAAGGCGGGGGTGCGGGTTATCCCACACTTACAAACCGGTGGCAGCGGTAAATCAGAAAGAGCGAACCGGAGCAAAGCAGGATTGATACCCCGTTCGTCATGGCAAAACAAAACCACCTAACGTCGAACACAAACCTTGAATGTCATTGGGATATGATGTTGAACATGTCCAAAGTATCTGACATGGGAAGGGGCTCGCCGGGTGAAGGTATGTATGGGGGCGCATCCAACAGCCGGACCTCGCCCCGCGCTCCCTGCCCAGACCCAATGGACCCGCTCAGAACGTACCGTGACGTGGTCACAAAAACAACTGTTGTAACTGGTCAACAAAATCGCCGCCACCAATCGCCGATGACTTTTGTGCCTACGTCATCAAGGGGGCGGAGTCAAAGTCTGACTAATTTAATTCTGGTGTACACACATACGAGCAAGTGCGCGCACGCCCACACACATTTGTATATATATATATAATATATATATATATATATATATATATATATATATATATTGAAATCGACAGCATTATGACAGTTAATAATCTTATTAGTATTTTAAGAAGATTATCAGCTGTCGGAATGCTGTCGATTTCAATACTACTTGTATACGAGAGAATCTGCTCCCATATTTGTTGCATACACACACACACACACACACACACACACACACACACACATATATATATATATATATATATATATATATATATATATATATATTATTGAAACCGACAGCATTATGACAGTTGATAATCTTATTAGTAATTTAAGAATATTATCAACTGTCAGAATGCTGTCGATTTCAATAATTCTTGTATACAAGAGAATCTGCACCCATATTTTTGTATATATATATATATATATATATGTGTGTGTGTGTGTGTGTGTGTGTGTGTGTGTGTGTGTGTGTGTGTGTGTGTGTGTGTGTGTGTGTGTGTGTGTGTGTGTGTGCACTCGAGAGCCCGTGTACATACTTGGCTCTTTCAGTGTACGGTACAGTCGATACACTTTAATATGCAATCAACTCGTGAGCTGCCGTCCGAGGCCACCGCCCGGATCACCTCTTTGCACAGCGTCGAAGTCTCCTTAACCTCTTCGGGAGTTCGGGGTAACTCGAAGACGTTTTCTGAGCAACATCGGGTGGTTTTATTCAAACGAATTTGAGTTAATTGCCCGCTAATCAAACCAAGGCGAATTTGGGGGGGTCTTGGTCCATTAAGACTTAGTTCAAACCAGAGTCCGCCCTTTCAAGTGAAGAAAAATTGGCAAATGTTTGTCCCGGGTCTATATCGTCAACCACGACCGCCGGCTGAGCGGGTTCGGGCGTCGTTACTTGCGACGAAGGTCGAGGGGATGGCGGTTCGAACCCTGCCACCGGCGAAGCTGAATAAAGGGCATAGTTAATTAAATTTCACGCTACAAAGTCCATTGTGAGGGGCAGCGTCCTAGCCTTCCGATAGGGGGAGGGGGGGGGGTTGTGTTGTTAAACCATATCATCATCTATCATCATCGTCATCATCATCATCATCATCATCACGACATTGAAGAGGAACGCCCTTGAGCCTCCGTTTCAGGACGTACGATAAACGATCTTGAGTCCAAAGGTTCGTGGGGTACAACCGAAGAACTCTCCAAAAGGAATTGGTTCCGAGGTACCTCTTCCTTTTCACGGAATCTTGTTCCGCAGAGGAAGGGAACTGAACTTTGAGAGCAAACATTACTCGTAATTTCCTTTTCATACGGGCAGTTCCCAGACAGTGACGATTTGATGACTGCCTTCGTGTCCTGTGCTTGTACTGGCGACGACCCGCAAGATGAACGTCGCTTTAGTATGTTACGTCACACCGGGGGCGGGGGGGGGGGTAAGTAGGTAAGTGGGAAGGTAAGAAGCTGAGCAGTTAGGTAACAAATTGAAGAGTTGTTAGGTAAGGTGGAAGGTTGGTTGGTATGTGAGAAGGCAGGCAGGCAAGCAGGCAGACAGGCGGGCGAGTAAGTAGCTAATTAGGTAAGTAAGGAAAAAAAGGGAAGGAGGAACGAGGGAGAGGGAGGCAAATGTTAGGCAAATGGGTAGGTGAGTTGGATTGGTTGATCACATTAGTAGGTGGGTAGGTTGGTTGACAGGTAGACTGGTGGGTAGATAGGTAAATGGGTAAGTAGGTGAGTAGGTCCTAGGTAGATAGGTAGGCAGTTACGTGGGCAGGTAGGTAGGTGACTACATACTTACGTAGGTAAGCAGGCAGGCAGGTAAGTACGTAGGTAAGTAGGTAGGATTTAGATAGGCAGTTACGTGGGCAGGTAGGTAGGTGACTACATACTTACGTAGGTAAGCAGGCTGGCAGGTGAGTACGTAGGTAAGTAGGTAGGATTTAGGTAAGTAGGCAAGCACGTAGGCAGGTAGGTGGGCAGGGGAAGGTGTTTGTGCACAGAAGAAAGGTGCGGGTGTTGCGTAAGAAGTGTGTGTCATGCAACAGCAGCCCAAGTGACGAACCTCTCCACCCCAAGAGGAGATATTTGATCCCTCCATTCTTCACCCTCCTCCCCCCTCCCCCCTCCCCCAACTACCCCCCCCCCCCAATGTCCTCCCTCCTGCATCGTTCCTGACCTTCAACAAAGGTGACGGGGGACGAACTTCAGCTTCTTCTTCTTTTTCTTCTTCTTCTTCTTGGGTGTGTGCCACGTCACAGATTTCGCACGCCTCCACCAAGGCGGAATATTTGGTATCTGTTATTTCGGACGGTCCACAAATTTGATCCATAAAGTTCCTGACCTATGCAGGTTACTGTGTGATCATGGTTGGCACTGGGGCGGATGTGAAGGCCTAAAAAAAAGGTGTCTGAGCTTCACGAATCTTGTTTTCTGGGAAGGTTTAGGGGACAAGACGACAAGGGTGAATGGACCATTAATTAGGGACCACGACTGATGACGTCACAGTCCAGGTGTGTGTGTGTGCCCAAGTCAACTTTAATACATTTTCGTTCTTGTAATATGAATACAATTTTGTTGACACAGAATCACCTTTATTACAAAAGAATGTACACAGAAATATATCAACTTTATAACAACCAAGTATATATCCATTTCAGGTGTTTTAGCATCACGTGTATTCTCAATAAAGCAATCGCTTCAAAAGTATCCTCCTTAAAGGATGACGTGGAAAGAATTACTCAAAATTCCCTTTGACCAGGATGGTTGGCACGTGTGAAGTGAGGTGTATATTTGCTAAATAATGATAATAAAAAATCCTTTGGAGAATGCATTATTAACAGAAAACTTTCATCTTTAGAATTTCTAACTTTCCAAGGGCACATACACACATGCAATAAACCTTTTTTTTTTTTTTTTAAGAATATTGTCTATTTTCCAATCAAAGCTGTTCCAAGGATGAATCCTAAGTACATTTGGACTCCTGGGGATAAAGCGTCCGCGTCGGAGAATCGAACTGGGGATAACAAGATTCTAGAAAATCCTTCTAACCACTCAAGCTTTCTATAACGGTACCAGACAAGACTTGTACCCATTCAGACGCTACCTTAGTCAACACACACACACACACATACACACACACGCGCGCGCGCGTAAACACACACACACACACACACACACGCACCCACATCGATGATGGTGGTGATAATGATGATAGTGATAGTGGTGAAGGGATGATAGTTACGGTAGTGATGATGATGTGAGGGTAATGATGGTCTTAATGATGATAGTAATAGTAATGGTGATGAGGATGGGAATGGTGATTATGTTGATGACCGGAACAGGGTACTGCTGACGACGACGACGATAGTGATAACAACGAAAATTACGACGATGGTGGTGGTCGTGATGACACTGCTCTTCTTCATGACGACGATAACAACGGTGATGATGATGATGGCAATAATGATTATGATGATGACGATGATGTTCATGATGATAAAATGATAATGATAATGATAATGATGACGATGATGATAAAATGATGATAATGACGATGATGGTGATGATAAAATGATGATGATGATAAATTGGTGATGATAATGATGATAAATGTAATGATTACTGCCTCGAAATTCAAAGAGTGAGAACCCACCACCCCACAGTAACCGCCAACAGTCCACAAGTCTTCCAATCGACATCTCTGAGAAGATTTCTTGTTTGTGGTACGTTAATGTCGGTCTATCACCGATGAGAGAAAACGAAGAATGTGGCAGATTCCCGCTGTCAGCTCTAATTATCTGGAAAAAGCGAAAGAAAGATAATCGAAGCTGACAGAAAGAGAGGGAGACCGAATGTCAGTTCCTCGGGGCTGCACCTCCAGGTGCTGTTGTTGGAATGTAAAGGCCAGCGATAGGGACGTGATTCTTCCCGACGTCCATCCTGCAGGGGGACCACGGACAAGCTCCCATTGTTGTTCCCGTGATGACGATAATGACGGCGGTGATGATGCCGTAGATGGTGATGGGCGTGAAATCAGGGAGATTTTCCTTCGATAAATAACTTCGCCTCGATGACGTGAGTGGGACGAAAGGGTCGGTGTAGCGACCACCTACTCTTGCTGAAATTCATAGACATACTCGTGATCTGAATGTTTCATTCTTTCAGAGTTGTGTATGTTAAAGACAGATTGAACATTTTTTAGCTCTGCCAAGGGATTCGAGCCCTGACCTGTGCGTACATAATCACGTAGCTCAGTCGCTAGCGTCTTGACTTCGTGATTATGTACGCACAGGTCAGGATTCGAATCCCCTTGGCAGAGCTTCTAAAAATGTTCTTTCAGAGTTCTTCGCTCGAGGTCGTTGCTATAGTTGCTTCCTCTGGATACGAAGATCAACGACACAAACACTCTGATGATGACTCAGTCAGCGGAATGGACAATCCGGATGTACTGACAACGGAATACTAACATAAAGAACACCGGGGTTTCAGCGGAACATGTTTTGTCTTCTGATAACAACAGTGACCTCACTCGATTGCGACTCGGGAGAACAATCCTTACGACGAAGAAGCCACTAACTCACCCCTCACCCCCGTGTACAGAATTGACAGAAAATTTTATACAAGGAACTGATTGCGTCAGTGTTATTCAAAAAAACATTTCAAAGGCACCCCTACGGATCAGCCTCACATATTATTTTTTCCATAACAGAAGAATAATGTCCACAGAAAAAAAAATTATATAACCAAATAATTTTTTTTTTATAGAGTACCGACTGCGTCAGTGTAATTCAAAAAACATTTCAAGGGCACCCCTACAGATCAGCCTCACATTATTTTTCCATAACAGAAGAATAATGTCCACAGGAAAAAAAATAACATAACCCAATAAAAGGTTTTATAAAGAGTACCGACTGCGTCAGTGTTATTCAAAAAAACATTTCAAGGGCACCCCTACGGATCAGCCTCACATATTATTTTTTCCATAACAAAAGAATAATGTCCATTGGAAAAAACAAAACAAAACAAAACCCTATAAATTCTGTACTTTACTAACTCCATAACGGCACCTCGTCGGCGCACATTGCTCTAGAGGACAGAAGCGCTGGTGACGAAACACAAATCGACCAAGACGACACAATCGTAGATCATCATCTCCACGTTACCTGAAAAAAAGAAAACATTGTGTCAATAGACTGAATAGACTGAGACTTTTCACTAAATCCGAAATCTTGAATTGTAAGGATAAATACAATTATTTGTAATTAAATGTAATCATTACATTAAAAATGAGGTCAATACTACGATGCTGCTCAAGGTAATGATATACAATGAGGTTGGCAAACCTGTGAATGAGAGAGAGAGAGAGAGAGAGAGAGAGAGAGAGAGAGAGAGAGAGAGATTGGGGGGAGGGAGAGGAAGAAAGTGAAAGAAAGTGAAGGAGAGAAATTGAAAAGGCGAAATAGAGAGAGAGTGAAAAAAGAGGAATCGGAAGAGATGGAAAATGAAAGAAAGTGAAAGAGAGAAAGTGAAAGAAAGTGAAAAGGTGAAATGGAGAGAAAGTGAAAAAGAGGGGAATCGAAAGAGAGGGAAAGTGAAAGAAAGAGAAAGTAGAAGAGCGAAAGTGAAAGAGAGGGAGAGAAAGAGCGAGAAAGAAAAAGAGAGCGACAGGGAAAGAGTCGAGGGGAATGAGAGAAAAGAGAGCTCCATCACGCCGACTCCAAGACAAGCAAACACACATTGGGAGTCACCAAGTGAATCCACGGAATCCACGGAATTCCTAACTCTCTCTCTTTCTCTCCTGATCCAGTTTCAATACCCTCATCCTATTTCCGATCCCTTTCCATATCAAATCACCCTCTCATGTTCTCTTCCAACTCTCACACACACACACACACACACACACACACACGCAGAAGGAGGAGGAAGAAGGAGGAGGAGGAGGAGGAGGAGGAGGAGGAGGAGGAGGAGGAGGAGGAGGAGGAGGAGGAGGAGGAGGAGGAGGAGGAGGAGGAGGAGGAGGAGGAGGAGGAGGAGGAGGAGGAGGAGGAGGAGCAGGAGGAGGAGGAGGAGGGAGTAGGATATTATCCTTAATGCCCGAGACGGAACAGAACTCTATTTCGTCATGGCCAGTTCTTAATTCTTTTGAGCAAAGGCAGGCTGGTAGGCAGGGAGATAGACTGACAAGTATGCACACACACACATACATACACACACACACACACACACACACACACATACACACACACACATAAACACACACACATGCACATAAACACACACATACATACACACACATACACACACGCATGCAAGCATGCACACTACACACACATATGCGCTACGCCAACACATACATACACACACACATACGTACACACACACACGCATACACACATGTACATATGAACATACACACACGAAGTAGAAATCTTGGAAATTGGTTCGAGCCAAATGAGAGGGCCGAGAAACGACAAAATAGAAGCTGGATCTTTCACGAAGGCAAAGAAGGAAAATATGATTTTATATTTTTAATCAGAGATGATCCGTCGCTGAAAAAAAAACATATACAGAGAATAGAGAGAGAAAATATTAAATTACTAATGAACACAACCGTACCACTTCATGAAATGGATTAAGGATTTGATGACAAACATTTTAGTCTGGTTTATCCCAAAATTGGAATATACAGTAGAGGTGTGGTTTAAACATCGAATGAAGGATTGAGGAAAATAGAGAGACGACAAAGGGTGGATACCAAATTGATTCCCAAGTTTGGCCGATAAGACATATGAGGAGAGAATAGATTAACTGGGGTTTTCCACGATGAGAACTCGAGGAGAGACAGGTGACGTGGTCATGTAATCTATATCAGAAGAAGAAATGGTATAAAGAAAAAGTGGACAAAGACGACTTATTGGTGTGTGATGAAAAAACAGATCATAGCAAAAAAAAAAAAAAAAAAAAAAAAAAAAAAAAATAATAATAATAATAATAATAATAATAATAATAATAATGAATAAAAAATGAAGAAAAACAAACTGTTTAGAATATTCTAGAAAACACATTTCTCCACATAAATGCATTCATTTGTGGAGTAAGTCAAAAGATATAATCCAGCTCACCATCATCAAAGGATTTAAGGCCAAGTGTAGTACTAGTAAATGAAAACACAGGGACGAAACCCCACGAGCACAGCCCCAACCTCGTATACTACAACTAGCTAAACTAGATAAATCTACATATACGCCCATCAGCAGTAGCCAGCTCTAAGTCAGACCGAATGCTTACGCAAAACTCAATAATACATTTATGAACATCAATCAGCAGTGCAGTAGTTGAATGTCATCATCAACAAATACGAACTATGTAAATAAAGGTGTGCGTTGTTGGACAAAAAAGTACACACACACACTGACACACACACACACACACACACACACACACACACACACACACACACACACACACACACACACACACGATTCAATGGCCCAATTGGTAGAGTTCCCGACTGCCACGACGGCGGTCCGGGTTCGACTCCCGTCCAGGGCTGAAATAATATCAGTATCGCTGCGCTGCGAATCGTTACTCCAACTCTCGTGGGCGGGGAGTTGGATGTGTGTGTGTGTGTGTGTGCGTGTAAGGTCACGTTATACCCATAGATCGGTCATAAATGAGCTCTGAGCTCTCTTCCGGGAGGGAAATAGCTATCGATCACGAGTCCAACACGTGATCCAAGACCATGGTGAAATACACACACACATGTAAATGTGAGGAAACAATGTATTCTACCTTAGGTCCACTTGACTGATTGGCCGCACGGATACCGATTAGAAGGCCCGACGAGTCCTTACCGTCCGAGCCACCTGACGGTCTCGTCAGTAGCCCTTGTCCTGTGGTCTTCCTCACAAGACCTTCCTCGTAGCTCCTGTCCTTCCTCACGGGGCCTTCCTCTCATTCCCCAGACCTTCCCCATAAAACCTTTCTCCCAGTCCGTGCCCTTCCCCAAAATGCCTTCTCCTCCACCCTTGTCCTTTATAAGGCCTTCTATTCCCTCTCTGTCCTTCCCTATCGAGCCTTCTTCCCCGATAAGGACTTCCTCTTAGCCCTTGTGGGGAGCCATAGGGCTTTCCTCCTAGCCCCTGACCTTCCTTGCTTCCTTCAGCATCTGGCTATAGCCCTTACAGGACTCAAACAAAGACCATGGGAGTGACATTTCACTCACAAAAAAAAAAAAAAAAAAAAAAAAAAAAATCCTCCCTCCCTCCACTCGACTGAGGAGGCCCCTCCCAAGTCCTCCGTTTTACAACACCTTCCCCTCCAGGTCTTCTCACTCCATTCCTGCCTCGAGTTCTCTGTCACCTCCACGACTTGTAACCTCCACAGCCCTTCGCTACCCTCCATCTATCCACTATCACCACTCCTCTTCCTCCACCACCACTCCACTTCTTCTCCACCACCACTCCACTAACACCACCTCCCTCTAACTCTGAACCTACTCCATCTCTGACCCCTCCACATCCCCCTTCCATGCATCATTGCGGCTCCCTCCACGCGCCTCCTTACTCTTCCCTCCTCCGCCCTTCTTCCTAGCCCCTCCTTTGCCCCATCACGCGCCTCTCCTTGCAATGCCCTTCAAGCTCCCTCCCTCCCTCCCTCCCTCCCTCCCTCCCCCAACAAGACGCCCTCCAACATTCCCAGCGTGTTCAGTACCTCCTCGACTCGGCTACGCTTCACTCAAACTTCCTCCACTCGTTCTTCATCCTTCTCACAAAATCTCCTCCTCCTCCTACTTTATCCTCCTCTTCTTCTTCTTCTTTTTGTCACTTTTATCCTTTCTAACTCCTCGTCCGTCTCCTTCTGTTCTCGTTATGTTTATCTTCTTCCTTCCCTTTCCTTCTCTTCCAGAGTTCCCTCCTGTTCCTTCCTCCTTCTTCCCTTACATCCTTCCCTCCTTCCTCTCCTTCTTCCCAAGTCTTCTCTGAGCAAAAGGTCCTCCCCCTCTCACCCTCTCCTCTTCTTCTCTTTCTTCCTCCTCCTCTTCCCTTCTCTCGTCTCACGTTTTTCTTTTCACAAAGTCGCCTTCTTGCAAAAACATTACCTTCCCTTCCTCCCCCAAGCCTCTCTTTCCCTCCTCCTTGTCGAGCCTCATTTGTTTTTCTTAAACCAAATATTCTTTACGTCACCATTCAAAAACCCATTTTGAGGTCTTCTTGTTCTTCACTCCAACATCTCCCTCACTCGAACCTCACCCTCCTCTTATCTCCATCACTCCAACAATCCCCCTTCCACCTAACACTCCCTCACAAGGTCTCCCTCACTTCTCCCCCCCTCCACCTTCCACTCCCTCTCTCTCCACCGCTCCACTTACCCCCCAATTCAAATCTCTACACTCACTGTCCCCTCTTTACCGTCATTCCTGTCCTTTCCTCCCATAGTTCTTCCGCCTTCTCCCCTCCCCTCCTCTCCCCCCCCGCTACCCCTCCCTCCCCTCCCCTCCCTCCCTCCCCCCATGAGGCGTCCTCCCCCCGTAGTGGTGGGACTTGCCGCCGGACCCAGCCAGTTCCATGTTCAGGGTCATCGCCCTCTCGATTATTTTTTCTTCTTCTTCTTCTTCTAACGCTTATACACACTATCTCCTCACTTGTCTCCTGACCTATCGTTACTTTTCGTCAATAAAGAAACACGATGGCACGACCTCTGGGCCCCCGGGTCGCGGCGGTGGGGTGGAAGGGGGAAGAGTGGTAGTTGAAAGAAGTGGTTTGTTTGTGTTGCTGTGTGACATCTCGGCGTGGCCTTGGCTATAGCACCTATCCACACATTTTGTACACATGATACGCCAGCCCAGCATACCACGCTGTCTATACTTCTTTGCACATCAGACCAGTTACTGAGGTGTTCGTTAATAAATTGTTTGCTACTATCAAGACTCTTTCCTTTCATTTATGTCTTTGTTCACTACTGTCACTCTATCACTATCTTGTTTGATAGCTCGATAGTCAATCCATCCACCCACCTCCTCACACGTCAATCGAATTGACTATCAAATCAAGTCTACTTGAACTATGTTCTACACACACACACACACACACACACACACACACACACACACACACACACACACACACACACACACACACATTATATATATATATATATATATATATATATATATATATATATATCATCACTGCTATCACCAGCAATGTTCTTCAGCGAAGGAAGGAGTCGAACTTATCTCCAAAATCCCTTTCCGTGGATTCAAGTTCGGCATACGTATTCGAAACGCCGTCAAGCAATTTCATTCAGTCGAGTGACGGAGGTGGGGGTAGGGGGAAGGGGGGAGGGGGGAGGGGGGTTAGGGGTGTGTGGGGTGGGAGTCCCGCACTCGCTCGGCCGTCCGGTTATTGAACCCTCTCGTCGTCCTTAAGCCGTACAGTCCCGGGACGAAACCCCGACCCACCCCCGAACGAATAAAATCGTCTGCCTGTCTAGCCAGAATAAAGCTACTGGACGCGACCTACGGCTTCGTGTAGGTTCGCCGAAGACCCTTCCAACACGGTGACCTGTCTTCAACTGAATAAAAATCCTCCGAAGTCAGGACATCATCTATAAATAACTGGCATGGTTCGTTGACATCCAGACGTTCTGAGCCATCAACACAGGAGATCGACTTTAAGGGTTAATGAAACCTTTACGGGCGTCGGCTACAACAGAATCTGTACAGAATACAAGTGTTGGGTAATATCCCTCTGGGGCAACACACTTTACATAATCAATTCTGGCTAAAGCTAGACAGCGCCGTTCACCTGCGAGGGCATCGCCCTACTGGAAGGCTTGTTTTGCTTCCAGCAACCGATTCCATTCGGTCACGGGGGCGTACTAACAGGTGCATCAAGTCGTACAGATGACAAGGGGCTTGTCTACTAACCCACTGACGCTTGTGTTTGACAAATTGCAGACGTCATTCGGCCCTGCCGAGCGAGCCACTGTCCCTCCTGTAGCACTACACGAATTAACCATTGGGACCGCCTACCTTCCAGCCAGCCAAGCTGTCTGTCTACCTACTTCCCTGTGTTCTTGTGTACATGCCTGCTTGCTGTCCGCAAGTCTGCCTGTCTACTTCTTGCCCTGTTGCCTGCTCGCCTACCTTTCTTCTTCTTGTCTTGTTGCTTGCCTGCCTACCTTCCTTCTTGCCTGGCTGCTTGCCTACATGCCTGCCTGTCTTCTTGCCTGACTGCTTACCTTTCCAGAACGGTGAGCAACTTCACCGGAAACAGAGGAACAAAACCTTTGCCTGGAAACGACAACGTCTCAATCTGAGGCAGTTCTATAGTCGAGAACTAGTGCCTCATTAAACATTTGGTCGACATGACGTTCTCGCAGTCAAAAATGACGTTTTGTTCCTCTTAAAAGAAAATTAAGTTCTCTTTGCTGACAGTGATTTATATTACATCATGAGAACCGGCGATTCAATCATCTATTATAGTCTCCCCGTGCAACACTTCTCCATGTTTCCAGAATCAGGATCTTGTCTATTCTGGAACAACAAAAGAGGGCAAGAATGCAGAAAGGGAGAAGGCACTTCCCTTTCATGTGACAGTACTTTCTGACGCGCCTACCTCTTCCCAACTAACCCACTTACTTTCCCTACTACCTACAGACCTACACTCCTCTCCACGTTTCGGAACAACCTACTTACCCGCCCACCAACCTATATACGATAGTAACGAGCGTCCACTTCTGTTAACGGACTGCCTTCGCTGTCCACGGCTCCTGGAGCGGAGACAGACACGCAGACAGACAGACAGATAATGAGATACGTCTGGCATAGTGAAGGTAGTACTGGAAGTGTAGTGCAGGATTCGGTTATGTACACTGCCCCACTTCCATCCAGGAAGTGACCATTTGGTGGACTTCGGTGATGTGTCTGGTGTAGAACTTTTTATATATTCCCCATATACAACATAGACACTACATTAACGTCCTACAAATAGATGCATGCATTAACCAAATCAAACCATTTAGATACATTAAAACATTTATTCATTCATTTGTAAGTCGTAAAAAGGGAAATGTGTCTACCGGTCACGGTCGTTAGGAATAACAATGAAGACGGAGCAAAATAAAAACGAATTTATTCAGCTGATGGACGGTTCCATATCTGGAGTGAAACGATCCTCGAGAACTCTACAGAAAATTACTTTAGAGTGGCTTCATGGCGTCGTAATAACGATCGAGATTGGCGGGAAAGAATAATAATAATAATAAAAGAAATGTTGGAACAACAATTGGTTCGAGTCGAAAGACCAACCCGCCTGTTCTGCGGTCATCGATAGAGTTTCAACATTCCAGGCGACCAACCGACTCGCTGCATCGTAACGGTTGTGGTGCTTGGCGGCGCAAGGTCCGAGTCAACCGTCACCAAGAGCACTAAACGAGTTTCGTCCTCCCAAAGAGCCACTTTAAACTCGCAACCTTAAACCCCTTAACACTACGGTAGCGCACTTTAGGGTTTCTGTTCTGTCCATGGGAAAAAAAGGAGATTTCTTCCACGTGAGGGGGGGGTGGGTGGGTAGGAGAAGCCACTTCCAGTCTGAACGGGATTTCCATCGGTCAAGAGTCACCCGAGGGACAAAATTCACAAAATACATCACTGCCTTCTTGTTGTTGTTGTTGTTGTTGTTGCTGTTGTTGTTGTTGTTGTTGTTGTTGTTCTTCTTCTTCTTCTTCTTCTTCTTCTTCTTCTTCTTCTTCTTCCTCTTCTTCTTTCGCCCGCTGTGTCAGTGAACTATGACTCTGGAGTTCAGAAGGATCCGATTGCCACTCTCCCAGACTCCTGCCCGAGTTCCTCCACCCCGTATAAGTAGTGTTGGTTGTACCATACCGTGCTGCCCGAGTTGTAAAGCCTGTGTCTGATTGCGCTGAGGACAGGAACGTACTGTATGCAATCCCAACTGGGCTTTAATACAAACGCCACCGCCCTAACCAACTCAACCACTAATTCGGACCTTCTCAGCACATGTGCCACATCTATATCCAAAACAAAACACATAATTTCCGAAAATTTCGTCTACCACGCCAACAACCATGTAATCACCGTTAGCTGGTTGTCTCATGTATCACAGCCTACTTGGCCCTTAATCGACAAGTACAGCTGTCTCTAACATACTCTACGTCTCTTAAACGACTTCTGCTTTAGATTTCATGTTCTTAGGTGTTTAGACGAAAACGTGTACGAACGACCCAAACAAGTGAGAAAACAACAACTCTTATTATATATTTTTTTTTTCCCTCGGAGCTGCATGACGGCACTATGGGATTTTACCACGGAACTCCTGGGGAGAAGGGGCGAATCCCAAACACCTTAATTCAGTTCTGTAGAGCTGTCAACCCCCCGGACTACCTACTTATTGTAAATGGTTACAACCATCTCGATTACAGATTTCAGACAGGCGACCTGGCTGTCACCAGGCTCTGGTTCCGGGGTTCTCAACCTATTTTTACGTAAACCCCGTACTTATGCACTGCTGTTATCCAACCTCCTGGAGATGACTTCAACACTAAATTTAATCGTTTCGCATCCACTAACTGCCAACAGCTTTCGACTGGCTGACACACTTGTGAACAGCCGTGGCCCAATA
>NC_134819.1:21198580-21251080 GCF_046742065.1 Oratosquilla oratoria
TTCCACCTAATGTCCTTTAACGCATGGTTCATTTATCATGAGTTGTGTGTATGAATGATGTGTGTATAAACGTTGTTTTTGTGGATGAATGTTACATGTGAATAGTGCTAGTGACCATCAGATGTGGAAGGTGGTGGTAGTGGTGGCGTGGGGGGGGAGGGGGGGCACTTACCCATGTCGGGGCCCTAACCTGAAGGACCCTTGCTTGTTGTCCTACTCAGCTGCGTCTTCCGGAAGGACTAGACCATCCCAAAGGGAAAGGCTCCTGCAAAAGGTGCCCAGGATTCGAACGTATCTCGGCCGTATCTTGATTAATGAACTCTTTTATGCTCCGGTTTACGACTCCAGTCTGCCCAACGCCAAGCGATTTTATTCAACAGAGGGACATCCCCAGCGAAAGGATTTGGTTTGTTGAGGCTGAACGATGGTGTAAGGTGACAGTGGTGGTGGTGCTTGTAATGGTAGTAGTGGTGGTAGTGATGTTGGCTGTGGTGGTAGTGGTGGTAGTGGTGGTAGCAGTGGTGGTGGTAGCAGTGGTGGTGGTGGTCGTGGTAGTGGTAGTGGTAGTGGTGATGGTAGTGGTGGCTGTGGTGGTAGTGGTGGCTGTGGTGGTAGTGGTGGTAGCTGTGGTGGTAGTGATAGTGGCTGTGGTGGCAGTGGTGGTGGTTGTAATTGTTAGTAGTGGTATTGGTAGTGGTGGTAGTGGTATTGGTAGTGGTGGTAGTGGTGGTAGTGGTGGTAGTTGTGGTGGCTGTGGTGGTAATAAATAACTCCTGCGGACATCCGAACCTGACCCTTAGTATCAGAACCTGCATTAAAAAATTGTATTATTATTGCATTGGGATACAAATTCGTTCTCAAAACGAAAGTGTCATTACTAGTGGGCCAACGTACGTGGAAATATATCAAATACTCACAAGATACATTTACAAAATTCAGGTATAACATGGGTCAGTATCGGATGTCCACAATATTGCGTGCGGACGTGCCTTTCGGTGGTGACGCAGGATACGCAGGTGGCGCAGGAGGCACAGGAAACGCAGGAGGCACAGGAGGCGCAGGAGGCACAGGAGACGTAGGAGGCACAGGTGGCGCAGAAGGCATAGGTGGCGCAGGAGACGCAGGAGGCACAGGTGGAACAGGAGACGCAGGAGACACAGGTGGTGCAGGAGGCATAGGAGGCGCAGGAGGCACAGGAGGCGCAGGAGACACAGGTGGTGCAGGAGACGCAAGAGGCACAGGTGGCGCAGGAGACGCAGGTGGCGCAGGTGGCGCAGGAGACGCAGGAGGCACAGGTGGCGCAGGAGACGCAAGAGGCACAGGTGACGCAGGTGGCGCAGGAGGCACAGGAGCCACAGGAGACGCAGGAGGCACAGGAGGAGCAGCCTAACAATGAAATGGTGGAGAGGTACGGAGGCCGTGGTGGAGGCGGAGGTGGTGTGGAGGTGGTTGGAAGGTGATGCTTTATTAGCCAGCATCGTACTACGGTGGGGGAGGAGGGGGGAGAGGTCTCCCCCCCTTTCCCCCTCCCTTTCCCCCCCCCTCTCTCACTCTCCTGAATGAAGAAGCGAACCCAAGATAGCCTGCGGCTGGGTACGTGCTCCCTTGATTGGCAATGGGTGGAGGAAGAGGAGGAGGAGGAGGAGGAGGAGGAGGAGGAGGAGGGGTAAGGAGGAGTAAGAAAGAGGAGAAGTAGGGGGTTAGAGGAGAACGAGGAGGAGGAGGAACAGGAGGAGGGAGAGGAGAAGAAGGAGGAGGAGTAGGAAGGAAGAGAAGTAGGGGGATGGAGGAGGAGGAGAAGGAGGAGGAGGAGGAGGAGGAGGAGGAGAAGGAGGAGGAGCAGGGAGTGGGAGGAACAATGAGGAGGAAGGGTAGGGAGGAGAAGCGATAGGGGGTGGAGTAGGGAAGAAGAAGAGGAAGATTGGAAGGAGTTAAAGGGGGAGAAGGAAAGGTGGAGGAAGAGTAAGTATTTGGAAGAGGAAGAGGAGAAGAAGAAGGAGGAGGAGGAAGAAGATAAGTCGTCAACCTCTCCATGTCATTCTTGCAAACTTCTCTCTCTCGTCTCTCAGCCTTCTGTCTGGTGTGCCTCTTCCACGCTTACCATCTCGAAGTGTCCAGTCAGTAAAGCATTTGTTCCATCATCCCATCATTCTTTCTGGCCAACTTGCAGTCCAATTCCATTTACTCTTTTATTGCTTCTACTTTTTCTGTCTTTGAGTGTTATTCCCAGTACTGATCTCTCCATTCTTCTCTGTGCAATCCTTAGCTCTGTCGCCATCTCCTTTGTTAAATTCCAAGCCTCATCCGTAGATTATAGCTGGGATTATAAATTGATTGTAAAGTTTGAGTTTTTGACATATATGCAGAGAGTCTGTCCAGAAGTTCATATTCGGTATATATATATATATATATATATATATATATATATATATATATATATATATATATATATATATATATATACACAAAACATTTTCCAATCCATTGTAATACATCTTTTTATCTAATTTTCATTATTCTAAATAATTTTTGGCATTTGGACTAAATAATCATACTCTTCAACTTCTTCATGACGTTCGCTATCGATTTTTTTTCCTTGAACTTTGAAGATGAACATTACTTTGTCTTATTCTCATTCATTTTCATACCTACTTTGAGCTTTTCTTTGTCCAGTTCGCTCTGCATATCTTTCAATCCTTCTGCCGTTTCTAATATAAGAATAATGCCATCAGCAAATTTAAGGTGATCAAAATATTTCTCATAAAATCTTCAATCATTTCCATTCCCAACTTTCTGAAAATTTCTTCAAGGTAAGCTATAAATAGCTTGGGAGAAATCGTATCGCCTTGCAATACTCCTTTCTCGAAGAAGAAAAAGAGGAGGAAGAATAAGAAAGAGTGAGAAGAAGAAAAAGGAAGAAGAAGAAGAAGAAGAAGAAGAAGAAGAAGAAGAAAGAGGGAGAAAGAAGAAAAATAATAAGAAAGAGTAGAAAGAAGAAGAAAGGGGAAGAAGAATAAGAAAGAGTAAGAAGAAAGAGGAAGGGAGAGGAGGAAGAATAAGAAAGAGTGAGAAGAAAGAGGGCGAAAGAGAGAAGGGAAAAAATAAGAAACGAAAAACTATAAATTCTCCAGGTTTTGTTAGGACCCCGTAAGCCACTGGCTTCATCGGAGATTTTTTATTTCTTCGAGAAGAAGAAGAAGAACATCCAGGGCGACAAGGAGACCTGGAACAACACTTGCACATTCGAAGAGGGAAAGGAATCAACGAAGGATGTGTCGATGGTGAACTCGATCGTTAAAGACAAAACGACCGTACCTTTGTAGAGACACTGACGACGTTTTCCGTAGCTCGGACGCTACGCTAGGAGCAGTAGGAGGAGGAAAGCGAAGGATGGATGAGGGTGGAAGAGGAGGGAGAAAGAGGAGGGAGGAAGAGGAGAAGAAAGGAGGAGGAGGAAAGAGGATAGGGAAATAGGGGGTGCGGAGGAGGAGAAAGAGGAGGGAGGAAGAGGATGAAAAAGGAGGTGGGAAGAGGAGGGAAAGGAGAGGAGGGAAGAGAAGAGGGAAATAGGAAGTGCGGAGGAGGAGAAAGAGGAGGGAGGAGATGGATGTGAAGGAGTAGAATGAAGAGTAGGAGGAAGAGGAGGAGGAAGAAGAGGGAAGAGGAGGAGGAGAAGAAAGAGAAGGAAGTGAAGGAGTAGAATGAAGAGTAGGAGGAAGAGAAAGAGGAGGAGGAAGAAGAGGAGGAGGAAGAGGAGGAGGAAGAAGAGGGAAGAGGAGGAGGAGAAGAAAGAGAAGGAAGTGAAGGAGTAGAATGAAGAGTAGGAGGAAGAGAAAGAGGAGGAGGAAGAAGAGGAGGAGGAGGAGGAGGAGGAGGAGGAGGAGGAGGAGGAGGAGGAGAAGGCGGAGAAAGAGGCTATTTCTGAAGAACGGACAGGGGAGGAGGAGGAGGAAGAGAAAGAGGCTATTTCTGAAGAACGGACAGGGATAGGAGAGAACGATAAAGAGAAAGTTACCTGGAAATACACAAGATGCAAAGGGTCTGAAACGGAACAAGACCTCTGGATTAGGCGCCCGGGCTGAGGGTTGGGATGTAACGGGAGGGAGGGAGGGAACGAAAGGGAGAGGGTCTGGGTCGGAAAAGGTGGGGTAGGTTTGGGCTGGGCTAAGAGGAAAATGAGACTTTTTTCTTTCTTTCTTTTAACCTGGAGGAAGGGGAAGGATGGAGTAGGAGCGAGAGGAAGACGGGATAACGAATACGGTGGCTAAAGCCCATAAGCAACGGGAAAAGGTTTGATGGGATGGGCGTGATGGGGTGGGCGTGATGGGGTGGGTGTGATGGGGTGGGCGTGATGGGATGGACGTGGTGATAGGGTGTGGGAGGAAGTTCAGGATGGGAGTGAATGGAGGGACACATACAGAAGAGGGATGGAGTGGGGGGTACATTATGGGAGTGAGAGTTTTTTGGAGGGAAAGGTGGGAGGGTTGTGGACTGAAGAGAGGAGGACGAGGGAGAGGTATTTGTAGGTGGGAAAGGCTGGTATAAGAAGAAGAAGAGGAAGAAGAGGGAAGCGGTGGAAGAGGCAGAAGAAGAGGGAACCGCTGGAAGAGGCAGAAGACGAGGGAACAGCTGGAAGAGGCAGAAGAGGAGGGAACCGCTGGAAGAGGCAGAAGAAGAGGGAACCGCTGGAAGAGGCAGAAGAAGAGGGAACCGCTGGAAGAGGCAGAAGAAGAGGGAAACGCTGGAAGAGGCAGAAGAAGAGGGAACCGCTGGAAGAGGCAGAAGAAGAGGGAACCGCTGGAAGAGGCAGAAGAGGAGGGAAGCGCTGGAAGAGGCAGAAGAAAGGCAAGGAGAGGGACCGATGGGCAGAGGGAGATAACGCGAGGCGGAGTCCCGGACCTGGATGGTAGCCGGGGCGAGGTCCGGCTCCCGATGCAGGTAAAAGAAATGAGGGACTGGCGAGGGAGGGAGGGAGGGAGGGAGGGACCGGGGGAAGAGAAAGGAATGGAGGAAGGAAATGAGTGAAATGAGCCTCGGGAGGGGAGAGGGGGAAAGGGAGGGGAGGGGTTGGGTTAGGGGAGAGGGAAGGTAAAGGGGGAAAGTGAAGGAGGAAGGTGAGGAGGAGGAGGAGCAGGGGTAAGAAGAAGGGGGGTGAGGGAGGAGGAGAAGGGGAGAAGGAGGAAGGGGAGAAGGAGGAAGGGGAGGAGGAGGGGGAAGGGAGGAGCAGGAGGAGGTGGAGTAAGAGAAGGGGAGAAGGAGGAAGGGGAGAAGGGGAGAAAGAGGAAGGGGAGAAGGAGAAAGAGGAAGAGGAGAAGGAGGAGGAAGAAGAGAAGGAGGAGGTGAAGGAGGAGGTGGAGGAGGAGACAAAGGAGGGGGAGAGGAGGAGGAGGGGTGAAGGGGGAGGTGGGGGAGGAGAAAGAGAAAGGGGCAAGAAGAGAAGGAGGGGGAGAAGGAGGAAGGAGAGAAAAAGGAGATGGAGGAGGGGAGAAGAAGGGGAGGGGGAGGTGGGGAGGAGTAAGAGAAAGGGGCAAGAGGAGGGAAAGGAGGAGGAGGAGGAGGAGGAGGAGGAGGAGGAGGAGGAGGAGGAGGAGGAGGAGGAGGAGGAGAAGGAGGAAGAGGCAGAGGAGAAAGATCAGTTCAAAGAGAATAGTGGAAGGTTGAAAGGAAACAAGAGGTGTGTTTGAGGCTGTGTGTGTGTGTGTGTGTGTGTGTGTGTGTGTGTGTGTGTGTGTGTGTGTGTGTGTGTGTGTGTGTGTGTGTGTGTGTGTGTGTGTGTGTGTGTGTGTGTGTGTGTGTGTGTGTGTGTGTGTGTGTGCGTGTGTGTGTGTGTGTGTGTGTTTGTTGTGGGGGATGAGGTTCCCAAGGCAATGAGGGGCGTGTTCGGAAACCAAAGCAGAGAGTAGTGCAGAGGGGAGCAGCACCTTTTTGGATTCCCACGGAGGTCCTCAGGACAGCACCCAGGAGGTCCGTGGGTGAGAGGGAGAACACAGAACCCACCCTGCCGCGTCCACAGACCTTTGCTAGGCACGCAACAGAACTTTTTTTTTTTTTTTTTTTTGGCTGGTCAGGGGTTCGATTCGTCCCATCCCCCACCTCGTCCTTTATTCATGAAGAAAATTACTTTAAGTCTCTGGGAGAGAGAGAGAGAGGGAAAGAGAGAGGGAAAGAGAGAGGGAGAGAGTGGGGGAAAGAGAGAGAGAGGGGGAAAGAAAGAGAGAGAGAGAGAGAGAGAGAGAGAGAGAGAGAGAGAGAGAGAGAGAGAGAGAGAGAGAGAGAGAGAGAGAGAGAGAGGGAAAGAAAGAGAGTGAGGGAAAGAGAGAGGGGGGAAAGAGAGAGAGGGAGGGAAAGAGAGAGGGAAAGGAAGAGAGAGGGAGGGAAAGAGATAGGGAGGGAAAGAGATAGGAAGAGAGAGAGAGAGAGAGAGGGAGAGAGAGAGAACGAGAGATAGAGAGAGAAAAAGAGAGAGAAAGAGAGAAAAAGAGAGAGAGAGTGATCAAAGCCTCCCACTAGGCCCGGGTGTGACCCAACGCACGAGCAGAGTTTCCCTTAGGAGGAGGAGGAGGAGGAGGAGGAGGACGAGGAGGAAGAGAAGAAGAAGAATAAGGAGAAGAAGAAGAAGAAGAAGAATAAGGAGAAGAAAAAAAAGAAGAAGAAGAAGAAGAAGAATAAGGAGAAGAATAAGGAGAAGAAAAAGAAAAAGAAGAAGAAGAAGAAGAAGAAGAAGAAGAGGAAGAAAACGAAGAAGAAGAAGAAGAAGAAGAAGAAGCCAAGAGGCGCCTTCCTCGGCCTCTCCCCCATATGCGGGTCCTGGAACATCGAGATGGAGTCTGCCAAGCCCCCCAAGAGTCGACGACAACGACAACAATGGAATGGGGGCTCTTGCACGATGCAGTAGCTCTTCGTCGGGGTTCCGGGGGGGATTGGGGGATGGGGGGAGAGGGGGGAGAAGGGGGGAGAGAGGGGTAGAGGCAGGTGCTAACAAGGGTCGGAAGAAGGGAGAGGCATTTACACGCCTTTGTGTGTGTTAGGTATACAATACGCAGTACGCATACAGGCTTAGAAGCACGCACGTACTCACACGCTGATGAAAGGGAAAAAGGGGAAGAGAGAGAGAGAGAGAGAGAGAGAGAGAGAGAGAGAGAGAGAGAGAGAGAGAGAGAGAGAGAGAGAGAGAGTAGGAGGGAGGAGGGAAGAGAAGGAGGAGGAAGAGAAGAGGAGGGTAGGAGGAAGGAAGAGGAGGAAGAGAGGGGAGGGTAGGAGGGAGGAGGAAGAGAGGGGAGGGTAGGAGGGAGGAGGAGGAGGAAGAGAGAGAGAGGGGGTAGGAGGGAGGAGGGATAGGAGGAGGACGGGAAGGAGGAGGAAGAGGGAGAGAGAGAGAGAGAGAGATAGGGGGGTAGGAGGAGGAAGAGAGAGGGGGAGGGTAGGAGGGAGGAGAGGAGGAGGAGGAGGGAGGAGGAGGAGAGAGGAGGAGGAGGAAGAGAGAGAGAGAGAGAGAGAGAGAGAGAGAGAGAGAGAGAGAGAGAGAGAGAGAGAGAGAGGGGGGGTAGGAGGGAGGAGGAGGATAGAGGGGAGGGGGAGGGAGGAAGAGAGAGAGGGGGACGGGGAGGGGGAGAGAGAGGAGGGGAGCTGGACTATTCACGAGCAAATGCTGCACAACAATCGAACCGAAAAAAAAGAGCTTATGGGGAGTGGGGGGGGAGTGGGGGAGGGGGAGGGGAGGTTATCAGAACGACAGTGACAAATGATTTTGGGAAAAAGAATCTGAAAAATACAGAAACTCTGGTATGCAGTTATGGTAGGGGTAAGAAGAACAGGAGTAGGAAGAGGAGGAAAATAAGAGAGGAAGGAGGAGGAGAAGGAAAGAAGAAAAGGAGGAGGAGGAGGAGGAGGAGGAAGAGGGGAAAACGGCCTTACAATGAGGAGGAAGAGGAGGAGGAGGAGGAGGGAAAGACGGACTTAGAAAGAGGAGGAAGAGAAGGAGAAGGGGAAGGAAGAAAAACTGAGTGGAAGAGGAGAGGGAGAAAGGTGAGGAAGAAAAGGAGGAGGAAGAAGCGAAGGAAGAAGAGGAAGAGGAGAAAGAAACGAAGGAACAGGAGGAAAATGAAGAAGAGGAAGAAGAAGAAGGAAGAGGAGGAAGAGGAGAAGGAAATGAAGGGGGAAGAGGAAGAGGAGGAAGACGTGTAGGAAGAGGAATAGGAGGAAGAGGAGAAAGAAATGAAGGAGGAAGACGAAGAGGAAAAGAAAGAGGAGGAAGCGGTGCAGGAAGAGGAACAGGAGGAAGAGGAGAAAGAAATGAAGGAGGAAGACGAAGAGAAAGAGGAGTAAGCAGCGTAGGAATTGGAACAGGACGAGTAGGGACAGGAGAAAGAGAAAGAAGATGAAGAGGACAAGGAGACAGAAAATGGGAGACGTGAAATATGGAAGGTTGGAAGCTAAACAAACGTGAGGAGGAGGACTATGGAAGAGGAAATTGAGGATGGAAATTGAGGGGGGAGGTGGGAGGGTCTACTGAGGTGGCTGCAGCCGACACCGCCGCCCCCACAGCCACCATACCTGGAGGCTTTCTGTGTTCCGTTCCTGTCTCCCCTGCGTTTCGTCTCTGGGTCGCGTTCTCGTGGTGCCCGACGTCAACAAGACGACGGAGCGAGGAGAAGCCAGAGACTTCTTTTGGCCATCCATCGACTTCTGCACCAAAAGAAACTCCTATGGACGTTCGAGGAGGGGGAAAGGGGGAAGGGGTACCAGGAGGAGGAGGAGGAGGAGTAGGAGGAGGAAGAGGAGGAGGAAGAGGAGGAGGAGGACGAGGACGAGGAAGCCAGAGACCTCGTTTGGCCATCCATCGACTTCTGCACCAAAAGAAACTTCTATAGACGTTCGAGGAGGGGGGAAGGGGAAGGGAGAAAGGAGTACGAGGAGGAGGAGGAGGAGGAGGAGAGAAGGAGGACGAGGAGAGGAGGAGGAGGAGGAGGAGGAGGAGGAGGAGGAGGAGGAAGAGGAGGCGCATTGTCCCAGACGTCCATGTACGAAGCTTATTCTCTAGGTTATATTACAATCGGCAGCCAGGACTCCAAGAACAGTTACTTCTTCATAGACCTGAATTCCCTTGATGTGTTCAGGGGGAGACCTGGACAAGTGGCAGTCACTGTAACTGCTGTGGAAACTGGGGCGAAATAAGTTTTTTTTTTTTTGTGAAGACGCAAAGAGAAAGAGGAAAATATACGAATAAATATATAATCCAGTATACACTGCAACTGACTCGATTGCCTTTACGTTCACCTCATTTGGCTTCACGAGAAAAACTGCTCCTCCTCGGTGACTGAAGATGGGGAAGGATGGCAGGGGGGGGGGCTGTCTTGAATACTCAAGGTCGACGTGAAATATTACCTAATTATAATTGCATCACCCATATACACATTTTAGTAATGTATATATATATATATATATATATATATATATATATATATATATATATATATATATATATATATATATATATGTGCAAAGTAGACCACTTGGAAAAAGAAACTAACGAAGCAGAGCGCTTTCGTATATTACATCTTCAGTGCAATATACGAAAGCGCTCTACTTCGTTAGTTTCTTTTTCCAAGTGGTCTACTTTGCATAAGTGAACACACGTACCCGTGTTCTTATTAGCAGCATATATATGTGTGTGTGTGTGTGTGTGTGTGTGTGTGTGTGTGTGTGTGTGTGTGTGTGTGTGTGTGTGTGTGTGTGTGTTTACATGCCTATCATATTTATTATTAGCATAATTGCAGTTAGCTCACCAACTAACCAGGTGTTGGTACAGGGATGGGCATGACCTCACCCATTCAGGATTTAGGAAGCCCCTAGCTTTCCTGACCTGGATGTTTAGGCCGACTGTCAAATCCCTATGTTAGTACACACTTGCCACTTGTTCTACTATGACACTGCTTGGAATGGGAATGATCGTGAGTCATGAGGGCCTACTACTGTCGCAAAGGTCCTTTCTTCGTTCGCGGCACCTTCTTCCATAAGGACCACCACCTACGAATGGCATTTCTCGCTAGCATGCTACTTTCTTTTGCTAAGTCTTTTGAGTAGATACGTCTTCGGTTACGATCTTTTGTTTTTCAAATTTCTCCAAAAGTCAAATTACTCTTGCGTCATATTGTGAGAAGCTGATTAACGAACTAAGAAAAGTCAAACCTAGAATACGAATGTTAGACGCTTTGTTGAGATGTTCTTAGGCCTAGAATATTGTAACCGAAGTCGTTGCTACTCAAACGAAGTAGCAAAACCAAATAGCATGCTAGTCTAGTGTGCCGCCAGCCCCTCCGACTTGCGAGTAATCCAAACTAAACTCATTCCATCATTTTAATACTCACGCAGGGACAGCCTGCTAATATTTCAGTTAACTTCCACTTACAACTTGATAAACAAAAACGCAAAAGTACTGTTAACGCTACAATACGTCCTCCCGAGCTACAACGCAACCTCAAGAGCAATAAAAAAAAAGTTCCTTCACGACATAAGAGGAAGACGAAGAGGATGAAGAAGAAGAAGAAGAAAAAAAATCTCCTGGACGAGGAAAACGAAAGTGAAAGTTCATGAATCGGAACGCAAAGATAGAAAGGGAAAAGGCGACACACATCGGTGGACTAGGGGGGAAGTGGGGGGAGTTGGGGGGGTCAACTCTTCGGGAAGACGAATGAGGCCCCGACCACCAGGGGAGGAGAGGCTGAGAGGAAGCTGAAGAGAGGCCGAGAGGAAGCTGAAGAGAGGCCGAGAGGAAGCTGAAGAGAGGCTGAAAGGAAGCTGAAGAGAGGCCGAGAGGAGGCTGAAGAGAGGCTGAGAGGAAGCTGAAGAGAGGCAGAGAGGAAGCTGAAGAGAGGCTGAGAGGAAGCTGAAGAGAGGCAGAGAGGAAGCTGAAGAGAGGCTGAGAGGAAGCTGAAGAGAGGCAGAGAGGAAGCTGAAGAGAGGCTGAGAGGAAGCTGAAGAAAGGCAGAGAGGAAGCTGAAGACAGGCAAACTGAGGCCCAAGATCCTGAAGCAGAATGAAATAAAGAAAACGGAAAAGTGTTAAGGTATAGAAAGGGAAGGCGGTGGGGGACGAGGGAAGGTAGGAGTAGGTCAAGAACAGAGGTAATGGGGGGAGGGGGGAAGGGGGGAAGGGGGGGAGAAATAAATTAACCCTGTGGGAGACGATCCCAGGGCGCCGTGAGGGACAGGAGAGCCCCGGGGAGGGGGGGCAGGGAGAAACAAAGGCGTCAGGGTAACGACAGGTAACACCAACGTTCAGAGATTGGAAGATGTATGGAGGTCACACGCGGACTGCGGGAACCGTACCTCTACTCCCTCCCCCTCCCCCTCCCCCCCGCAATCTACTCCTCCCCCCATTCTGATCCCTCCACCTTACCCTACATCACCCCGCAACGAGACAAAGAGCTTTCGGACATTGAGAGTGAGAGTTGGGCTTAAGGAGGAGTTTTACAGGTGGAGACGGAGAGCGAGGACGACGAGGAAGGAGGCCTTGGAGGGGAGGAGGAGGAGGAGGAGTTCTTGGAGAGAGGAGTAGGAGGAGGAAGGGTTTCCAGGAGCATCCGGATCATATCCGAAAGCGTCTTAGAACATATGAAGGAATTTGTCTTGCAGTCTTCTGGCATTCGAGATAATAAACAACAAGACATATGGGGAGAACAGTTCCCTACACATGAGACAACGATCATAGCGTTTGTTTTCATTAACGTTCTCAGTATAGTATCACTATCATTAATACTATCAACACATGACCATTATTATTACAACTATTATCGCTGTTGTTTTTAACTTTCACTACTATCTACCCGCAATGGATGGAAAACGAAGACAAACTTTGAGGTCACGACCCATATTATCTCCTTATACAGACCCGAGAGGCTCCTGCACCTACTTGACCTTCTCCAAAACACGTGGAAACAATCATCCAAACATAATCCAACCTCCTCTACGAAAATGATTGGACGCGGGCCGAGGCTCTCTCCGACTCCCTCGCTCGTACTTTCTTCATATCCAAGTTCAATCGAAGTCGAAATCTCGTAATTTTATATCATGTAAATTAAATAGTTTTGCACCTCACCCTTTCTCTTGTCCTTGTGAAGCGAGAAAACCCCTTTAAAAGGGAAAAAATCATACTAGCTACTGGACAGAAGGAACTGTTCAAATCACGGCCGAGATTTGATACATCAAACTCATGTATAGAGGCTAGTCCATGACATATAAATGGGGCCTTCCCCACCATCTTAGCTCCCAGCCCCGCTTTCTTATGAGCCGAGTTCCAGATATCTCGTCGACATTATTGGTATCTTATTATTGGTAACAGTACTGGCTGTATCCTCTTTTTCAAGGTGACCTTTCTGCCTTCTTTATATTATCTTCGTATTAACTTTTTTTTATTTTTTACTTCTACTGGTGTTAAAACTATTCATTCTAGATGTCTCCAGGCAATTTAATTTGTTTTTGACCATTAAACGCAATTCTCTCGTCTTCTGATATCTCATGCTTTCATCTTAGCAGAGACGGGGGTAGGATGTCATGTCTGTTTCTCCCCCCCTCTCTCTCTCTCTCTCTCTCTCTCTCTCTCTGAAGTGCACCCCATTTGTCGGCTACATACAGCATGATGGCATTTCCCGGTTTTGTGAACATCCCTAATATCAGAACATCGCTGCCTATCGTACAAAAGGTTCTGGCTGCGCTCTCATTGTTTCTTGTCATGCTTGTTCGGCTTCGGCGTGAAAATGACTTCAACTCCATTCAAACTCAGTAAGTCTTGCCTCCCGCCCCCAACCCTCCACAACTTCCGTGATTTATTGATTTTGTTCAAGTGAAAACTGGAGTATTGTGACCAGGCTTCCCTTGAGCTCTTTGATAGTATCGGCAGTTCTAAACTTTTCTTTAATAAAAGTTTGGGGAGAGGGAGAGAAGGGAGGGAGGGAGGGAGGGAGGGAGGGAGGGAGGGAGGGAGGGAGGGAGAGAGAGAGAGAGAGAGAGAGAGAGAGAGAGAGAGAGAGAGAGAGAGAGAGAGAGAGAGAGAGAGAGAGAGAGAGAGGGAGAGAGGGATAGAGAGATAGATACTGTAGATAGAGAGGGAGAGGGAGAGAGAGATAGATAGATAGAGAGGGAGAGGGAGAGAATAAGAGAGAGAGAAAAATAGAGAGAAAATAAGAGAGAGAATGAGAGAGAGAGAGAGAGAGAGAGGGGGGGGGAAGGAGAGGGGGGCAAGGGAGAGAGAGAGAGAGAGAGAGAGAGAGAGAGAGAGAGAGAGAGAGAGAGAGAGAGAGAGAGAGAGAGAGAGAGAGAGAGAGAGAGAGAGAGAGAGAGAGAGAGAGAGAGAGAGAGGGACAGAGAGAGAGAGAGACAGAGAGAGAGACTAATTCCTTAGGAATAGAAGACCCACTTCTTGATTCTCCTGGACCCGTCAATGAGCAGAAGAAAATTCCAGCTGAGGCAATTGAATGTCGAACAGTTAAAAATCTCATCACGGCAACTCATTGTCACTTATTTCATTCCGAACTGCTCTCGACTTACAACCACAGAGGGGGAGCCGTTCTGTGGAAACGAACGTCTTGTTTCCAATTGTGACTTCTCGCGCAAGGCCCCGGTTCGAGTCTCGAGGCGAGTATTGGAATTATTTGATTGATATACGCGGCAATGGCGATTCTATTCACACAGACACACACACACGCTTATTCAAACTGTCCTTGTTCCTTTGTATCATGTATATATTGTCTATGTATTCCTATCAGTATGTACTTGTTGCACTGAAGATGTAATATACGAAAGCGCTCTGCTTCGTTAGTTTCTTTTTCCAAGTGGTCTACTTTGCATATATATATATATATATATATATATATATATATATAAACATATATATATATATATATCTAACGTTGCGACCAACTTGGTCTTCTTCAGAGGACTACAGCATTACAGACGGATCACAATTCTTATATTCGTAGTGAGAGGGAACCCGCCAAGGTATGAGCGTTGTTTATAGAATTAGGGACAGAAATAAAATGAGACTTATCCTTTTGATGTTGATGTATTTGTCCATTTCTAATACTTCCATATATATATATATACATATATATATATATATTGATATAGATACATAGATATATAGACATACAGTAAGTACACACATTTAGAACGACTGTAGTATGTAGGCGACCAATCTATATTTCTGTGAAATACTGAGGCACTTTGCAGGCAGGCGTACCAATCTCTCATCTCTATTGTTTTTCGATGTGGAGAAAGTAAAGTCGTTATCTGTCGTCTGCAACATGGATTCCTGCGTTGTTCAAGTGCGCGTCGCCGTTTCGCACATTCAAATGACCAAAATACCTCCACCAACTTCTGTTCAAACTCAAAACGCTCCTCGATAAAATCAGCAGTAAAATTTGATTCCCTCTGTGGGCACAGTGGGTATCAGTTATACGTCCAACACTTAAAATTGTCAAAAGTATCGAGGCTGAGTATCTCCAAGGCAATAGGCACGTCCAACTGAACTGGACTACTTTCTATTCCAAAGTCGTCTGGATGACAAACTTACCGAGAAACTTCTAACCAGGAAAACGGAACCAATACAATGACACAAATCAATTAAGAGAATCTGGATAACAATATTTGTGCAATACACATTATCAAATACACGAACGACAGTGAGACAATTAGACAAGAAAGAGGAAGGGAAGGGAGGACATGGTGACGGTTGCAGAAGTCGTTCAACGCGCACACAAGGTTGGATGTACAGATTCGATCCATTTCGACTGGTCTTGCGCTTTTCGATGATGTTCATGATTTGTACAGACGTGGAACCTCCCCCTCTAAGGAGCGAAAGGGTTAAAAGTAAAAATATCGACTCAACTTCTTCACAGAAATTATCTGTATAACGAATAAACAAATAAATAAATAAATAAATAGATAAGGGAATAAATGAAAATGCCAACATTCATAATATCATTAATAATAATAATAATAAAAATAATAATAATAGTAACAATAACAACAACAACAATAATAATAATAATATTGATAATAACAACAATAACAGTAATGATAAAAACATTAATAAATAATACTAGTAATAATAATAACTATAACAATCATAATACAAACTATAACAATAGTACTTATCATAATAATCAAAATAATATCAACAACGATAATTGATAATTTGAAAATTTGTGAAAATGACTGCTGTAAAACAGATTATATATATGTGTGTATATATATATATATATATATATATATATATATATATATATTATATATATATATTTATATATAGATGGGTAAGCATGCCCCTGATATTTTCATGTATGATCAGATTCGCTCACCAGCTGATAACCTCTCCTTTCTGGACATTTACGAACGAAGGCGGAGCACACAACTTGTTCTTAAAGCAACAGGGTACCCCCCCCCGACCACCACCACAACATCCACTCATCCATCCATCCAACCACCCAAGACGTAAGGAAGGACTCGATCTCACAGGGCGACACACGGCGAATTTCCAAGTGGGACTCGATGTTGTTCAAAGCACATGTGACTTGGGCTACTGAAGCAGTTCAGAAGAAAGAGCCTGTGTATCTATTATTATTTATATTATTATAGTTTCTATTTATTTATTTATTTATCATTATCATATTTTTTTTCGCGTCCGACCTAGTTATGGAACCAAATGGTCTCTTGTCGACATGCTCCTCCTTTGTAATCCTTTGCCTAAGTGACGTTCAGAGCCTCTCCTAAACACCTGGACGGTGATGGTACGTTCTCTGCCTCACCAACCGATGGTTACTACGTTGACACGAGAGGAACGATCTCCTGACTTCAGTGATTTAAAGCCTTAAGGATTTCGACGTTTTTTTTTTCTTCCTTCCTGCCTTCCGTTAGGCCATTTCATTGATCACTGTCGTAACCATTTGGTAACAATGGAATTAACCTTTTCGTTACCTGGCGTTCGTGTCCCCTTTCGCCGTGGCCGCTTCCAGGGTATTCTATTCGTCTCGCTGACAACAACCAAAGGAAGGTCACAGTTCACAGTGAACCTGGATTCCATAGGACCATCCCCGTCCGTCTCCTTCCTTCGGAAGAAGAAGAAGTCATCCTTGTCCAAAAGTCAGCTGTTCCTCTGTGTCCCGTGGCTTAGTCCACCAGAACACAATGCCAAAGTTAAACGATAACTATATGATACTCTTGTCTGTTTACAAATGACCTTGTGATCTCTACAACAAAGGGGTGTGATGGAAATATGGAGATGGGTTAACTTTACATCACCCACAATCACCCAAGCTTCCAGAGACGACAACGACATCGATGAAGACATAAGGACAAGGTATTTGTCGAATTTCATAAGCCGGGAGTATGTGGCACCCGGCACATATCCTCAAGGTAAACAGCCCCACGATGTTTGTTACCCACACGGAAACACACACACACACACACACACACACACACACACACACACACACACACACACACACACACACAATGACCTCAGCTTACATTCAAATAACTCTGGATAATTATAGATCTCACGTGATCGCCTTGAAGATTTGTCTGCAAATTCTTCACTTACATGAGTAAGCAAGCATTTATCATCCAAGTATGTACGCATTCATTATCTTTCCTTCATAATTGTAGGCTCATGTTACACGATCAAAAGAGAAAGTACATACGAGTATATACACGACTAAGAAAAAACATTTAATACGAATTTATTTAATTAGAATGAACACTACAACACATTTCCTGGATATGAAGTTATTTAATTAGAATTAATACTATGACATATTTCCCGTAGAATAAAAATATATTTGTGGGAAAAATTAGAAATTGTTTGACTTGAAAAATGTTGGCTTGAAGGTTCATAAATTATCCTTGGAATGTATAAAATACTTAGTGCTACATTTAAAGCAAGCTCCATGTGGTTAAGTATACACTAATGTATACATATAAAATGTACACATATACATACACACACACATACACACAAGCACACATTCATTCACACAAACGCTCTCTCTCACACACACATTTATAATATACATATATATATACATATATATATATATATATATATATATATATATGTGTGTGTGTGTGTGTGTGTGTGTGTGTGCGTGTGTGTGTGTGTGTGTGCGTGTGTTTTTTGTGTGTGTATGTGGATACACATATGTAAGCATGCATAATCCCACGTAATTTCAAAGGAACAATGGCAAAAGTGCATAAATATATATATGCAAACTTCTAAAACATTGTTGTCCATGTATTGCATTCCACAGGGTGAGGGAAAAGGCAAGATTCACTCACTGCACACATAAGGTTCGAACCAGGGCCCATTTCCTGTCCCCTTCCTCGCTCAACATCACCCTCACCTCAACCACATACATACATGTACCCTGAGGATGTCTAAATAGACGAAAGCGCTCGGTCATCATTTAATTATTTTCCTTAGTGGTTTTTCTGCATATTTGGAATCACACGTTCATGTGATTTTTCATGCATATATACATACATGCGTACATACACACATACATACATACATGTACCCTGATGATGTCTTAGTAGACGAAAACGCTCGGTCATCATTTTATCATTTTCCTTAGTGGTTTTTCTGCATATTTAGAATCACGAGTTCATGTGATTTCTCATGCATACATACATACACATATACATACACACGTACATACATACATCCTAACTCGGTAGACAAACGAACAAGAGTACTCGACCATAACCGAATTTTAACGCTAGACTGATTTTTGACTACACTAGGTCAAGGTGGGTCAAGTACTTTCCTCCCTCCCTCCCTCCCTCCCTCTTGGGCGTTGTCGTCAGGCAGCGAGATGTGCAAACGTCGGAGGGTGATGGAGAGTGGTAGAGGAGAGCAAGGAGAGTTGTGTATCTATGTCTTTATTCCTCGAAGTTAGCCCGAGGTTAAATCCTGTTCACCTGACTATAATAACGGTGTTTTGTATCACTTTAGAACGAAACTTGTTCTATTCCACCTGGGGAACTTTTAGTCCCTGTAAATAATTCTCTTTGCATAATTTAACTTTAGATAATAACTTTGGATAATTCTCTGAGTACCCTTAGATGGTCTGACTGCGCTGGACAGATAACTGGCCCCAAATGTCACATATTCTATCAACTGACCTTTCAAGGTTGGGGAGAACTTGTCCAACTTTATCCTGGATAACGTCTGAAGATTCCCTTCACCATAAGGGTATCCAAGACTAAGTTTTATTATTAAATACTCAATCGAATCGCCAGTTCCTTTACAGTTACATGTTTGGGAAAACAACAACAACAACAACAAGTTACACTCCCATTCCGTAAACCTATGTGACGCTTCCGTTTTCCAAAGAACTCTTAGGGCACTCATGCACTATCATTCACGTACATACACGTGAGTACAAGATTGAGGACCTCGACAGAGGGAGCACGTGTTCATGTGTATATATATATATATATATATATATATATATATATATATATATATATATATATATATGTATGTATGTATGTATGTGTGTGTGTGTGCATTTTATCCAGTTTGTTCCAGATATCCACCACTCTGTGTGGAAAACTATTTTTTTCATGTCTCTTCTAAAACTATCCTTTTTGAGTTTGTTATCGTGTGTGTGTGTGTGTGTGTGTGTGTGTGTGTGTGTGTGTGTGTGTGTGTGTGTGTGTGTGTGTGTGTGTGTGTGTGTGTGTGTATAGGCATGCATGCACGAAATATATCGATGGTTCAAGTCACTCACGGGGCAAAAGAAAAGGTTCCAAATGCCTCTCTCCCCCAGAGGATATTCGTGCATTACGTGCAGGCGAGCTTGCGCGCCGCGTCGTCATGCGAATCCTCAAAAGTAACTTCTGGCTACCTACATCTCTTTGTTCTTTCTTTCTTTATTTCTTCTTTAGCCTGTTCATCCACACCGAGTTGGCTACGTAGTAAACGCAGCCGCTCCCAGCTTCCAGCCTCCCATCCACAGGATCCACCAAGACTGCATCTCATTTGAAGTCCTCCTCCTCCTCCACTCCCCTCCAGGCCGTTCAACCACTCCCTGCCCCCCTCCCCACACCCCTCAACCTCAGTCATGACCCGCACACCCCTCTACAACCTCCTCTTCAATCCGGTTCTTCACCTTCTTCCACCTCCACCTCCTTCCACCTCCTCCACACCTCCACCTTCTTCCACCTCCACCTCCTCCACACTGGACCTCCTCGCCACCTCCGGAACGCTGCTTGCAACCCGGACGGAGCCTCTAGGTGCTGCAACCTCACCACCTCAAACCTCACCTGATTCAAGGGGGGGGGAGTCGGGCAGAGGATTCGAACTGTGATGAGTGACGGTAGGAACACACACACACACACACACACGACTCGGTGGCGCAGTGGTAGAGCTCCCGGCCGACACTACGGCGGTCCGGGTTCGAATCCCGCCCAGGGCTGAAAGTTTCAGTATCGCAGCGCAGTGGGTTGTTACTCCAACTCTCGTGGACGTGAATTTGGTGTGTGTGCGTGTAAGGTCACAGCATTGCCCATAGATCGGTCATATATGAGCTCTAAGCTCTCATCCGGGAGGGAAATAGCTGTCGATCACGAGTACAACACACGTGTGTGTGTGTGTGTGTGTGTGTGTGTGTGTGTGTGTGTGTGTGTGTGTGTGTGTGTGTGTGTGTGTGTTAGGGAAACGTGGGTTGAACCAGGAACGCTAATATATTCTGACGTTTCGACTGCAAGTCTTCTTCAGAGCTGGAATTGGGATCAACTGGGTCAGACCACCCGCTGTCACGGGATAGGCTTCAGTGGGGAGAAGAAAAAGAGAGTCCCCAAGAAAAATGAAAGGATAATTGTGTGTTAAAGAGGTCACTGTCAATGAGCTCGTCTATGGGAGTTCTTTATTTACTTATCGCGGCTCAGGAGGCAAGGGGGGGAGGAGGAGGAAGAGGAGGAAGAAGAGGAAGAGGAGGAGGAACAGGAACAGGAGGAGGAGGAGGAAGAGGAGGAAAAGGATGAAGAGGAAGAGGAGGAAGAGGAAGAGGAGGAAGAGGAAGACGAGGAGGAGGAAGGGGAGGAGGAGGAGGAGGAAGGGAGAAGGAGGAGGAAGAGGAAGAGGACGATTGAGGGCGGCTGGTGATGACGACAGAGAACCAACGAAAGTGTGGAGGGGCCTGGAGATTTAGTTGAAGAGAAAGGGAAAAAAAGTTCATTTTTAGTGAGATGCAAACTGAAATATGAAGTTAAAGTTTGAAGGAATGCAGAAACACAGTGAATTTTAGTATTAAAAGCATGTGTGTTTGTTTGTTAGTCGTGTATGTGTATGTGTGTGTGTTTATGTGTGTGTGTGTTCCCATAGTTCTTTCCTAGATGATGCCATCCAATTTCATTTCGTTTGGAGGAAGAGGCACATTTCGACCACGATAGGTCTCGGTAGTGTCATGAAAAAAAAAAAAAAAAAAAAAAAAAAAAAAAGTTGCCATCTCAGATTTTGTCTGATTCTAGTTAGGCGGTCTGATTCAGGTTAGAGGTAACTTTCATCTCTGAGGGAATTAAAGACTGTTTCAATTAACTTTATATATTCCATCTGTGATTTAAGTGGTTTTGGTCTAGGTAAAGCCAACTAATAGAAAAATCAGCTTTCATGAAGGTAAATACAAGGTCACTCCAAAGAAGGAGATAGGTCCTGATACATACACACACACACACACACACACACACACACACACACACACACACACATATATATATATATATATATATATATATATATATATATATATATATATATATATATATATACACATACTACTGGGGAGGAAACAATAAGTTACCTTTGACGAAGCAGAAGGATGCATAGCCACTGTATCAAATGGGCTTATACACCCGAATATTCCCTACAGGGAAACTCCCTTGAATGCAAGAAAATCACCTGGAGTTCGCCTAAGTAAAATCTGTAAAGGACATCCCGGTAGGCAAAGGGTCTCGAGTATGATGCTGTGCTTTTAACTGCATTGAATTATCCTGCAAGAGGACGCCACCGTGGCGAGGGGATCTCCTCGTCGCGTTTACTTTTAAGTAATTCGATACAGAACTGATGAGAATAGTCAAAGAGCAATCTAAGGATCCTCAAGCATCATCCCCGTCCTGCGCAGCTCTCTGCAACCTGCCTAAGGAAGCTGCACAGGCAGCTGTGCGGTGTCCGGGCTAACTGTACCTTCAACTCATCCCGTGAGCTGGAGGTGTGGGGATGGAGTGGTTCTCAACCTCCCCCAATCGGGGGTCTTGTCCTCCGAAGAACAAAGTCATCATCTGGTGTTAGCCAGAACAATAGATCCCGAGGACGTCACTGAGTACATTAGGATAACGAGACTCTAGGATTTATCAACCCGAGGTCTGCCTGCTTCCACACAGTTGTTCGCAACGATGACGCAAAGGGTGTTTACGTTTGTGTTCTGACGCCAAGTGTAATTAAGTTGTGTTTTGGCGCAAAGGAGGCTTATGTTGTGTTCTGGCGCCAAGGGTGATTACGTTGTGTTTTGGCGCCAAGGGTGCTTATGTTGTGTTTTGGCGCCATGAGTGCTTATGTTGTGTTCTGACGCCAAGCGTGATTACGTTATGTTTTGGCGCAAAGGAGGCTTATGTTGTGTTTTGGCGCCAAGGGTGTTTATGTTGTGTTCTGACGCCAAGCGTGATTACGTTGTGTTTTGGCGCAAAGGAGGCTTATGTTGTGTTCTGGCGCCAAGGGTGCATATGTTGTGTTCTGACGCCAGGCGTGATTACGTTGTGTTTTGGCGCAAAGGAGGCTTATGTTGTGTTTAGGCGCCAAGGGTACTTATGTTGTGTTCTGGCGCCAAATGACTTCATTCCGCTCAGAGCTGTGCTTCGTGATGAAGAAGGCAATTACTATTACATCATTAGGAAAGCTGAGACAATCATGACCAACACCTCCGCCACTAGAAACGAAAACCACCGCCCAGAAGAATGAAATCATGAAAGCCACCAGTTGCATCTGGCGTTAGCTCGAATGAAATTACACAAAATCACCTCAAGAATTTAATCTATTAATGAGGAGAGACTTGCTCTTAGTATTTCATCGTCGATAACCAGCACTTCTATCCTTGGGGACAATATTGTACCGAGCAAGTGAGTTACAAAGGTGATAAAGGAGAAACTTCAGGAGGGAAGCACAATGGAGAGACATTAAGAGTGAAAGAGCAGTAAGCATTCTTCAAAAAAAAAAAAAAAAAAAAAAAAAAAAAAAAAAAAAATCTCCATCATATAGGAGTACTCTTCTTCTTCTTCTTCTAAAAAAAAAAAAAAAAAAAAAAAAAAAAATCTCCATCGTATAGGAATACTCCGTGACTGGTTCTTAGACGTATCGCTAAGGAGGGAAAGGAAACTCACCGTAATCCAATGTCCGATTTCATCTGAAAACTCCTGAAACATTACATCAACGTAATCTGAATGACTACTTGTGACTGCTACGTGTCATAGTTATCCAAATACTGAAGTCACAATTGACGGCTTCAACCAGACAAGCCCTTCGTGTCCTAAGCTTCTGGCCTATTCTGAGCACAGTATGCCCATCCCATCCTTCCCCTACTTCTCCTCCTCCTCCTCCTCCCTCTTCTTCCTCCTCCTCCTCCATATCCTCACAAACTCAGCGCCCTTGGCCGCTGCCGCGCCCCTCCTTATTCTCCTCCTCCTCCTCCTCTTCCTCCTCCTCCTCCTTCTTCCCCTGCATTCCTCCCGCAGCAACGCCGATACGATCATCAGGGAAACATCCCGGAACAATAGAGAAACGACATTAATCGCGGGTACAGCAACTTCTTGAGGGTGGGTTGCATGCAGCCTGCCTGCCTGCCTGCCTGCCTGCCTGCCCCCGTCTGCCAAGCATATGGCAAGATGGGAGAACGTGGGAGGCAAAATATACATACGTGTACACATGCACGTGCCTAGATACATGTGTGTATACGTGTATACGTGTGTGCGTGTGTGTGTGTGTGTGTGTGTGTGTGTGTGTGTGTGTGTGTGTGTGTGTGTGTGTGTGTGTGTGTGTGTGCGAGTGAGATTGCTTGCGCAGGCCATGTACAGCAAACAAAAAATAAGCACATACACGTCCCTGGATACATGTATGTGTACGTGTGTGTGTATGTGTATGAGTGTGTGCATGTGTATGTGCGTGTGTGTGTGTGTGTGTGTTTGTGTGTGAATGTGCGTGCGGGCGCGCGTGTGCGAATGATATTACTAGCGCGGGCCATGTAAAGCAAACAAGAAATAAGCTCAGACACTGATTTGATCTCGACATGGAGCAGGAGTGACGGCCATTATGATGCACCACGATAGGATTAATGAGTCTAATAACTCAAAATCTTTGACAGAAACAACTAAATGAGTCAACTGTCTCAGAGGTTTGAATATGGTTCGGTTTTTATTCAGGACCTGCATGCGATCAGCCTGTATCTATAATGGCTTCCTTGTTCGATCTATTGCCATCCATCAAACCCTTTACTAGGAGAGTGATCAGCATTTAGCGTTGTAACTTCACTTGGCAGTCAATCAGGTGCAATTGATTCTAACTTGAGCCTTTTAATATATATTGAGACATTGTGACGAGAGAGTGGTGTATCAAGACTTGTGTCTTCATTTATACATACAAGCACACACACACACACACACACACACACACACACACACACACACACACACACACACACACACACACACTTGACGGTGCAGTGGTACCGATTGCTGCCGCCACTACGTCGGCCCGGGTTCGAATCCCGCCCAGGGCTGAAATAATTTCACTATTGATGCGCTGTGAGTCGTTACTCCAACTCTTGTAGGCACGGAGTTGGGTGTGTGTGTGTGTGTGTGCGTGTAAGGTCATAGCATTACCCACAGATCGGTCATATATGAGCTCTGAGCTCTCTTCCGGGAGAGAAATAGCTGTCGATCACGAGTCCAACACGTGATCCAAAGGCCATGGTCAATCACACACACACACACTTAAGCACATATTTCTGAGCTTCAATGTGTAAGTCATCTTTTTTTTTCTTCAGCGTTGCATTACTGAAAGGGAGTTGTAGTTTTCAAAACTGAGTGTAGGTACGTCTTAGTACAAAAGAGGCTAATGTAAACAGGGTTAAGTTCTCTATCATCAATTGGACGCCGCAAAGAAGAAGATCAACAAAGCCCTTGCGCCAGCCAGAGTGCAAACATGGGTACCCTTTGATGATGCGAAGGTTCGAGAGTCACAATCCTTTTTACAGAAACAAAGGAAAGGGCTGATCCGTTGTACTCGCTAGACACCCAAAGGCGGCAAAATTATGCCACAGAAGCTCAAATGCATCCGTCGAAATGCGTAGCTTCTGCCTTTCCATCTTCTGCACACATCACCCTCAGGTTTCCATGCTGGAAATGTCCTTCCTTCTAGACACCCAACGGCGGCAAAATTATGCTCCAGAAGCTCAAATGTATCCGTCGAAATGCGTAGCTTCTGCCTTTCCATCTTCTGCACACATCACCCTCAGCTTTCCATGCTGGAAATGTCCTTCCTTTTTCTTCACCTTCTTTCTTCTCCTTTCCCAAATGCTTCCTCTCTCTTCCTTCCTTTCTCTTCATCTTCCCTCTTCTCCTTTCCCAAATGCTTCCTCTCTCTTCCTTCCTTTTTCTTCATCTTCCCTCTTCTCCTTTCCCAAATGCTTCCTCTCTCTTCCTTCCTTTTTCTTCATCTTCCCTCTTCTCCTTTCCCAAATGCTTCCTCTCTCTTCCTTCCTTCTTCTTCATCTTCCCTCTTCTCCTTTCCCAAATGCTTCCTCCCCTGCTCCTCCGTGTTCTTCAATAGGTTCAATCTCTCCTAGAACCTCTGAAAAATTTTCACCAACATTATTATTTGGCTTGTTCTCTCCATATACCCACACCTCTCAGCATAGTCTTGTTAATTATTTCCTCTATATTCCTTTTTATCTTTTACTTTTCTCTTCCTAACCGATACACTAATCATTTCCACCACATACACTCTCCAAAAATCCCATTTCAGCAACACCGAAATTTCCCGTTATTCTTCCTTTTGGGTTCATAGTTTCTTATCACACAACATGAACGTCTGCACCAACACCACACTTGTTTCAAGTAACATCTCCCTTCCTTTGAGCTCTACCTACATTCAAAACATTCTTCTTGGCTCCACCGGATTAGGTTCCATTTCCTGCTGCATTCTTCCACCCGCCACTCGGACCTCTAAACTCAGTGATTCATAACCTAGGGGGGTCGCGCCCCCCTAGAGAGGCGTAAGTGATTTTCGGGGGGGGGGGAGCGTGCCTCAGGAGAAAAGTATAAATTTTTACCAGTTACGTCTTATTTTCTTGGCAAGAAATGGATCAGTAACGTAAAGGTAAGTTTATGAGATAATGCAGGTGTATCGTCGTTAATAGCTCTTATTTTCGAAAAGTCTCCCAGGCATACCAATTTCCCTACGTATTGACCCCCCTCCCTCACTGCAAGGTGGGGGGCTATGGATGCAAGGGGGGGGGTGCGTGGAGGAAAAGAACAGTTCCTGGAGGGGGCGTGGTAATAAAAAGGTTAAGAACCACTGTCTTTAATTGATGCTTGTCCCCATCCTATCCCAGGTCAACTTCACCTATTCTCGCACTAACGTACGTGCCCCCGTGGACTTATCACTGTTCCACTACCACGCATCCTCTTGTCATCTTCACAACAAAAGTTCCTTCTCCTTTTCTCCTTTCTGCTTCACATCCACGATCACCATCCTCTTCACCATTTCCTTTAGTTTAACCCAGATACGATGAATAAAAGCAACAACGACTGTTAAATACAACGTTAAGTACATTGGATCCCATACTCTGCGTTTGGCCTCTCAGCCACACACATCTGAACGCAATCATTCAAGGTCCAACACATTTTCCAACAGTTCACGAGTCAACGGGACTAAGACGCTCATAGTTTGACTAACGTCATGTCTCCCTATGTTTCCCAGCAACCGTTCTCTCACCGACCTTCTAAACATTTCATTACGATCTCGCGAAGATCGAGTAAAATCCCTCCCCACACCAACGAATACACGAACAAGGACGCGCGCACACACACACACACACACACACACACACACACACACACACACACACACACACACACACACACACACACACACATTCCCTAAACATTAATGTGCAGAACCCACTCGACTGACCACCATCGATGCACCGCGATTTGTTTGCGCACCGATTGTGTCCGTCAATCACACTGGCCCCTCACCAATGGCCGTCACCTCATCTTTTTTACCATCTACCCTGCCAGGTCCTCCTTGTACCCATCGAGAATCTGACTGAGAGAGATAAATAGACAGAGTGAGGAGAGAGAGAGAGAGAGAGAGAGAGAGAGAGAGAGAGAGAGAGAGAGAGAGAGTGAGGCAGAGAGATGAGAGAAAGAGAGTGAGGAGAGAGTGAGAGAGTGAGAGAGAGAGTGTGAGAGAGAGTAAGAGTGTGTGAGGGAGAGAGTGAAAGAAAGAGTGAGAGTGAGAGAGAGAGAGAGAGAGAGAGTGAGGCAGAGAGATGAGAGAGAGTAAGAGAGTGAGGAGAAAGTGAAAGAGTGAAAGAGAGAGAGTGTGAGAGAGAATAAGAGTGTGTGAGGGAGAGAGTGAAAGAAAGAGTGAGAGAGAGAGAGAGAGAGAGAGAGAGAGAGAGAGAGAGAGAGAGAGAGAGAGAGAGAGAGAGAGAGAGAGAGAGAGAGAGAGAGAGAGAGAGAGAGAGAGAGAGAGAGAGAGAGAGAGAGAGAGAGAGAGAGAGAGAGAGAGAGAGAGAGAGAGAGAGAGACCAATACCAAAAAAACGCTTTAACATCGATCCTGAGGCCCGTCTCCCTGCTGACCTGCATGCCTGCCTGTCTACTCACTAACCTACCTGTCAATGTGGCAGCCTGCATGCCTATCTATCCTGCTGCCTGTACGCCGCTGTCCACTTGGCAGCCTGCCTGCTTGCCAGCCTGCTTGCCTGCTTGCCTGCTTGCCTGCTTGCCTGCTGTCGGGAGAACCGAGCCAAGCCTCGTAGCCCAAGTAAGAATCATCTTCTAATTTGTTTCTTCTTTTTCCCTTTGTCAAGAAGAACGACTTCTATCTCTCACTTTGTACTTCTTCGATGCTTCTGAGACTCTTTGTATTCGTTCCTTTCCACTCTTCGTTCTTTGTCTCTCATCCTTCTTCCCTGCTTCTGAGACTCTTTGTATTCGTTCCTTTCCACTCTTCGTTCTTTGTCTCTCATCCTTCTTCCCCTCCTCCTACTCTCCTCTTCCTTCCAATTCGCTTCTTCATCTTTATTTCTCAACTCTTTGTTTTCTCTATTCCGAATCCTCTGTGTTGATTCTACGATCGCTCTCTTCTCCACCTAATCCCGCCTCCTCCCACTCCTCTTTTACTCTCTTTCCTACTATCACTAAGCTTACCCACCTCCTCCTCTTCCTCTTATCCTCCTCCTTCCCGTATTTACCCAATCTACTTCCCTTCTTCCTCTCCCTCTTCCTTCCTCTGCCCCGCTTGAACCACCTCCTCTTCACCAAACTCCTCCTCTTCTTCCTCTTATCCCCCTCCTTCCTGTATCTTCCTCTCCCTCTTCCTTCTCAATCTCTTGTCTTCCTTCCTCTGCCCCGCTCGAACCACCTCTTCATCAAACTCCTCTTCTTCTTCCTCTTATCCCCCTCCTTCCTGTATCTCCCTCTCCCTCTTCCTTCTCAATCTCTTGTCTTCCTTCCTCTGCCCCGCTCGAGCCACCTCCTCTTCATCAAACTCCTCCTCTTCTTCCTCTTATCCCCTTCCTTCCTGTATCTCCCTCTCCCTCTTCTTTCTCAATCTCTTGCCTTCCTTCCTCTGCCCCGTTCGAGCCACCTCCTCTTCTTCAGCACCTCCCTCTCCCTCCTTCCTGTATCTTCCTCTCCCTCTTCCTTCTCAATCTCTTGCCTTCCTTCCTCTGCCCCGTTCGAGCCTCCTCCTCCTCCTATTCAGCACCTCCCTCTCCCTCCACACTTGCAACAGCAGCTCTCAGGACCGACTCCACTGGATCCTTGAGCCCTGAAACCGCATCACCGCAACGGACGCCCTTGCGTTCTCCTGTAGGTGGTGGGGACTACCTTCAACGTCACCACCACCACCAACACTATCACCATCTTCACCACCGCCACTCCCACTGTCACCACGGTACTACCACCACCAACACTATCACCATCATCACCACCGCCACTCCCCACTGTCACCACGGTACTACCACCACCAACACTATCACCATCATCACCACCGCCACTCCCACTGTCACCACGGTACTACCACCACCAACACTATCACAATCATCACCACCGCCACTCCCACTGTCACCACGGTACTACCACCACCAACACTATCACAATCATCACCACCGCCACTCCCACTGTCACCACTGTACTACCACCACCAACACTATCACCATCATCACCACCGCCACTCCCACTGTCACCACGGTACTACCACCACAACCAACACTTCTACCACTATCACCACCACCACCATCTTCTCCTCCTCCATCTCCTCTTCCTCTTCCTCTTCCTCTTCCTTCTCCTCCTCTACTACCATTAACGACCTCATCGCTATCTATTTGCAAGCTTCTGTGGTTGGCGACCCTTTGCTGTAGCCCAGTTGCTAAGAAACAGGGGCACCTACCAGCCAGATCATGGTCGTGTGTGCGTGCGTGTGTGTGTGTGTGTGTGTGTGTGTGTGTGTGTGTGTGTGTGTGTGTGTGTGTGTGTGTGTATGTGTGTGCGAGTAAAAAAAATACATGTATGTATGCAGGTACGTGTGAAGTTATATATTTTGTATGCATCAATACATATAGTCATATATGTATATGCAAATGTAAATATATATATATATATATACATGCATATATATGTATGTATTACACATACACATGCACGCCTCTGTCCCAGGTCCGGAAGCTTCCATTCAGGTAACTAGCGGACTCAGAACAAATCGAGCTCTGGAACCCCTCCCCCGCTCCCTCTATTCTTCCCCTCCCGCCAGTCCCGGATCGGGAGTCGACCCCAAACCTGATGCGAAAAGTCTGTCATGAGCCGAAGGAGCTTCAAGTCCGTCGCCGCGATCAAGCGGTTAACGGAAATAACGGACGACGTCTTCAAATCACGGTTGCATAGATGTTCGTCGCGAAGTGTACATCCTCCGTACAGGGACTTGGTACAGAATTGTGCACTTATCGAGCGTACAGCCATGTGCACTTTGTTTACAAGGTCAATGTACTTACCGCGGTAGTCTCGTAGGTAGAGCATCCAAGGACATTCACCTTTGTGATGTGTGCACGCGTTTGAACGAAGGCTTGTGTGTTTGTTTGTTTGTAAATGTGTGTGTGTGTGTGTGTGTGTGTGTGTGTGTGTGTGTGTGTGTGTGTGTGTGTGTGTGTGTGTGTGTGTGTGTGTGTGTGTGTGTGTGTGTGTGTTTGTGTGTATCCGTCTGTGTCCGTGTGTGTGTTCATGTGTGTTTTTGTTCGCGTGTGTTTAGTCCGTCTGGTTATGTGTGTGTGTGTGTGTGTGTGTGTGTGTGTGTGTGTGTGTGTGTGTGTGTGTGTGTGTGTGTGTGTGTGTGTGTGTGTGTGTGTGTGTATTCACCTCGGATCTGCTGCAGCCTCTTTTCGAGACAGCCAGACACCACCCTACGGCAGTGAGCTCAGAGCTCATTATTAGTGTGTGTGTGTGTGTGTGTGTGTGTGTGTGTGTGTGTGTACCTAGTATTTACCTAGTTGTATTATACGGGAAGGGGAGCTATGCCCGTAGTGCCCCGTCTTTGTACCTCGCAACATCTATTTTGTTCTTAAATTCTTGTATGGTGTTTGCACACATAACGACTATTGTTCCGTCCAATTTGTTCCAGACATCCACCACTGTGTGTGTGTGTGTGTGCGCTCGTGTGTGTGTGTGTGTGTGTATACATAGGGGTGTCAAATGTATACACGTTTGGTCCGCGGGTCGCTGCGCTCCGCCGTGACCTTGGGGAGCCTGGTGGAGTCATAGGCCATTGAACCTTGAGTTACCGGATTCTGTACTTCTTCTTCTTCCCTCCCAAGCCCCACGACGCTCCCTTGCTCCCTCTGTCCCTCCCTCTCTCCCTCAATGTCCCTCTCCACCACTTCTCCCGAGGTCCAAAGTTCAACAACTCTCTCGTCCTCTTTTGTGCCGGCAATGGACGCCATTCCTAAAGTTTGGTTTACTTTTGCGGTACCTGAGTTCTAAGTTGATTAACGTATACAACAGATCGATTGTGACCTTGTGAGGTCACGTACTCTACAATTTGTTTGCGCCAAGTACCAACTCCAGTGTCCGGAAGTCTCGTTTGTCAGGGAACCGCTGAATAAAATCGCCTGATGTCATAAAGTACAAGGTTTCGAGTTATTCCACCCGAATCAAACGTTGCCATCCTTCAGGCTTGCGTTGGAAGAAATAAAGATTTTGTAGAGTGAACAATTTATACGCTACTTTAGTACTATGTTATACAACCTCGGCTTCATTAACATTGAATCCCCCAAGATAACTCTTAATCCTGTTCTTATACTCCACTCTCACTCCACAGAACCTTATAACTCTCACTCCAGAACTACACTCCATTACTCCAATTCCTTCGACCAAAAATCCCGCACAATCATCCATACAGTAGAGAACCTTCCCTTGAAATCTCATACGTTCCTTTTCTACCTGTTCCTCCTCCTCCTCCCCTCCTCCTCCTCCTCCTCCCCCCTCATCCTCCTCCTCCCCCCTCCTCCTCCTCTTCTTTCTCTCCCTCCTCCTCCCTTTCTTCCACACCCTCTTGTGTTATCGACAGGAATAATTTCTACAACATTAAGAAGGTGAGAGACAGGATGTGTGTAGCTGCAAAGAATGCATCACCTTTGCCCTATTCCCTTGGACTCTTGGGAAAGGTAAAAGTCACTTTCAGGAATCGGAGAGAGTTACGGGACTCGAACTTGAGACTATGGGGATGCGAGGCCCTAACGCTTCCCATCACGCCACAATGCAGGGACCAGGGTGAAGGTGATTCTGTCTTCTTTGTCTTGTGTCACTTTCTTGCCGAAGACCGCTTGGTGTGTTGCGTCGTTCCGCGCGCTCTGCTGCTAACCAACTGACACTGCTGCTGACATTCCCGAGCCATCCCTCCAGGATCCTCATCATCAAAAGCAGTTTTCATGAAAAAAGGGAGAGTGGGGACACGTGATTTTAGTCTTTGTACGACCAACCAGAGTCCTAGGTAATACCGGCTTGATAATAATGCAAACATATCTAGAGCTAATACACTCTCCTAATGAAACATAACGACGAAGCCAACGCCCGCGTTAATAGCTGAACAGTTATTTGTCGTGATGAAGATATTGTTGATTATTCTCCTCCACCACCATCCACTTCTCCACCCTCCCTCCACTCCTTTCCTCCCACCCACACACCTTCTAATTAGCTTTTATTTCTTATGTATCCAACATGGCTTCTGCTGTCATCAATTTTTTCTTCTTCTCGGACTCATAAACAACCCCACGCCTCCTTTCTTCTTCTTCTTCTTCTTCTTCTTCTTCTTCTTCTTCTTCTTCTTCTCCTCCACCCTTCCTCCATCTCTGCCTCCTTTTTGCTACACTCCACCACCTTTGTCAAACACCTTTGCTTCCTTCCTTTCGACATACCAGAAGCTTAGGACAGCATCCGTGTCCTGTCCCAGCACTTCAACTTCGCCCAAGAAGAGCCCCGAAGACATCCTTATCCTTCTTTTTTTTTTCCCCCACGGTGCCTCTGCTCGTGTGATTGTGTATGTCATTCACCCCGTAGTCCTGGAGAACGTGTCGGACTCGTGGTCGTCAGCTATTACCCTCCCGTTTAATAGCTGACTACCTGTCCTCTTGCTCAAAGGGTGCAGAAATGTCTTGAAGCTTTCAAATATGTGTTAGTATGTTGTGTGTGTATGTGTTTGTGTGTGTGTGTGTGTGTGTGTGTTATTATATTGTCTGTGTGTATGCATGTGTGTGTGTCTGTGTACGTGTTATGTGTATGTGTACACAGGTGTGAGTTTGGCAAAGGGGAACAACCAGCCAGGCACCGGCGTGATGACGCTGCGCCCTTGGCTGGTGTGAGGAGGAGGAGGAGGAGGAGGAGGAGGAGGAAACAAGTTCGGACATCGAGGGGAGCAGGGGAAGGCCAAGGCTGGGTTGCGGGGCGGTAGTGACATTGGAGGAGGAAGACGACGAAGACCATGAAGAGGAAGAGGAGGAGGAGGAGGAGGAGGAAAAGAAGAAGGAAGAGGAGGAGGAAGAGGAGAGAAATGAGGAGGAGGACGAGGAAGAGGAGGAGGAGAGAAGGAGGACAAGGAGACGAAGGAAGGGGAAGGGGAAGAGGAAGAGGAGGAGGGGGTGAGGGAGGCGGGCTATAATAATAATAATAATTATTATTATTTCCTGAATGGAAACCGCTACCTCACTGCAGCCTCCAACGGTCCTCAAGGCCTCCCATAGGGTTGAAGAAATCGAGTTCCAGTTTGACAGACATCCTGAGGTCGGTACCGGGGATCGAGCGTCATCCCCTTGGGGCTGCACCTCCAGATGGAGGTCAGGGCGTTGACGGGTTTGGAAGACGAAGTGCTGGGGGATGATTGTCTCTGACGTCCGGCTCACGTGGTCACCATTTGGTGGTGGTGATGATGGTGATGATGATGATGGTGATGATGATGATGATGATGATGATGATGATGATGGTGATGATGATGATGATAACGATGATGATGATGATGATGATGATGATGATGATGGTGATGATGATGATAATGATGATGGTGATAATGATGATGATGACAATGAGGAAGAGGAGTAGAAGGAAGAAGAATAGGAGGGGGAAGGGAAAAGGAGTACGAGAGTACGAGCAGGAAGAGGAGGAGGAAGAGGAAGAGGAGGAGGAGAAGGAGGAAAGCAATGATGATAAGGAGGAGGAGCTGGAGGAAGATAAAGAAGAGGATAAGGAAGACACAGAAGAGAAGGCTAAGGGGGAGGTTACGGAGAAGGAGGAGGAGGAGGAGGCGAAGGAGGAGGAGGAGGAGGAGGAGGAGGAGGTGGAGGAGGAGGAGGAGGAGGAGGAGGAGGAGGAGGAGGAAGAGGAGGACGAAGGTTGAAGGACGTGGAGTGGAGGAGGAGTGGAGGTCATCGGGTAGAGAAAGATAGATCAGGTCAAGGGATGGCGGTGGACCAGGTTAGGTTGTGGGCGGGAAGAGGAGAGGGGCGTCTTGAAGGTCAAGGGAGAGGTTTAAGTTATGTGAAATTAGGTTAGGTTACGTTGGGCTAGGTCAGGATAGGTTAGGTTAGGTTACGTAAGGTTAGGTTAGGTTACGTTGGGCTGGGCTAGGTTAGAATAGGTTAGGTTAGGTTACGTTGGGTTAGGTTAGAATAGGTTGTTAGGTTAGGTTACGTTAGGTTAGGTTACGTTGGGCTAGGTTAGGAGAGGTTAGGTTAGGTTAGGTTAGGTTAGGTTAGGTTAGGTTAGGTCAGGTTACGTTGAGAGGAATAGGTAAAGGGGCGAAAGATGAGGATCTTACGCCAGGAGGCGCTTAGTCGTCACCTTTACTCAATGCGAATGGACTGCTGAGGCAGGTAACAGTCATTGCTGGGAATTGGAGAGGAGTGCAAGATTCGAACCCTCAACAAAACGAATAAGAAGAGGAAGGTAAAAGAATACTTTCCCTCACGTGAAATATTCTGAGCTTCTTCTGGTCACACCAATCCACGACAGGCGCCGAATCCACAACATGGCCGCATTCAGCCGTGCAAGGAAAGAGTCATGCTGTCATTTGCACGCGCCCAAAGACACAATCAGTCAACCAATCAATCTATCAATCCATTCCCTCGTATGGCTCTCTTGAGAGGGACCCGTGACCTCGAGGAATCCGGCCACGGTCACTGGGCTGTTGTCTAAATGGGCGAGTGTATAGAAGTGTTAAATAAATTTATTATTATTATGATTTTTTTTTTATTTATTATTATTATGATTTTGTTCGCATCCGACCTAGATATGGACCAAAATGTCTCCTGTCGGCATGCTCCGCCTTTGTAATCCTTTGTAATAACGTGTTCAGTGCGCTTTATAGTGTGACTTTATCTGGGGCACATGGGACTTGTGTCCAGGCTTATCCTATGTACGTTCTGTTTCAAGGTTGGTCGATAACTTAAGCGTAGCTGGGGTGCTGCTATCATTAGGTGTCTCAGAAACGTTTTCTCTTCGGGGCTTACGTCAGGGGCACCCGATGTGCGGTGTAGCGGCGCTGCCAGAGGACAGAGGAGAACCTGCGGCGGAAAGCAGGACTCCTCAGTCGCGACATGAAGAGACAACGAGGAAAGGGACGCCCCGAACACACACGCCGTCTTCCTCACCTCGAGACAATTCATCCTTGATATTCAGTAGGACTCGGTGCTAAATGTAGTGACGATGGTAATAAGGAATCAATGTACATGAGCAATATGTATGACGGAGATAAGAAAAATCAAACTAAGAGTATCTTAAATATATATATATATATATATATATATATATATATATATATATATATATATATATATATATATATATATATGCATACATTAGTAATGAAAATAAGTATTTGTTAGATCAACCAAAAAGTTACACTTACAGGCAAGCCATATCACACAAGGATAGCTATCCAGGCAGTAGGTGGACAAGGCAGAGGAAGGGGGGAAGGGGGAGGTAATGGTGAAGGGTGGGGGTAGGGGGGGAATGAGGGGGTGATGGGCGTGGGGGGTGGGATCAAGGGCGGGGCTGTTCTACGTCAGAGTACTACGTCACAGGTTATTGGCCCTTCCGTCCCACCAGGCAACCTTGGTGTTGTTTGGGGCCTGACGTCGAGCGGTGGGCGACCCCGACGCTGCCGTTCTTGAATGCCGAGGTGGGCCTTCTCCTCCTCCTCCTCCTCTTCTTCTTCCTCCTCCTCCTCCTCCTCCTCCGTCGTGGGAAGGGTCCTGGAGGAACAGGTGCTCTTCCTGGGTGTGGAACGAGACAGGTCTGCGGTAGCTATGCGGTTCGGTGGTGGAAGAGGAGGAGTAGGAGGTGGTGTAAGAGGAGGAGTAGGAGGTGGAGGAGGAAGAGGAGGAAGGTGAGGGGCAGAGGGAAGAAGGGGAGGAGGAAAAGGGGGAAGAGGAATAGGGGAAAGAGAAGTAGAAATAGGAGTAGGAAGAGGAATAAGATGAGGAGAAAAAAGATAAAAATAGGTGGAGTAAGAGGACGTGGAGGAGGAAGAGGTGAAGGAGGAGGAGGAGGTGGTGGAGGAGGAAGGAGGAGAAAGGTGATGGGGAGGAGGAAGAAGAATAGGTGAAAAAGAAGCAGAAATAGGAGTAGGAAGAGGAAGAAGATGAGGAGAAGAAAGAGAAATAGAAATGGGTGGAGGAGTAAGTGGAAGAGGTGGAGGACGAGGAGGTTAAGGAGGAGGAGGTGAAGGAAGAAGGGTGAAGGAGGAGGAGGAGGAGGAGGAGGAGGAGGTGGAGGATTTGCTTGAGAGTTTAATGACCCTGTACAAGCCATCCAGCTTCTTCTTCTTCTTCATTTTCTTCTTCTCCTTCTTGGGCAGCCAGCGTTCGTAACCCGTCGTTGTCTTCGGTGCGGTATCGCTGTGCACCGCCTCCAATCTGTTGCGACAGACTCCAAGCAATTTCATTCAGTTGTGGGTCGGACTCCAAGAGAGCACTGGCTCGACAACGTACCCAAGGACAGTGGCTAGCGTCTACACACCTGGACTGTATCTACTGACGGAAAATTCTACTCTTATCTACCAGCATCATCATGATACTTATCATCAGTGTTTGTTGTTGTTGCTGTTGTTGCTACTGCTAACTCTGCTGCTGCTGCTGTTGTTGTTTTGTTGCTGTTGTTGCTAATGCTAACTCTGCTGCTGCAGTTGTTGTTGTTGCTGTTGTTGCTACTGCTAACTCTGTTGCTGCAGTTGTTGTTGTTGTTATTGTTGCTGTTGTTGCTACTGCTAACTCTGCTGTTGCAGTTGTTGTTGTTGTTGTTGCTGTTGTTGTTTTTGCTGTAGTTGCTACTGCTAACTCTGCTTCTTCTGTTGCTGTTGTCGTCGTCTTCATCATCATTGTTATTATCATCATTATCATTATAATCAACATCACTGTATTATCATTACTATTATTATTACTGTATTATTACCACTGATGTTATGATTATTAATACTATGATCTTTTATTACCATTTCCACACCATCTGGAGTTCCCTCAGTTAATTAAATCGCTAAGCGGCAGTATGAACAAGTGACACAGACTCGGGACTTCTTTTTGTCTAAAAAAATCACCTGGCGGCACTCAGAATGAGGGTTTGAGTCTTGAATACCTGTGACGTAAGGCTGAATCTCGCTGTGGTGATTCACAACTTCGTCCGTGCTTCAACTCACGTGCGCGTGACGTGGTGGTGTCGTCCGTACATCACGTTACATCACGTAGCGAGAAATACGAGTATGTTGACGTGTGAACGCTACTAGGCCTATGCGTAAGGGGCGTGGGTACTAGACACATATCAAAATCATGAAAACGTAGAGAATATACAAACATGTATGCGCTCCTAAGAAGGGTATGTATGGTTTGTACGTATTTATTTTTGTGTAGGTCTCCATATGCATGTAAACATGTACTGTATGTATGTATGTATGTAATACTTTCTATGTGTACATTATGTATGCATGTATGTAATATTTTTATGTGTACATTATACATGCATGTGTTATGAAAAGTGTAAATGTTTGAACGGGAATTTGGAATCAGGCATTTATTTAAGGTCGGTACAAATGTAAGCTTGAACTGAAGTGTACGTTCACAAATGTGCACGAGCACACAAACACGCACACACACACACACGCACACGCACACACACACACACACACATTTATATGTGTGTTTAAGCCCCTCACACTACTCTTCCCTAAGCTACCTGACCCGACCAACCAACCGACTGACTGACTTCGGAGCGGCCGGGGCACCCTGAAGGGGCACCGAGTCCTCACGTCGGGCGGCTCCTCTTCCTCCCTCTTCAGTATCCCAACTGGACACTTCCTTTTGCGGAAAGACACCCACTCGACGGCTGCCCCTGAGTATCAGTTCACGTCCCGCTCCACCTTCAAGTCGCAACCTTGCAGGAAAGATCCTTCCCCGGTCACGTCCAAGTCCCTTTCCCTCCCCCCACGCCTCCGCCACCTCGGTCGTATAAATAGCAGCTCTCTCTCGACAACAAAGAGAGGCTAAGCCTCGGGATATCATTCATTCCAGGCGATGGGCCTCTTCGAGGTCACACTTGGCCATAAAAGCCGCGGATCTCGAGTCTTCCAGACCACGTCGGACAATGTCCCGAGTCAGATACCCTTCCCGTCTCTCCCTGAGAGGCACGCACACGGCCGTCCATGCCCCTCCCCCCCTCTCTCTCTCTCTCTCTCTCTCTCTCCAACAGAGACCTTGGGACGGACAATCCCTTGCACAGTTCCAGAATTAGCTGGGCCTCACGCCCCCAACAAGAGAGTCCTCCTCACAGATCCAGTCCTCCTGGCGTGGAGTGGTCTGCAAACCTACATAAAACAATTTCGTTTCGTTGTCTTCATTTCCTTCGCTGCTGACGGGTTGCATCAGAGACGAATGAAATAGTCTGGCAACGGCCACCTGGTGAGGATCGAGTTCCAGAAAGGGGCACCACATTTGAAGGCAATTCCCCTCCGAGAGTCTTGCACCGACTTCGGTTTACCACGCACCGTTTTCTTTACGACACTTATTCACACCAAACAGGGACATGTCAAATGATATCCACAGGATTACTTGTACATCTAACCCCACCTCCCCCCACCCAGACTCCCGGCCGGTCTTCCAATCTCAGCCTATTTTCTCCTGTTGACCTTAAACCACATCTTTCCTTACAAGCCTGACTGTTCCTCTCCTTTCTTCTGGTTTACTGCGGCCACGGTAGCCAGTGGTGAGTCAGGCGAGCGAAGGGACTGAGATGGGCTGGAGAGAAAGCGTCACACAATCCTACAACTCAATAATAATTGCGGAGAGGGTGTAGGCTACGTAGTTTGACTGGTTGCTTCCCTTACATGGGTAAAGATTCTTTTTTACAGAAATCAATAAACACATTACGAGTTATATCATCGATACAATTAGTCACTTCTTGTGTTTTCTTTATCTTCTTTGAGGCGACCTGGCATACTGAAATCAGGGCTGTATCCGCCTCCTGTTTGATTCAACTGATCGACGAAGACGACGACGACGACGACGACGACGATAACGACAACGACGCAGCGCTAACGGCGAACGGCGTCTCAGATGAATACAGGTATTGGTGGTGCAACTGTACATGCTTGAGCTAAAAGAACCCACCAACTCATCGTTTATCCTGACTGGATTATGGACTTCGTTATGATGCAGTCATCCGTATCTGAGACACTATCGGGAGAACAACTGATGCCGTCCTGTTTTGTGACACACAAACACACACACACACACACACACACATCACACACACACACACACACACACACACACGCACGCACACACACACGCACACACACATTTTATGCATCCTATTTACATGCGCTGTGCAAAATAATGAACACTGAAGAATTCTGTTCTCGTTAACGCCAATGATCTCATTCAGTTCCGAGAAACTCATTGGACAGAATGCATATGTACGTATATATGTGTGTGCATACAAAATATATATATATATATTATATATAAATATATATATATAATATATATACATATATATTTATATATATAATATATATATATATATTTATATATATAATATATACATATATATATCTATATATATATATCTATATATATAATTATGTATATATATACATATATATATATATATATATATATGTGTGTGTGTGTGTGTGTGTGTGTGCGTGTGTGTGTGTGTGTGTGCGTGTGTGTGTGTGTGTGTGCATGTGTGCCTGCGATCGCGCGTCCAGATAAAAGCTGTCACCATACGACACCTCTTTCAGTCTCAGCACACGAAACCACAAGACCCTAAACCCATTATAAAAATCCTCGTTAACCTCACCTGCGCAAAGGAAGTTACAGATGGACCACGGTTACACAAAAAGACGACCCCCTTTGGTTCCCCTCCCCGCGCCTCCCCCCCTCCCCTCCCTCCCGCCGCTGCCACCACTGCCAGCCACCACCGGGATCGTTTTCGACAACAAAGGGCGGCTGCATTCCGCCGCAACCTCCGGGTTTGTCTCGCGAAAGCAAAGGTCGTAAAGTGAGCATTAGACTTTTGGCAACATCAGAAATAGCCAAACCCAGATAAGCATTATTGCCTGTCCTTGTTAACAGTGGAAAAAAGGTGTGTTCGTGTGTGTGTGTGTGTGTGTGTGTGTGTGTGTGTGTGTGTGTGTGTGTGTGTGTGTGTGTGTGTGTGTGTGTGTGTGTGTTTTCTGTGTGTGTGTTTGCACGTGGTAGGAAAAGATCACGACCCAAACAGAAACAAAACGTCCCCTGCTGCTGTACCCCACTCCCTCCCGTTCTCCTTGATAATGTCAACATGACTATCGTGACCAGGCGATGCTACAAAGCGAAGAGGAACACCTCCCCACTTCGGCACAGTTTCCGCGCGGAGATGGGGTGCCCCAGGCGTGGTCCGCGGTGTGTCTTTGCTGCGCCCTTGTTATTAAAGGAATGGGGAGGGAGGGACGCGCATCTGTTGCCGAGGTTCGACGTTCGCGTGTTTCGTGAGGTCCAAACGGGTGTGCCCTAGTCTTGTGCAAGAATGGGATGTAGCGACGTATTCGAAATATAGGTTACAGTGCTCTAAAACAGGAACAATGGGCTTTATTCGTGGCTAAATTATGTTACAGCATCGAACGACTATTTTTTTTTTTTTAGAATTGAGGAATAGAATTGGAGACAAAATCATCCACAAATATCTCACACGTACACTAAGACCGAGAAGGAGACACACACACACACACACACACACACACACACACACACACACACGCGCGCAGTAATGAATACATTCCTCACACACACACACACACACACACACACACACACACACACACACACAACACACACATACACATACAAACACACACACACACAACACACACATACACACACACAACACAAACACACAAACAAACACACACACACACACACACACACACACACACACACACACAAAAGAATAAAAGACATAAATAGATAAATAAGTATATAAATAACAAATAAAATGACGTACAGAACACTCATGCAAATTTAAACGTAAGAAAATTTAAGCATAACGTATTATGCGATAAAACGACGACAATTTAAAGACTACAGGAAAGAAAAATATTCAATCCATAAATCTATAGGCAACTTATAAAATACTACAAAACATTGGGACCAGAAACCACCACAAAACAAATTATATATAATACCGTCATTAACAATACCACAATCATCTTTGTGACAAATCGCCACTTCAGTCCCTAATTCGAACCTTAAGCTGAATTAAATCGCCACAATGGAAGCACAAATCGTCCATTTGCGTGCTGGGTTTTGCACCACCGTCCCACGCGGCACAGACACTAAAACGACATGACGTCATCCAAGCGGAACTGCGTTAAACGTCTAATTTCACTCCCGCTGTCACGGCTGCTGTTGCCCAGGTGGTGATGGTGCCTGTCACGTGGTGTCGTGTGACGTGGGGTGACCGTTACCAGGGTCAGGGAATCGGCACCCACGTGATGGTTCCCGGCCCGGGGTAGCTTGTCCGGACCACGTGATGACGACCTTGAGAAGTTCCACGTTCGTGCTCAGGTACTGGCCCGGAGCCAAGCTCCTCTCCCGTTCTCCTTCACAGTCTCCACCATCACCATCTCCATCCTCTCAGGGGACCACTATCCTTCGCGGGGCCACGGGGACGATAAGGCACTATCCTCAACACAATAACAAGTATGACAAAATCGTTATGAATGGTGTCTTGTCCCTTTCTGTGATGGGCGGAACTTTTTTTCCTTTTAATTCTGACTATCGCCGTGTTATGTCACCCGTGGGACCTCCTTAGGGTGTTTGTAGCCTATTTCGTTACCGGATATTGTTTTTTCTTTTAGTCTTTTAGTACTGCCGGGACACTGTGGCACCCTCCTGCCACCCCTCTAGGAAGGAAGCGTAGTGGTTTCGTACATCCCAGGCAAGGACGACTCCCTAAGGGCAAATTCTTTCCTCGCACTGCCCGTGTTACTGCGAACCACCTGCAACTATGTACCATCTGTACCCCCGCGCTATCTACTCACTCCTTGATAACCACCTGAGTCTGTTGCATCCCACACCACCTGTACAGCTGGTTCGGCTGCACCATCTTGTGCATTCGGACAAATTTTCCTACTACGTCCAACGGGTCACAATTTAAGAATCCTGCAACTATGCACCATCTGCACCCCCGCGCTATCTGCTCACTCCTTGATAACCACCTGAGTCTGTTGCATCCCACACCACCTGCACAGCTGGTTCGGTTGCACCATCTTGTGCATTCGGACAGTTTTTTTCTACTAAGTCCAACGGGTCACAATTCAAGAATCCTGCAACATATATTGACATACGATCTGCGACCTATCATATTCCACATGCAAACTACCTTCTCACACCACCTACAGCATCAAATAACCTGTTCTCATACAACCTGTAGTCCTCTACCTCCTACAATAAATAAATAAATAAATAAATAAATGAATAAAAAAAATACACCTGAACCTTTAGCCATCCCCCAGAATTATCAACATTCCAAAACCATCTACAAGAGATTGGAGGAAAAAAAATCAGCATATGGAATATTTTTTCCTAGTAAAATGCACGCATCAATATGCAAAAAGCAAAGAAAAGTAACTACAATCCAGTGGAATATGTGAATTACAGACGCCGGGCAACACTGGTGAAGAATATCTCCAAAGGATTCAAATAAACGCCATGTTGGCCCTCACCTCGGAATCGACACGCCTCTAATGTACTGTCACCATTCGTCTCATCAAATTGTCTGCTTTAATACTTTTGCTGCTTTCAGGTTATTTTATAATTCTTTGGGATTCCCTCTCCCTCTCCTCCTCCTCCTCGCCGTGTAAGGAATATGACGTTCGGGGGGTGGGGGGGATGGAGGGGTGAGTGGTCTTATAATTTTCCTGGTCGTCTTCTTGTCGATTATCTTCAGCCCGGGGTGGGGGGATGGGGAGGGACGGGACTCCCCGTCGTTTAAGGGCATATAGGTCAGACGGAGCTGGAGTATTTAAAGAACTACGTTGTCCTGAGAAATTACTCTTCTTAACCGAGGCTTCTCCTCGTCTGTTCCGTCCTTATCTGAGGCGACTGGATGGGAACGGGGTTAAGGAGCATTGGACATCTGTGATGAAACGATGGAAATAAAACAGTTCTTGTCGTCGGATCCTGCGGTAGAGAAGCTAAACCTCGCTTCACCATCTCAAGGGGCATGGAATAGGAAGGGCAGTATGAGTTAATCTCGGTTATGTTTTAACTCAATCATCCCTTTCTAAGGAGATAAGGGGGGAGGGGGAGGACTTTTAAATAGTAGGGCAAACTAGGAGATAGTCTAGGACATTGAAATCTACGGGACGACACACCAATTCTGGACACCTTTGTCAAAACGTCTATCAAACTAAAAAACATAAATTCTTATAAATAGAGAATAGTGGTTTGGAAAGATGATAATAACGTTATTTTTTGGGGAGATAGTTTGGTTTAGATATAATATAATCTTGTGTGACTGTGCAACGGTGGCGTAGTCCACGCGCCTGCCTTGTGTGATTACCTAATCAAAACTTACTGAGAGGGGACTGGGGGTTGGAGGTGCATATTCTGGAGTTCGTCTTCAGGCGCTGGATACTCCGGTGCCAGTATTGGTATGCAGAACCAGACATTATATAAAAAAACAACTGATATCCAATCACCGATAGTTAATCAAACAAGGAAGCTTGGATGCACGAACTTATAGTTTAGTATTCATCAACATGGCAAATAAATATCAAGTTATCATTATACTCACTGCCTACCACGGCCATGAGACGAGGTGTAGGAGGAGGAAGAAAAAGTAGAGGAGGAGGAGGACGAGGAAGAGGGGGGGAAGGAGAAGGAGGACGAGGAAGAAGGGGGAATGAGGAGGACGGGAAGAAGAGAAAGAGGAGGAAGAAAAAGAAAAGGAAGAGAAATAGGATGAGGACGAGGAAGAGGCGGGAGGAGAAGGAGGCCGGGAAGAAGAAGAGGAGGAGGAGGAGGAGGAGGAAGAAATGAAGAAGTTGTAAGCAATTTTTTTCCCATTCCTGACCGGACTGCAGTCAAGGATTTTACAGGTAACTGCCACATTACCTCGGTACTTAGATAAAATAACGCTCATTACGGACACACAACACGCAGATGACGTTCTCAGGAGTTTACCTACAACTCTCGCATACTTTTGGGATGTGCAACATAGTCGAGTACACAAACAAAATTAAACCACTGCCCACCTCACTGATTACTACATCTATTAAATTTATTCAACTTCAAACTCTTTTATGGCAGTCATGTAACATATATAGAAACAAATCGAGATAAACTATACTTCGCTATATTCGCTAAATACAAGAAACTTTTCTATTAACAAGAAGCGACTGTGAAATGCCGGACACGATATTATACCAAGTGAATCAGGACACAATATTATACCAAGTGAATTAGGACACAATATTACGTTTCTGTGACCCTAGACTGTAACTACGATAAGAAACACATTTAATTTCTTATTATTATTATTCTTTTGTTTCCAACCGCCATGGTCTCTGCTTTGGGCTGTCTGTCTTTGCTAGGATGACTGCTACGAAAGGAAGGATCGTATGAACCGCAACATTCTCCAAACACACACGGATTCCCTGACGACCCCAAGAAGTCATCTTGGCCCCATCCATTCGGACCCGAACCCGGGCACGGCCTGCATTCCTCCAGCGCCTTTTATCTCTGAGACGCCTACACCCATCCTCCAGGATCGTCATCACCAGCACCTGCCAAGCCTTAATCCCAACTCACTTTGTACCTTTGGCAACCCAAACAACAAATCGCCAAGCTGTATATACTTATCAAAGTCCTCAGCATTTCACTTCCATCACATTAACCAAAATCCCAGGATTCCCTGCGATGTGTCCCACAATGCTAAAGTACTCGTCATACCTCTACAAATATGTGGTCAATTCATAAATCCACAACAAACTTCTCGCGTCCTCCTCCACCTCCTCCACCTTATCCTCCTCCTCCTACTTTGTGCGTTGCATTGAGCTAAGTCTAGTCACATACATTTTTCTCTTACTGCTTTGGCAACGCCGAATATGTGCATACATACATGCAATATATACATACACATACACACACATAAATATATATATATATATATATATGTATATATATATATATATATATATATGTATATATGTATATATATATATATATACATATATATATATATATATATGAGTTGTCACGACAAAAGGAAATATGATCCTCCACTAGGACTCGAATTCTTGCATGAGCGACTCTCAGATTGTCGGAAGTCTCGCCTGGTAAATGGATCAATGAAATAAGAATACATATTGTACTACCCAAGCGCCGTTGGGGAATGACCAGGTCATAGTCCAGGTTGTCGTCCCTTTTAACGGTCAGTGGATTAGTACAACGGTATCGCTCTTGCCTCGTAAGAAGCAGTCGCTCATGCAAGAGTTCGAATCCCAGTGCTGTATTATATATATATATATATATATATATATATATATATATATATATATATATATATATATATATATATATATATTATATATATATATCAGTCCAGTAACTTCACATATCTTCCTCTAGTCGCTGTATGCTAATTCGAGTAATATCAATACCCTTCAAAACACTACAGTTAAAAAGCTTTCCAAGGGTTTGTTGCTCTCATCACTGGAAAAGAGCAGCCGTCTGATCCATTACAACGAGCAGAGTTCCTGGTCTTATTCTATCAGATCGAAGTTCGAAGATTCTTGCCTGACGTCGTCGGCTCCAGAGCTCCCTACGAAAGGAAGACCATCGGATGGGGATATTGCGAGTCTCCATCTCATCCTTCTGAACAAGAAGTCGTCAACGCAGGACCTCGAAATCCTTCACCTTTACCGCCTGAACTGGAACTTGGCCAAACACCTCAAGACATCCCGAAGACTTCCGAGCTACATCGTAAACATGCCGTCTGGAACGGAGCCAATCCTGTGCGATCCTACTGGAGGTTTGACTTTCGCGCTCTGCATCTCTCTCTCTCTCTCTCTCTCTCTCTCTCTCTCTCTCTCTCTCTCTCTCTCTCGTATGTTATACAAGATTATGCCAACTTGGAACGTTTGATCTTAAAAAAACAGAGTACTGGAGAGAACACAAGATACATAAATTAGAGCACGCTGAAACTAATACGCACGCAGTTACTCACGTAGAAGCACGCGTGCGCACTCACACGCACACACACACACACACACACACACACACACGCAGGCATACGCATACACAAACTCATACATAGGACAAAACGATATTCACCTCAGTCGTGGAGTTCACAAATGGACAAAATAACACACACACACACACACACACACACACACACACACACACACACACACAACAAACGTAAACACCACATATAGGAATCCACTGTTATGGTATTGTCCCCCCAATGCCTCCACACACACAAGGACACACAAACATATTACGTCATGTGACCAGTCAGATACTGGACTCTTTGGCATTAGGTAAGAGCGCAGACCCTCCAACGGACAGTTAAACTTGACCCTCTCCTCGTCGTGGCCATGGGCACATTGAAGCGGCATACACCCGGTTGATACGCGCCTCGCAAAACGAGTTGTCATGTGTTGCAGCAGACATACAAAGTCGAGTAAAGACTATAAGATAAAGGGCGATGTTCATGTTGCGGGTAAAGAATCGGGAGGAAGAGGAAGAGAAGGAAAATATATTTTTGGTTGAAGAAAAGGTGACTGGGGAACAAGAGGAAGAGGTGGGGGTTGCAAATAATGATGAGGAAGAAGAGGAGGAGGAGAAGGAGGTGATAGTTTGAGAAGAGTAAGAAATATGCTGTGATGCCTGCCATTTATTTTGTTCTATTTCATTTATCATTATTCATTTATTTATCATTATCTGTTTATTTTTTATTGTTTATTTACTTATTATTTATCATAAATCGTTGATATTTTTGTTTGTTTATTGTCATTATTTATTTTCTTCATTTATCTACTTATTTCCTTCCGCATCCGACCTCCTTATGGACCAAAAGGTCCCCTGTCGGCATCCTCTTCCTTTGTAATCCTTAACTATATGAAGAATGGGATAATAGGGAAATGTTACGCGAGTAGTTTGAAAACGTGGAAGAAAGAACTGGTAAGGAGAGAAAATAATAAGGGAAGAGGATTTCCCACAAAGGAACACACACACACACACACACACACACACACACACACACACACACACACACACACACGCACAAACACGGAGAACAATGATAGTGTTGTACAGGGTAAAGAAAAACAGTAAGGATGAAGGCAGAAGAGGGAATAGTCGAATTGGAAGGGGAACTGTGAGAGAAGGAGGGACGGCGTAAAGATCGAGGAAGGAAACAGTAGAGGGAATGAGTGGAGGACAAAAGCAAGGGAAAGAGTTTTGGAGTGTTAGGAGGAGTGGAAGAATCAGGAAGGAGGGCAAGGAAGAAATAATCGAGGAGGGAGTGGAAGAATCAGGAAGGAGGGCAAGGAAGAAATAATCGAGGAGGGAGTGGAGGGTGTTTGGGAGTGTTAGATGGGAGTGGAGAATAAGTTTGAGAGTGGTGGGGAGAGGGTACGGAAAGAGGGATGGGGACTTCGGGTGGAGAACATGGAGGGAACGGTGGAGGAGGGAGAAGAGAACGAGGCGGGGAGTGGTGGAGGAAGTCAGAGAGGGAGGGAGGGAGGGAGGTTAAGGGTGGAGGGGATGGAAGAAGAAATAGTCTTGGAGGGAGAGTAAGGGGGGGAGATGATGGGGGACGGGGGGAGATGGTGGGGGGACGGGGGGAGATGATGGGGGGACGGGGGGAGATGATGGGGGGACGGGGGGGGAGGTAAGGTTAACGAGGGTTGCAGTACCCTCCGAGTCGGGGGTGATTTATACTTCGACTTCAATAAATAACGGCGGTTAATCCCGACGTCAAGCTATTAAGCCCCTCGCTACGAGAACAGCCGCGCAGACAAATGATATCGCTTCACATTAGTCATAAAAAAAAAAAAAATCCATAAGATATGCCACCACCGGGCTGAATAACCCAGTATCTCCTCTCCCTACCAAACCCAACCAATGAGGAACTACCGAATGATATAATGATGAATTTTAAGTTAACAGGTTAGTGTCCAACAAAAGAATACTTTATCTACCTATTTATTCATGTATCTATTTTTTGTTTATATATTCTCTGACCCTACGAACTTCAGACTCTTCCTGTCCTCTATTATATCGTTCTTGCTATTTTCGTTGTCATTCTTCTTCAGGACTGTGTGTCTGCGTGCCACATCTCTTTGGGTGACTATATGGCACTAGAGTTTCTGAAACGCTTCGCCCAATATCAGTACAATTGTCTTTTACACCCAGGGCACTCTGTCTGTTTTTCCTTCCAATGGGAGATTCTGAAAGTGAGTGGAAGGGTGGTGAGGTAAACGCCAAAAAACCGTTGGAGTTTTGTTACTGAAGTTTCATCCTAAAAGGACATCTTCACACTCTGAAGTTCTTAAGTCCTTCTAGGACGAAACGTCACTATTAAAACTACAACGGTTTTTGGCGTTTACCTCAACACCCTTCCACTCATTCTGTCTTACGTACTTCAGACTCCGAATGTCTCTTACCTGATGCCCTTCGACCTCCTTTTGGCTTCCAGTCGTTCGAAGAGACCTCAGAACACTTTCCCCGACATCGGTACTCGATTTTGAATTAGTGTCCTCCTGGATCATTTCTTTCTTGAAGCGGACGTTTGTGGCCATATGATTTTTGTACTTTTTTTTCTTGCCTCCTTTGAAAATATGTACACACTCACACACACACACACACACACACACACACACACACACACACACACATACACACACACACACACACCTACCTCGTGGCGATGTGGTTAGAGTTCTCGCCTGCCACTACGGCGGTCCGGGTTCGAATCCCGCCAGAAATAATTTTAGTATCGCTGCGCTGCGGGGTGTTACTCCAACTCTCGTGGCCGGGGAGTTGGGTGTGTGTGTGTGTGCGTGTAAGGTCACAGTATTACCCAGAGATCGGTCATACGAGCTCTGAGCTCTCATCCGGGAGGTTAATAACTGTCGATCACGAGGCCAACACGTGATCCAAGACAATAGCGATGTATGTTGTATGTGCGTACATATACATACACATAATGTATTACTTCGCACAGGGTCTTCGAGGACATTCCGGTGTGTCCACGCTGACTTCATTCATGGTCTTGACTTGGACTGCTGTTCATGTGGGGGCGAGAGCTCTTGCGGACCCTTAGGGCCCCTCGTCGACTGAGCCACCTACTCGGCCTCAACTCCCACGATAAGTCGGCCTCAATCGTTTCTCTCTCTATATGTATATCTCTCTCTCTCTCTCTCGCCTCTCTTTCTGTCACTTATCGCTCTCTCACCTCTCGCTCTCTACCTTTCGCTCTCTCTCTCTTTTTTTTTTTTTTTGGTGGGGGGGACGTAGATGATCACTCTTACGGAGAAAAGGTTCGGCTTCTTCGGACTATCTCCCGAGCCGTGGACATCACGGGATTTGGGGGTGAGGCGGGGGGGTGGGGGGAGAAGAGTTTTAGCGGGGCACTCCGTGAGGTGCACTTATGTCAACAAAGGATGACAACCGCGAGGCAATGGAACATCTTTCACGTGATCAATATTGAGTCACAAGAAGCAAGGTTTTGGAAAACAAAATAGTGACAGGAAAACGCGAAAATATGACTTTTAAGTTCAAGTGACTTGACTGACTGACTGACTGACTGACTGACTGGCTGGCTACCGGCGCCGCAACCAGAGTTTTATGATACGAAGAACGGCAGCGACGTTGACGTCAGAGGAGGGAACGTGAAAATAATAGATGTAAACAAAAGCGCAGCGCATGTTTGGCTTCAAAACGTTCCTACTTCGTGTAGGTGTCCCGCTGTCCGTCTTGAGGCCATAGAGGGAGGTCACCACGCCCCACATTCATCCGGAATTATTCCAGACACATACATCCTGCCCGCCTGTCAATTTCCTTTCCAGAATGTCAATGCCAGATACAATGCAACAGCGGTGACCTAAGAGAAAAAAAAAATGATAACAATTATATTTATAAATATATGTCCTTGATTTCTTTTGTCACAAGGAGTGCCGACATTGAGACAAGTCTTCGACCTCTTCTGAGGAGTGTGGACGACCCTCTGAGGCCCTCTTCTCGGAAGAGGCTATTGTTCTGTGTGTCCCTAAGATGCATCATGCATTCAAAATAGAATCACATAAGACAGATAAGACGACAAAAAAGGAGAGAGAGAGAGAGAGAGAGAGAGAGAGAGAGAGAGAGAGAGAGAGAGAGAGAGAGAGAGAGAGAGAGAGAGAGAGAGAAAGAGACTTACACACACACACACACACACACACACACACACACACACACACACACACTCCTAGACCCTACGGTCTGTTATCAAACAACACTGGCAGAGTCAAAAGACACATTTTTCTTCCACAGTGAACACACCCTATGGTACAGGCAGACAACCCGAATCAAGGCCAGGACTGAACGTCTCTCTCTTCTTCTTCTTCTTTCTCTCTCTCATTTCTTTGTCCTTGTTTTTTATCTGCTCTACCTCTCGCTGTTTCTTTTTCCTTTCCTCCCTCCTCTTTTTCTCTCTCTTTCTGTCTCTCTCTCTCTCTCTCTCTCTCTCTCTCTCTCTCTCTCTCTCTCTCTCTCTCTCTCTCTCTCTCTCTCTCTCTCCCGTGTCTTAAATTTGATGATACGGACAAATTATGTTTTCCAAGCACAACGCGACTTCCAATCAAACAGTCACGGCAATTCAGGAATGAAGTACAACCCCTTCAGTTAACGCTGACCATCATGCGCCTTAATTGCTTCCATTTTTTTTTTCATTTACACAACGCTTATAATAATTAATAAGGAAATACATCTTCGCGTTTGGCCTGGGATTTTTTGCCTATAATCACGAAATAATTGTCATTACTACAGCTGCTACCAATCTGGACAAGACTTCAGCGTCAAATTAAGACTACCGTGAAGGGACGTAGGAACTGTGCAAGTCATCACCCATCCATCACTCCCACTCACCCCCCCTTCCCCCCACCTCCCATCAACCCTTTCACCTTTCCAGGGGGAAGAAAAAGTCGAGATGGATCTGTCTAATTCATGAGAGCCTCTTCAAGTTCTATGAAGCAAATAGATCAACAATCAGTGAATATCAACATCAAATTTACCTCATCCAATGAGGTTAGAGGGCGGCATGTTCGTAAGAAGCTTGGAGTTAGAGGAGCCGAAGAGAAAGAAGGAAAGTATGAAGAAGACGAACGAAGTAGAAGAAAAGGAAAAACATACATACATACATATACCAAGGCTTTTTTTTTCCCTTACTAGGGAGGTAGCCAAAAAGGGAAAGGCATAAAATCATTCCCACTCATTCCATCCCCGAAAACACTCTACCCTCCGGGTATTGGGACTAGGCATCCTTCTCCTTGTAGCCCCACAGGGCACATTCCTAAAAGTAAAAGTAAAAGGAAAAACAAACAAGAAAAAAAAGAAATATCAAAAGGATGATGGAGAAAAATAAGGTAAAAGACGATGATGATACGAATGATAAAGATAAATTATTTAATAGATTATAATGATGAGGACGATTAAGAAGTTAAAAAAGAACTACTGTGGGTACAATGTGTACAAGGTTAAAGATGATGAAATAAAAAAAAGTGTGTACATTCTGCCAATAGTCTTTACATAAGTAATTATAAACGTAACCAAGTAAGAGATGATATGCAAAGTAATTTTCTCAACTGATTTGTAATAGATAAACAAACTATCCAGTGAAGCTTATTGCACCCGCCACAAACTCAATTCTACATTTACCATAACCATGTCAACTACGCCTAATCCTTGGACATATAAAGACAAAATCCATTATGCTTTCCAATTTCATCGACGTGGGAGTCACACCTATGCTGAACATCTCCTAGCATATGCTAACACATCATTGGAAAAGGATCGCTCCAAGTCACGGAATCGTTACTCAAGTAACCACAAATCTGACGAAGCGAGCAGATCGTCGCCTGACGTCACTCGCTTGAACGAAACCATCAAAGTTGGCCCCAGCGTTTGAGATTCACATTAGAGACCAAAGTCGCCTCCTAATAAGGATCGGCCCGAGGGCGGAGCGGTTCGAATCCGACAGACCAGATCCAACGGAGACCCGATACGGAGTTGGAATCGACGTCAAACGAAAACAAAAACAGTTTTGGGGATCAGAGACACTTCTGAAGGGCATCTGGGGACGACAACCACAATCATAATCATGTCCCATTGCAATCTTATACAAAAACGTGTGTGTGTGTGTGTGTGTGTGTGTGTGTGTGTGTGTGTGTGTGTGTGTGTGTGTGTAGTGCCTGTGTGTATGTATGTGTGTGTATAAGTGTCTGTGTGTATGTATGTATGTGTGTGTATAAGTGTCTGTGTGTATGTATGTATGTATGTATGTGTGTGTCTGTGTGTATGTGTGTGCGTGTGCGCGTATGTGCGCGCACGTGTACGTCCCCGTTTAAGCGAAGGTGACCCTGTGGACATAATGACTCACGCACAAGGGGTCACAGTAGAAGACAAATGGTTAGTTCCGGCTCCATCATCATCATTTGATGATGATGATGATGATGATGATGATGATGATGATGATGATGATGATGATGATAATGATGATGATGATGATGAAGATGATGTACGATATGGCGTAGTAATAGAGGCACATAGCGGCACTCCCGTCGAGCCTGAACCCGAACAGTTAGCAACCCTGAATCCCTTGAAGCTTCAGCTGGCTCGAGACTGGTTCATGATTATAAGTGATTGCTAATTTATACATGGATGGGGTGGTGCGAGAAGTAAACGCAAGGGTAATGGGCCGGGAATTGGAGAGGGTTAAAGAAAATGGAGACAATTGGGAGATGAGCCAGTTGTCGTTTGCTGACGACAATGCGCTCGTAGCAGAATCGGAGGAGGGGTTAAGGAAGTTGATGACGGAGTTTGGGAAGGTGTGCGAAAGAAGGATGTTGAAGAAAAATGTAGGTAAAAGTAAGGTGATGAGATGTA
>NC_134819.1:21256080-21258580 GCF_046742065.1 Oratosquilla oratoria
ACTTGTTGTGATGTGGTTGTCTCAGCAAAACGTATATTTTTTTCTTTCATACTTGAGCGCAATCCAAGGGCAAAAACCCTTACCCTCTTCGATCCAGTAATGTCCTTCGCGGGTAAGTCTTACAGACCACCAACGATGGTTGGCTAAAGATGAAGTGGAAGGAGTGAGGCGAGGGAGAGTCTAGTATTAAGGAAAAAAAGTAAAGGGTGTGGGTGGACGGATACTAATGAAAATTAAGTCGATAAGAGGAAGATAGGTAGAGTATTTCAGGAACTCGTTGAATGTAGAAAAGGACAGGAAGGGTTTGACTGTGGAAGTGGGAGATGGCAGGAAAATAAATGTTATGGGAAAGAAGAATGATATGGTTATAGGGGAAAATGTAATAAAAAACATTAAAATTATGAAAGCTTGTAAGGCACCTGGGTTGGATATTCAACGAGGAGTAGATGACGAAGGGAGAAGTATAGTCGATTGACTTGTGAGACTGTTTAATGTGTACTTAAGAAAGAGAAATGTATGTATATGAAGCGCGTGCATAGATCTACTATACAAACCCAAAGAGGACAAATATGAATGTAGTTGTTTTAGTGGATTCAGTCTGATAAGTGTTGATAAATCGTATGAGGTGTCGAGAGGCTTAGAAATGGGATGGGGGTAACTGGGGAGGAGCAGTGTGGATTTAGGAAAGACAGAGAGTGCATACATCAATTTTTCGTAATGAGGCAGATATACGAGTTTTTTTGGGGGGCAAATTTCTCTCGTGGGTTTTTATGAAACGAAGTAAAGCGGCGATTGTGAGAATGAATAAAATGAGAAATATGTAAATGAGGCAGAGTGTGGGGGAGAGGAGACCTGGTAGATAAAGGTAATCAAAGAATACTGGGATGGATTTGGTCATACGTTCTGAACGAGTAAAGAAAGATTTGAAAAAAAAAGAGTATGGAAGAAGATGATGCATGGAATGAACTTGAGCAGACCGGAGAAAAGGTGCATGGATGGGGTGAAAGGGTCACTGGGGGGCAAGAGGAATGCCTGTAGAGCAGGAAAGGGTGAAGGCAAGAGATAAGAAGTGAATGGAGATTGGTTGTGATTGGACGAGGAAAAGACGGACCCTGAAGGGGTTCCTTGTCTGGTCTGTATTTTCTAGAAAGGATGAAAGGGGGAAAGTCACCGTGAAATGAAACTGCGGGGATAAACCAGCTTCGGCTGTTGGGTCCTGCTGTGGAGGTGCTGTGTCTTGCTGTAATGCCTCTTAACCAAGAAATGGATGGAGGAAAGCGATGATGCATGCATATATATAAATATATACATAATGTATTCATACACACACACACACACACACACACACACACACATATATATATATATATATATATATATATATATATATGTATATATTTCAACTATATCAAACTATTTCATATGTTTAGTATAGTTCCTCTGGTTTGACTGGGTTAAAAATCTCACACAACCCCGCTCCGCCCTCATCCCAATGACACACATGATCATATCTTTACAGACAGAGCCAGACGATTCTATTCAACTGAAAAGTTGTCCCTGAATCTAAGGAGTTAAGAGCAAGTAGTCCAAGGTTAAAGTTAATTCCAGATTTATGGCATAACTGACATCTGATAACTTATCCAGGCAATGTCTTATTAGTATTTTTCTGTTCCTTTAATACTCACGTACGACGCTCCGTCACCGTCTATTTTCTCAGCCAAATGTTTCTATTGAGAAAGAGAAACGCAACTTACTCTTAGTGCAGTTAGTACTCAAAAATTCGGAGATAAGACTGTTTGTGGTCTGAAGAACTTCATGTCGGAAACTCGCCCCGCTCGTCCGCTTTCTCTTCGACGATATGACGTCACAATGAACTCACCCAAAGAAGGAAAATATCCAGCCGAGGTGTAGACCACCGTACCTGTAAGACAAAAGAACGTTTCGTCAGGTTGTTGCACATGTAGCTGCAGAAGTCGTGTCTCTAAATGTATCTACACATGTATACAGTCCTTCACTTCATATTTTAAAAATTATAGTATACACTAATGCCCATTTCTGCGTCACCGCAACAAAATACTCTCATTAATAACGGCAGGAATATCTTGAGACCCACATATCATTACAAGCAGTTTTAGCAATTGAGCATATGAAAGAAATAAGACTATCTCAATTGTTTGTGGTTTTACTGGTGGCGATGGTGGTGGGGTTGGTGTTGGGGTTTTTCCAAGGCGGTGGGTCTTCAAGAGGGAATTTTTGTGGTCTCTGTTCTTCGGGTTTGGGTTGTTGCCTCGATGCAGGTGATGATGGTGGTGGTGGTGATGATGGTGGTGGTGGTGGTGGTGATGATGGTGGTGGTGGTGGTGGTGGTGTTGGTGGTGGTGGTTGTGGATGCAGCCGATATGGTGAAGTCGACATGGTGACTTCAGTTCTCCCGTGGGTGTGGAAAACGGCGGCAAAGTCACAAAAGAAGAAGACGAAGGAAGAAGAAGGAAGAAAAAGA
>NC_134819.1:21268580-21303580 GCF_046742065.1 Oratosquilla oratoria
ATAATAAATGAAAAACAAGCAAATAGTAATAATAATGAGTCTTTCGCGCTCCACAGTCAACAGACTACTAACCTCGTTTGTTATCATGAACTAGGTTACTGTAGTTACGCCAGGAAGCGCTTCGCTGTGGACGAAATCGTCACCTGCTGAGGTCGATGAGGTTTGATCGACACTCGAGACTCGAACACTTTCTCAACCAATGCTATAGATATTATAGACTTTGTATCATCCCTTCATTTTGGATCATATACATCGACTTCGGCTGTGAGCGGTGTTTCCAAACCTTTTCCTTCTTCAGGCGACCTCGAATATGATCCTCATGATAAGACTGCGACCTTCACTAATTTATTTGTATATATATATATATATATATATATATATATATATATATATGACTAGCTGTTGACTGTAAAAAAGTATGGGACAAGTATAACAAATATATGTGTAAGAGAGGTAAGATAAGGTTATAAAAGACAAAGTTAACATCATCATTGTTATTGTATTGAATTCATATAATTTTGCAAAAATTTTTTTTAGCAATACAAGATGTATTGGCGATCCCCCCAGGAGGAAAAACTCTTGGCGACCCCACTTGGGGTCGCCTCCCCAGGGTTGGGAAACCGTGGCTGAGAGGCTACCATTGCACTGAAGAAGCCACGACTGTCTCACTTGATCCCCTTCGTCAGGACAACGCCCTTGAGGGATCTTGTTCTCCCTGACGTCAGGCGATTTTAATCAGGTGGAGGATGACTCAGCGTGAAGACCTTCACTACATGACGATAACGAAGTCAGTCAATGTTTACTTCGAAGTGCATTAATGAGCACCTGCATGACATCCTCCCAGTCAAAGTTCGTTATAAAATGACGAACTTTCACGGTCATGATAAAAGAGGGCGCTAAGCCTTTTGCCATTATATAATCTAAGCTGCAATAACAAATCTCTCGTGCATAACAGGTGATAATTAGTTCATTTTCGATTTCTTTATTTCGAGTAAAAATGAGCTTTTCATCATGTCCTCGAATGATGGGAAGATACGAGACAGCAAACAGGACAGAAAGGGAGGGAGGGAGGGAGGGAGGAAGGGGGCAAGAGAAAGTGAAGAGAGTAAGAGTAAGAGAGTGAGTGGAAGAGTAAAAGTGAGTGAGAGTGAGTGTAGTGTGTGTGTGTGTGTGTGTGTGTGTGTGTGTGAGAGAGAGAGAGAGAGAGAGAGAGAGAGAGAGAGAGAGAGAGAGAGAGAGAGAGAGAGAGAGAGAGAGAGAAGGGGAATGGAAGGCAGGAGAAGGATATATTAGAGAAGAAAAATATTTCACGAGAGACGAGAGTGGAGAAACGCGAAAGAAAAGCCTAGTGAAACCGGAGAAAGATAGGTTGGAGGAGATAACAGAAGAAGATAAGAAACTGGAGGAGGGAGAGGTGACATGGACGCGACGAGGCGGAGTAAGCAAGGGAGAGGAGATAATGCTTGAGAAGAGGCGAGGCGAAGAGAGGCAAGGATACAAACAGACCAGAGGCAGGAGACTGATGGTGGGAGTGGAGTTCGGAGGATGGGACGAGGAGACGAGGTAATGGGAGGGTGAGTTGGAGGGTGGGAGAAGAAGGTGAGAGGGAGAGGGTGAGAGGAGGGAGGGAGGGAGGGATGGAGGGAGAGGGTGAGAGGTGGGGAGGGCAGCTGTAGTAAGTAGGACAGGAACTAAGAGGCAAGAGCCCATCAACCAAGTATGCAGACCCCGTGAGCGTTTTCTTCGAAGTCCGTCCCGTCCCGCCCCTGAGACCCGACCAAAGACGAAGGCCGTCGGAATCGGTCGGCAGGAACGGATTCCTCGAAGGAGGGGGGGGGGCGGCTTTGAGGGACCCAGAGGAAATAACTGTTCATCAGAAGATTCGAGAACGGGGGGGGGGGAATCCTCGCACGTGACCCACCAAAACCTCCAACAATAAGCGGAGCTCACCGTCGGGCGTACGAACACAGAACCTCCCGATTTTTCCAGTTTGGAGCGCAGGAAGAGGAGGAGGCGAGGGAGGAGTAGGAGGAGGAAGAGGTGCGTAGGAGGAAAGATGAGGAAGAGAAAGAGGAGATGGAGGAGGAGGAGGAGGAGATAAGGAGGCGAAAGAAGAGGACCATGAGGAGGAGAAGAAGGAGTAAAAGGGAGAGGAGGAAGAGAAACACGAAGTGAGGGAGGAACAAGACAAAGACAAAGAGTAGGAAGAAGAGAGGAAAGAACAGGAGGAGAGGGAATAGGAGGTCGGGAAGGAAGAGGAAGAAGAGGAGAGGGAATAGGAGGTCGGGAAGGAAGAGGAAGAAGAGGAGGAGAAGAGGAGGGGAGAGGATGGAGAGGATGGGGAGGAGAAAGAGGGAGGAGGAGGAGGAGGAAAAGAAGTAGAAGCATAAAGAGAGGGAATAAAAGCAAGGGGAGGAGAATAAGGAGAGGAAGGACGGGAAGAATGAGGAGATGGAGGATATGGAGGAGGAGGAGTAGAGGGAGGAGGAGTAGAGGGAGGAGGAGGAAAAGAAGCAGGAGTATGAGAAGATGGAAGAAAAACAGGAGGAGAAGGAAGAGAAGAATGAAGAGAAGGAGAAGAAAGAGGAGGTGGGAGAGGAGGAGGAGGAGGAGTAGGAGGAGGAGGAGGAGGAGGAGGAGGAAGCAAAAATGATGGCGTCATCCCGTGCAAGATCTAGCGGCCTTTGTCTAAAACAAAGGACCTCTCTTTCTCTCCCTCCCATCCCCTCCCCTCCCCTCTCTGTCTCTCTCTCTCTCTCTCCACTCCCCTTTCTTAACTCTTTATTCCCTTTCTTCTCCCTCCCCACTTATTTTTTCTTTCTTTTTCTCTCAATCTCTCCCTCTTTCTCTTAACTCACTCAAATTCATACCCAAAAGCACTCACTCACACTACACACACACACACACACTTTGTTTCCCCCCCTTTATCCTTTTGCCTCCCTCCCTTCCACCCTTTCTTACTCCCCTTCTCCCGATCTGATCCACCAACACAACTTCCTTTCCTATTTCATCATCTCCCTTGAATCCATCTCCCTCATCTTCCTTTGTGGAGAAGGTGGTGGGGATGTGGAGGGTGCCTGGAGGGAGAATGGAGTCTGGTGAGGGGAGGGGGGAGGGGGAGTAGAGCTGGGGGGGAGGGGGGTTACTGGCGAGATATGTTGCATCACTAGAGAAACAGTTAGGTGCCTTGGCCCACGTTCTCCTCCCATCCCACTTCCCCAGCAGCCATCCCGCGCGCCGCTGCCCTGCCTGCACGACAGCTTCCCGGACTGCCTACCGTGCTGCCTGCCGGCAGGAACAACAGACTTCTGCGGCTACGCTAACCTGCAATTGAACCTAACATCCTGTCCACTGTTTTCCCTAACCTGCAATTCATCCTAGCTGCCTGTTTGCCCAGCAGCCATCCTGCGCAAAAGATTTCAAGTTTACCTGTATGCTGACCTAGTAACCAACCAATTCAGTAGTCAATCCAGTAGATCCTTAACTGACCTATACGCCAAAAACTCACTCCTATATGTACAAGAACCTACCTGTCAACTAATCAATAATTCAATCTATCCATAAGCATAACTACTTTACCTGTCACTTGACATGCATAACAGTCTACAAGTCGTCTCGTAAGCACTTATCAAGAAAGTTATCAAACATTCAGTGCTCGCCAACAATTTACTGGCTAGCCTACCAAACCTACATGCACAAAAAGGGAACTAGTACATCCTGCACAGTGACCTACCAGTTTACATGACTCAACAGTCAGCCATTATAAATGAATGATAACAGTTTGACCTTTGCATCAAATGGAAGGCACATCAGCCAGCCAGCCAGCCAGCGAGCCTATTAGTTTTAACAAAAGCTTTCCAGAAAGGCTTGCACGTTGACCTACTAGCACAATGTTAACAAAGAAACAAGTCAAAGTGTACAACTGAATCACCCAGCAGGCTAACCTACAGGCCAGTCTCTTAATATTAGCACAAATTAGCGTTACATAATAAATCAGCACATCAATCACCCCCTGCCCCCCGATCAACTCAAGCCTACTAGTCAACCCGAGCACACTTCGCTCCATCAACCAAGGACTTTATTCAACCAGTCCATCCCCTCTGATATCGACCAACAAACCAACCAACAAACCAGTACGCCGTCCAGGTAGTAGGCTATTAAATCAAGCTACATAAGTAGTAGTTAACTAATTTATTAGACCATAGAGTCTAGCAGATGTGGACGGTAATTAAGATTACACGTGACCAATTGAACGTCCAAATCAGTCAACAGCTGTACCAGTAAATCCTTAGGTAGATAACCTGCATATGCACAAAGCGTATATATATATATATATATATATATATATATATATATATATATATATATATATATATACATACATACATAGAGATACATACATATGGCAATGTCGCTGGATTTATCCATCACATGATAATAATCAGTTACACTAAGAGCAGATCCTGCATCGTCTAGTGGTCGCCAAACGATCAGTCACCGACTCCCATTTACGACTGACACAGTTTGTGTTCATTTCAGCCGTCGACAGACATCGTACCGCCGACAGAAAACGTCTCGCCACTCACACCTCGGCTGACCCGTCTGCGAGCGTCTTCGCGTCGTCCATTTGTTTTGTTTACCACCGGACAATGTTATTCGGGGTATTTCATCACTCCTCAACGTGTTCAGGCAGCACGCATGGAAAAAACAGAATCTCGAGGCAAGGATCCAGTCGAGCAAGGCGACCAGCTCGATCACTGTGGAGGCGGAGTGGCCAAGAACGCCCATTGGTTGGGTGGTTACTGGGCAGGTTTATAAACATTTCTGGCGAGAACCTCGGGAATACCTTATCCTGGCGCGGGTTTACCAATCCTTTTTGGGGATAACAAACATCCAGAGCTCGAAGACAGGACTAAGTGAGGCAGTACCTTGTCTTGGCGTCTGGCCACACTGAATACATTCATACATACAAACTTACACAGGTAACTATAACACACACACACACACACACACACACACGCACACACACACACACACACACACACACACACATATATATATATATATATATATATATTTTTTTTTTTTTTTTTTTTTTTTTTTTGCATCCGGCCTAGCTATGGACCAAAAAGGTCTCCTGTCGACATGCTCCTTATTTGTAATAAACCATCAATACTCCAGTGCAATGTACTTCCACACGATCACAAACACGCTTCCATGGTACCTTGCCATGAAAAGCCAGACAGTGAGTACGCGTCAATCGGCAGACGACAGACAGCCCCTGACGAAACAAGAAACGCATTAGGCGAGGGGAGGATGGACTAGTGCAGGGGTGGGGAACCTTTTTGTGCATGAAGGCCACCTTACAATTCATCGTCCCACATAGAGGCCGCACTGAACAAATTATTATTATTATTTTTAATTATTTTATCCCTTTTTATAATAAATAATATACTTCTTGAATAATAATATAATTTTTTAAATAATATGTATATCAAAGGCCGCAGAAGGCCGCACTTGATGGCCCGGAAGGACGCAAGTTCCCCATCTCTGCACTAGTGGATCAAGCACTGAATGTCAGCAGAAGGTGGGGGTAGGTTAGAGTGGTCCTCGAACCACACAGAACACACTTCACCCTAAGACCGCTGCCGTCAGGTGATTTTATTCAGCTGAGGGGCTCGGGGGGGGGAAGGGAGGGGAGGAAGTCACCTTCCCCACACTCAAAGCGTTGGACATTTGTCGACAAATCCTATGAGTGAAAAAGTCGCTTTGCGTTGTCCTCGCTGCATTTCGGGCAAGCTCCCAGTCAGACACTTTGGGGTATGACAGCCACAGCCACACCCCGCGTGAGCACCTGGGCCTTGAGCACTCAGGGTCACTCTCAGAGATGATCCTGTAAGCAGGGTCACCTCTTTCTAACCCACGTGACAATGATATTTGTTATGGCAATCGGCTTGCGATTAGTGTGTATGTAAGTGATATGTGGAAATAAAAGAAAAAATAGTTTTACATTACTGCTATTACTATTACTACTATTACTACAGCTAATATCATTACCTCCACTTTTATTGATATTGCTAATACTAATACTAATATTATTGCTTTTAAAAATGCCATTACACAGTATAGCTGCTACTACTATCACTATTACAATTACTATTACTACCATACTGATAATTCCAATAACAACAGAGTTCTGATCAAGATCATCTAGAAACTGGAAAAGAGTTAAAGACATAAGAGAATATACAAATGCATTGAATGAACTTGAAGTTTGAACAATCGAAGGCTGGAATTCTGGCCGAGACATCCAGACGCGTCACACGGGGCTGACTCATGACCCCATGACACTTCCTGCCATCTCGACCGACCGACCAAAAGGGGGGTGGGGGGTGGGGGTGATGATGAAAAAATTCAAGAACCTGGGTTCCGGGGACGAGGAGGAGGAGGAAGAGGAAGAGGAAGAGGAGGAGAGAAGAGGAGGAGGAGAGAAGAGGAGGAGGAGAGAAGAGGAGGAGGAGAGAAGAGGAGGAGGAGGAGGAAGAGGAGGAGAGAAGAGGAGGAAGAGGAAGAGGAGGAGGAGGAGGAAGAGGAGGAGAGAAGAGGAGAGAGAGGAGGAGGAAAGGGACGAGAAGTAGGAGGAAGGGAACGGGAATGAGGAGAAAGAGGAGGAGGAAAAGGAGGAGGAGGAGGGAAGAGGAGAAAGAGAAGGGCGAAAGGGACGAGAAGCAGGAGGAAGGAAACGAGAATGAGGGGGAGGAGGACGAGGAGGAATAGAGGAGGAAGAGGGAAGAGGAGAAAGATGAGGGGGAAGAACGACGAGGAGAAAGAGGAGGAGGAAACTGGACGAGAAGCAGGAGGAAGGGAACGAGAATGAGGAAGGGGAGTTGAGGAAGAGGAGGAGGAGGAGGAAGAGGAGGAGGAAGAGGCGGAGGGGGGGTGTGGTAGCGGTTACCATAATCTTAACCTCGACAGTCATGCTTTGAGCTCTCAATGTCAGACGATGCACTCAAGAAGAAAAGAATGAGAGGAAGAAGAAGAAGAAGAAGAAGAAGAATATAGAAGAAGATAGAAGAAGGAGCAGAGAAAGAAGATGAAGAAGAAGAAAAAGAAGATGAGGCAGAAGATGAAGAAGATAAAGAAGACAGGAGGATGAGAAGAAAATAAAAAGATACATGTATATGTATATACAGTATACACACACGCGCGCGCACACACACACACACACACACACACACACACACACACACATATATATATATACATAAACTTGTACACATGTTCACGTAGAGATTCGCACGAGTGCGCACTCACATGTATACGCATGAACACACGCACACGCAAAAAGCGCACACAGTTGAAGTAACAAGCCTAAACAAAAACACAACACACACAATTCTGTACGCAATCATGAGGATTAGCAATATGTGTGTGTGTGTGTGTGTGTGTGTGTGTGTGTGTGTGTGTGTGTGTGTGTGTGTGTGTGTGTGTATTCACCTCGGATGTGCTGCAGCCTCTTTTCGAAACAGCCAGACACCACCCTACGGCAGTGAGCTCAGAGCTCATTATTAGCAGATCTCTGGGTAGGTCTGAGACCACTCACACTCCACACACCGGGAATGCAAGGTCACAACTCCTTGACTAACGTCCCGTACCTACTCGCTGCTAGGTGAACAGGGGCTACACGTGAAAGGAGACAAACCCAACTTGTCTCCGCCCGGCCGGGGAATCGAACCCTGGTTCTCCGGCTTGTGAGGCCAGTGCCTTACCAATCCGCCACCGGGCCGTGTACCAATCCGCCACCGGTGGCGCGTGTGTGAGTGTGTGTGTGTGTGTGTGTGTGTGTGTGTGTGTGTGTGTGTGTGTGTGTGTGTGTGTGTGTGTGTGTGTGTGTGCGTGTGAGTGTGTGTGTGTGTGGTGTTTGTGCCTCCTGAGTTCATGAATTATATGTGTATACGTGTTTTAAGCATGAGAGAGAAAGAGAGAGAGAGAGGTGAGAGAAAATAGAGAGAGGAGACAGAGAGAGAGAAAGAGAGACAAAGAGAGAGAGAGGAAGGGGGGAGAGAAAAGAGAGAGAAGAGAGATGAAAGAGAGAAGAGAGAGAGAGAATAGAGAGAGGAGAGAGAAGAGAGAGAGAGAGAGAGAGAGAGAGAGAGAGAGAGAGAGAGAGAGAGAGAAGTCTCTGGCATAGGCGACATGGACTTCGAGCAACCACCGGAAAAGAAACACAAACAAACAAACAAACAAACAACATTTCTGGATAGTAAAACTACATCTCCTTGACTTGACCCTGTTCCGCTCATCCCTGCACCACGGAGAGACCGGGACCTAAGCGACCTCTGCATGACGGAAGTCGGAGAGAATCGCCTCCCAGCCGCAGGACTTCGAAGCCCATCAACACCCCTCACCGCAGCTTGGAAGCACACTAGACACATGCTTTATCTTATCTCCATCGTCTCCTTACGACCAAGGGAAGAACTTGACCTCCCCCCCACTCTAACCTCTGCTGTTGGGCGCCAATTTGACCGAAATGGTCAAATTTTTGTGTATCTTGGGTACCGAGTACCCGGCCGACACACGAGGAAGACGTTTGTATATGTGATTCACCATGGTCTTAGATCACGTGTTGGACTCGTGATCGACAGCTATTTCCCTACCGGGGGAGACCTGAGAGCTCATATATATGACCGATCTATGGGTAATGCTGTGACCTTACACGTACAGTGTGTGTATTTACCTAGTTGTATCTTACGGGAAGGGGAGCTACGTTCGTGGTGTTCGGTCTCTATCTCGCAGTGTCAAAATCACTCCTAAATTCGTGTATGGTTTTTGCACACACTATTGTTTCGTCTAGTTTGTGTGTGTGTGTGTGTGTGTGTGTGTGTGTGTGTGTGTGTGTGTGTGTGTGTGTGTGTGTGTGTGTGTGTGTGTGTGTGTGTGTGAAGAGAGAGAGAAATTGTCAAATACATATCACATCTGTACTTATCTACAGTATGGCTACGTAAGGTAGCGTGTCCCAGGAAGGAAATGGACAGACCCGCCTCCACACACAATAGCTGTTTTGGCATCTGGTACCCTAGCGTTGGTATTTTCCCTCCCCCGTCTTGCTAAATGTCCTTCCGAGGCAGCTGCTCTACTCTTCTTCCTCCGTCTTACAGCTGCCCTTTATGTTACTGCGCAGAAGCTGCAGCTGCTGGACCTGCGGGTTCTTTATTGCGTCGTAGTTCCTGGAGAGGTCCACCTGTCCTTATGGTGTCAGGCGCCTCTGCGCTCACGCGACGAAGGCTTTGTCGATCTCAAGAACAGTTGGCGCCTCGGAAGTCATTTCTACCCTGGACAAATCTAATATCAGGTTGTTTATATTCCCTGCCGCCTTCGTACAGGGTATTGATTATATAAGTATTATTTGATCAATATTCTAAGGATTTTAGGGACATCCCTACGGAGCATCATTCTTTTATCCCTGGAAACCAACGCTCTTTCAGAAGAGTCCTGATTGCATTTAATTCTACTATATTTTCAGTCCTTTCGACTGCGCTTCTTTAGTTTCTCTTGTACCATCTCTGTGATATTGTCCCCAGAGGATAAAGGCGATGGTTATTGCTGGCGAAATACTAGTGCACTACCAGCATCGTTTGGTAATAATTTCACGTTTTTCTTTTCCTTGTCCAGGTCGTGTTTCCTTTCCTTTCCTGAATCGCCTCATCCTTCATCCAGTGTCCTCGAGCCTAACTCGACCTCTCTCTCTCTCTCTCATCGCATTCACCCTTTGCATTCCCCCCAGTAATAATGAATCCATTTTCTTCTCCTTTACGTTTCTTTTCTTATTATTCTTTTTTCTTTTCCTCTTGGCATCTTCTTCTTATTGTCCTTCGTCGTTAATTTCCTTCCCTCTTATCATCTTCCACCTCCTTTTCTTTTTCATAATCTTCCTCCACTTCGTCTTCATCACCATCCTTCTCCTCCCTCTTTATCATCATCATCATCATCATCACCTTCCACTATTTCTTCTTAATCACCCCTTCTTCTTTGTCTTTATCATCATTTTCATTGTTTGCTTTCTCTTCACCGTCATTATCTTCCTGTTTTTTCTTTACTTTTTCTTCAAAATCATCATCATTTTCCTCTTTACAGCATTTTCGTCATCATATTTTCCCTCGTCTTTTTCTGTACTGAGGAAAACTCGAGCTGTGACATCCCACAAGCGGCAACTGAACATACGAAAGATACAAAAGGTCGACTAAGTCTTCGGCATTTCCTCCAGTTGACCTTAGAAACCAGGAAAAAACGATCAAGGAGCGAGAAGGGACGGAGAGGGAGAAACAAAAAATAAACAAAAAAATTTAGAGAATTCGGTTTAGTTTCTTCTTCAAACCCGAAGGAACCAATTCAAAGAAGACTATAGAAACATTTGAAGTCTTCTTGAAGTCGAGGTTCACTTGCTGAAGAGTACTCAAATTTATCTCCAACTAGAAGGGTCTCTGCCGAAGAGCAACGAGTCGCGGTCGTAGGAGTTTGCTCGAGGGAAGTTTCTGCCGAAAACCGCAAGTCTCTCACTACTTCTGCAACCACCACAACCTTAAAATTAACAACCTTGCAATCGAGTCGCGTCGATCAGACTAAGACTGCTCTGAGCAAAGGTTGTAGATAAAGAGAAAAATGATCAGTGTGTATATAAGAATGTTACATATATGAATGTGTGTATTCACTTGGTCTTTGGATCACGTGTTGGACTCGTGATCGACAGCTATTTCCCTCCTGGAAGAGAGCTCAGAGCTCGTAGGTCCGATCTGTGTGTGTGTGTGTGTGTGTGTGTGTGTGTGTGTGTGTGTGTGTGTGTGTGTGTGTGTGTGTGTGTGTGTGTGTACGTGTGTGTGTGTGTGTACGTGTGTGTGTGTGTGTGTATGTGTGTGTGTGTGTGTTTGTGTGTGTGTTTTCCCAATACAGGGCCGCTGAAGACAACCTTAGAGAAACTATCAACAGAAACTATTCTGTTCATTTCCGTGACATTGCCTCGGTATCCAAAGTGTTCACCAGGATCCCTCCGAGAAGAATGTAGCCTGTGGAAACAACCTTCACTCAGCAGCCACCAAGAACCGCAGACCCTCAAACCACCAGCCTTCTTCGTTTCCATGTCTTCAGGGAGATTTGGGCAGGGCGGTTGAACAGCTGCAGGATTCGGTGGGTTGCCTGGAGCCTTCAAGGGCTAAGTTGAGACTCTTCGGCAATGGTCCATATATATATATATATATATATATATATATATATATATATATATATATATATATATATATATATATATATATATATATATTTTTTTTTTTTTTTTTTTTTTTTTTTAGTCTTCTGTGAGTCTGCGTAGAAATTTGCTTGTGTACAAAATTTGCCTACTCCGAAAAGTATCTGCGTACCCATACGAGTCACTATATGAACATAAGAATGAAGGAGACTGCAAGAGACCATAAGGCCTACACTACGCAGCTCCGTATCCATCACCACCTGTCATCCCCATCCATAAAGTTATCTAATCGTTTCTTAAAACAACTGATAGTTTCAGCGCTTACTACATGGTTACTAAGTTGATTCCATCTGATCATTTAAGCATATACGCACAATTTGTAAGTTTGTATTACATGTTACCTCCACCAAATAAATTATTGGTTTGACGGTTGGTAAGTTACCATATTTTTAGAGAATTTATAAGCTTATGTTTGGGTGGAACTTCTTTATTGAATGGATTTTAATATCATTTGAAAACCTTGTGTGCGGACATTTTTTCTTTATGTGAGCTAGTTGTAAAACGTGTGTGGCCGCGCGCATGCGCACAGCTCAGAGGGAACGCTGTTCTTCAGGTAGAATACTTATTGCAAGAATGATTCATCTCATCATCATCAGACCTCGGGACTCTTCTTTAGAGTAGAATGATAAAACGCAAGACGATTAAGGTTAGTTCTCCTCTTGGCCTCATCATCCGTGGCCTAACTGGCAATTCCAATGTTCTTGTTCAAATTCGGTGACTTAACAGTAGCATACGAATCAAGGTTTTCTTGATTAATCTCTACTTTTGACAGGGTTACCTGGTTATCTAACGACCCCCACCCACTCTCTACAACACACTAATCTACTGCAAAGTAGAGTTCAGGAAGTCAAACGCTTAGCTACGTTGTAGATGTTGATTCACATTCAAGCAGCCACCTCGCCCTACCTATGCCCCTTGCCCATGACGTGGACCAGGTAAACACTAAAGATAATAAAACCATCTTGCCTTCACGTAGGTGGTGGGGGGGGGGGGGAAGGGGGGAGTGGCTGGTATGCAGCTGGGTGACCTAAAGCTGAAGATGGATTATCATGTACCCCTGGGACCGGATGGTGGGGCATGCCACGCGGGTGAGCTTTTGAACAAAAGGCAACACACACAAACACACACACACACACACACACACACACACACACACACACACACACACGTACAACGAGCTCGCGCGCACACACACAAATGACACATGTATATATTCAGTTCATACTAAAATTTACACATATATATTTACACAAACTGGGAAGTATACATACTGTACATGTCGTACATACATGAATGCACGATTGTACGTGTATACATGTATATATATATATATATATATGTGTGTGTGTGTGTGTGTGTACAAGTACATGCACAGCGACAACAGCGATACCACATGAACAAACAAATACGAAATCGCGTGGGTACATACACACAAAATGTGTGTTTTGTATATTCTTGGATACATATCTTACCTCTCCTTCCCTGCGTTTCATTCTTACTTGTCTCTTATTTACGCCAAGCAGTTGTCTAAGAGACTGTTGCTGACCTTGAAATCCGTGCGAATAGTTACAACAATTCTTTCACTCCCATACTTGTTGCGAAAAGGTTTATTTGCATAAGTACGTCGTCAGAAACCACAGGCGCAGGCCAACCGCCCAATGGTTCCCAGGCTGATTGCTCATAGACAACTCACTCACGTAACACTTTTTAATAACCTGGAAACCACTTCAACACGAGAACAGAAATCGCTAGGCAACCTCTAGGTACCACAAGTTTTCGATCTCGGGGCCCCTCTGGAAAGATGGAAGGGACCTGTGGGCCCCTCTGGAAAGCTGCAGGGATCCTCCAGAGGACCTCTAGAGGACCCCAGGGTCCTGAGGGACAAAGGCGGGACACTGCCCAATGCATACCAACAGCTATGGACACACAAACAACACGAGAGCGCTCACGTCCATTAGCTCGTTGCCACGTTATTTTTCTTTTCTTTTCCAATCACTTCAGAGTTTGACCGATGAAATGTCACGTGCTTGGGAGAGCCTTCGGCTTCGTGTCGTGAAATCGAGCGCTCCACCCAAGTACTTATCAATAATGGCTTCAGTGAGAAATATATCAACTACTAGACCAAGGAAATAATAGACGGCTGGTACAGAGATAATGAAAAAAGAAAAAAATCTACATACATACATATACCAAGGCTTTTTCCCCCTTACAAGGGAGGTAGCCAAAAAAGGAAAAGGCATAAAATCATTCCCACCCATTCCATCCCTGAATACACTCCACACCCCTCCACCCTCCCTCTCATCTTAGCACCTCCTGGATGACGGGTCATCCCTGCACCTTGTCCACTTTTACATTTATAATAAATCTTTTTCATCAGCCCATAAAAAAGATGAACGTATAATGAAACAGATATAAAGAAAAACATTAAACCGGTCAACCCAAAGGAAATACTTAACTTGGTGTTATATTGTAAGGCAAGGAAGACCAGCCACCTTCTACTTAAAAACAGCTTCAATCAAGAAAGAAAGGAGCTTCAGAAATCACATGTCATCTATAGGTTTACATGTGTACGAGGGAACTGTGAAGCCCTCCCTTCCACCTATACTGGCATGACGACAATGAGGTTATCCCGTCGCCTTTCATACCACCTGACATCAGGAACCCCTAAATACCACTTAAGAGAACCCCATGGCATAGCACTAACAATAAACATCCGAGAAGAAAACAATGAGATTTTAGAAATATGTACAGATGATAGACGCCTCCCAATCTTAGAAGCATTATACATTAAAGAGTTGAGCCCAACTCTAAATATACAAGCAGATGACCTTAAGGCCTTGCCAAGCATGGGACAAACCGCCACAAACCCAAGCATGAGACACAACACCACAAATCCCAGTGCGAGAGAAAACGCTACAGTCTCAAGCATACGACATTTCGTCACAACACGAAGCCAGAGGCTCTCCAAACCACGTGACATTTCATCACTGAGTTACCAGGTAACCGGTAACCTCTCACACTGACGAGCAAGTATAGAAACTAATGTATAAAATATAATATTATTATACAATTCACCGGAAACAATATTATCTTGACCAGATAGAATAACCACAAAACTACAGAAGAAGGGTCTTAAACCCGAAATCGCGACATAGCAAACATGACCACCTAAAGTGTTGTCATAAACCTCCTTTCAAAGGAACACAAGTCCATAGAAAGGCATATGGGAAATACCTTTAAGAAAAATTTAAATGCACAATTAGCCGTCAATTTTAATGGAGTGTATTATATATATATATATATATATATATATATATATATACATATATATATATATATATATATATATATATATACAGTATATTAAACTATATGAATTACCTGGCAATGACCTGAAGCAAAAAAGTAAACCTGTCTATACTCGTATGGTCAGTCGCACAAGTTGTGGCGGTCACCACGCCCTTTCTGAGGCATCACATCGGTGGTGACGTCATTGGTTGGGGACCTGATGCCGTCACCTCAGACTACCCCGCCGTTCCTCTGTCCACTTATTCTGCAGCAGGCTCATATACATCCACGGCATACGCCCTGCGTCGCTGGCTAAGTCTGCACACACACACACTTACACACACACACATCCCGCTCCCGTCCTGGCAGTTTTCCACATAGAGTTTTAGACACTTGGAACAAACTGGATAATGAAACAGTATGCGCAAAAACCATTCACGAGTTTAAAAGGAAACTAGACACTGAGAGATACAATGGCGGGACAACACGAGCATAGCTCCCCTTCCCGCAAAATACAACTAGGTAAATACACACACACACACACACACACACACACACACACACACACACACACACACACACACACACATCCATGCCTCTGAGAAGCTGGTCATTGTTATGCTGCCCATTGTGTAGCCCAGCCAATGTATACTACATTGGACAAGTTCTGGTGTTCCGTCCCTAATGCATAATCCTCATCCACACAAGGAAAAATTGTAGCTTTTAACTTGTACTACCCCTCCTTCCTGATGCCCTCATTAAACCTCTCAATGACCACCCATGCGACTCTCTTCGGAGTGATATTGTCCTTTAGGATAGAATCGCCAGCTATCGGCGAGAAAATGAAGTACGAACCATACCCTCCTCGTAGAACCACCCCACACGAGCCACTTAGTCGCCACGTCCAGAAACCTAAATCGAAATCCCGTTCGATGAGCACTACCCGCATCCCGCTCCCGTCCTGGCAGCAAAAACTCGACGCAGCACCTTGTAGCCCCGATATGCATACACCACACACCACAGGGGCAAACCTGTAGTCTACCCACACGCGCACACGTTCCCTTTACATCCTGTCAACTCAGCCATGATCTCCTTCAGGAGGGTGTGTTGTTCGCATTCTTCTCCCCATCCACCTCCTCCTTTAGGAGAAGACGGTCGACCAAGTTGGCTGTTCTTCGCCTTGAGGATCCTCTTGGCCATTTTCCCCTTCCGACGTGATGCAGAGTTTCCTCGTTTCTCTAACGATGCTCAAAACAAACTCTCGTCGACGCAGCCTCCCACCGGACGTAATATAAATCGTAGACGTTTATCCGTTATGATAATTTGCTCCGATGACTGCCTCGCCCATCGATAGTACTCAAAGGTCGTGCTCGAACCTAACACCCGAAAGTCATCCTCTCTGGGAGCGTTTCCGCCTCCGTGCAATGCTTCACTTTAAGACGGGCCTTCAAGTGCCTCTGCGGTGAGCCTCTGGCTTATTTTATTTTGGCTGGCAACAGGAGACTTCATCTAAGTGTCTGGTATTCACTCCTTTGGTCGTGAAAGGGTAAAGACTTCCACTATCCTGTCTCTGCTCACCCCAGTCTTTTCAGTACTACCAGGGCCAACGAAGACACTCTGCCTCCTGCCTCTGCTGTTTATGCAACTATGCACCAACAAGATACCTACTGTGATGTTCACAATGGCATACAACGACAGAGGCCATTATAAGATCTTTAGACCCATAACAGGGCCAGATGCAGAATCATAAACACCTTAACAGACAAAGAGATACATGAATAAAAAATTAGACCACCATACCACCGGGATGTTTGTCTAAATGAATTTCAAAAACTTTTAAGTGAGTTACACGATTTCGGATCGGTTATGCATTTCACGTCTTCCACACACACTTCCCTCTATACTCGCCCCTCTTCCCGTCAACACCCTTTTCGCAATTTCATTTCCTTTGCCACGTCATCACCACGTCATTGTTATCCTTAGCGTGTCATTGATCTCAACGCACGATGATCAGGAAGACGATTAATATCTTAACCTCTTCGCTTCCGAAGGTGTGCCGCGAAGTCGAAAGGTTGACGCTACCTTAATTAACCTTTTTAGGACCATACGAAGCCATTTATGTTTGTTCTGGTTACTGCTTGGGAATTCTATTCAGCTAAGAAAACTTCTTAGACAGCCTGAAACTAACTCTACATCCAGCGTGCAAAAGTTGGGGCCTATACTGTTTTCCATTTCCTCCTGCTTCCGGCCAGAGCGCGTGGGAGGGTGGTATAGGGAGCCTGTCCGGGATTCAATCTCTCAAGGACTCTTCCCATACACTAACGCTCCAGGAAGCCGCGAATTATGAAAATTTCTCCCGACAAATCATCCTTCCAGGATCATCACGTGAGTGACCTCTTCCAAGGGCTCTGGGATGATGACGACGACGAACGACAGAAAGAAGCTTCCTTCAAGGATAACGGGTCCCTCCAGCCATCGGCATTGTACTCGAGTGTTCTTTATATGCTTTGCAGAGAGGTGGTATGCGGACGATTTATCGTTGTTGTTTTTTCCAGTCCTTGGTCGTTTCTCGCAAGAAGTGTGAAGGAAAGAGAAGGCAGAAGACAAGGTGAGAAAAGAGGACAAAGATGAAGCTGATGGAGAAGAGGAAATTGACTTTTTTCCAGTCCTTGGTCGTTTCTCGCAAGAAGTACGAAGGAAAGAGAAGGCAGAAAACAAGGTGAGGAAAGAGGACAAAGAGGGAGCCTGTGGAGAAGAGGAAATGGAAGAGGAAAAGGCAAAGAAGAAAACAGCCGTTCTTAACGCATCTAGAGCCCCTTCCTCCATTTCCAGGTGCCAAAATCCCAGACCTCCCATTTCCTTTTCCTGCTCCTCCACCCTTTCCACATCAATCCCACTTTCCTCTCACCCTACTCCACCTCTTCCCCTCCCCTCCCCTCCCCTCGCGTCACCCTACTCTAACGTACTACCCCTTCATACGTGCACCACATCGGGAAACACATAATTCTAGGTTAGGTATATCAACGGTGGGGGCTGGTGGGGGCTGGTGGGGGCTGGTGGGACTCTCTCCCAATGCCCGGCGGAAGGGACGGGGGGTGGGAGAGGGGGAGGGCTAGGTGGGTGGGAAGGGAGAGTCCTAGTGAAAGGGGGATTGGTTTGGCAGCTTGCGTGCACGTCAATGGACTGTACATACAAAGGTACCTCCCCCCTTCCCCTCTCCATCTCCCCCCCCCACCGTGTTCGACTTTCCCCTACTTTACCCTCGCCCTCTCCCCCCGCCCTTCCTCACCCTCCTTTAGAGGTTTAGAGGTCCGTTCTGTCATGGGTCAGGTTCGGGTGTCCGCCAGTGAGCGTGGTGGGGAGTGGGAGAGGGGAGGGTCCCCTGGGTACATGACGGAAGTGTGTCATGTGTCTGCGTGTCGGATGCAGTCAATATCTCATGCGGGGAGAGAGAGAGAGAGAGAGAGAGATAACGAGATGGGGAGAGAGAGAGGCGGAGTGAGATAGATAGAGACTGGGAAAGAGAGAGAGGCGGAGATAGAGAGTGGGAGAGAGAGGGGGGCGGAGAGAGATAGACAGAGAGTGGTGGAGAGAGAGGAGGATATGGTGACGAGATCAATTGGTGTATCTATAAAACCCACTGGTAATTTTCGTACGTATAGCAAACGAAATCAGAAAAATCAAACGACAGAAACCGTCGCCTATTTGTAGCAAAAGGGTTTTAGTAATACAGCTCTTCAGACGGAAAAACAAATGTGCCGGAAAAAAAAACGACATTCATGTCCCAATGCTTACAGGTTCCATTACGCAATTGACATCATCAGGTGCCTCACGACTTTTGATATTACCTGTACCTGCTCCAAGAGGTGACGGGGGTGTATAAGCGCATGTGCGGAAGCAGGAGCAAAACAACCTCGGCAAGAGCAAAAAGAGATTAAATCCCCTTCCTGGGGGTTTATAAATAAACCTTGGCGACCCGAGCGACCCGCTGCTATCTCCTTCCCCTCACTCACTCCCTCCTTCAGTCAGACTCAAAGACACGAAAGTTACACACACGAAATTAGAAGGAAAAAAGAGAGAAAAGAAAAGAAAAAGAAAGAAGAAAAAAATAGAGACGCAAAGAAAACGGAGTTCGCCATGGCTACGTTGCGTCGTTTCGGTTGTCGTGTGATACAACACAGAAGCCACGATGGAAACAAAAGACTTACACGAACACCAGTTAGCCTTGCCATTCCTAAATAAACTTAATTTGAAAATAAACAATAATTTCTTCGGTGTCTACACCGTCTGATATAAAAATAAACTAGCTATGAAAAACAAATCAATATCAAAACCGTGCTAATTCATACGATAGTCACAACCTTGATGTTTGTCTATACCTGGGCTAAAGTTGCACGCCATGATGCCCAACCTGTTGCACTAGTTTGATCTTCTCTCGCGTTCTGTCCGACTATCACCCGTGGCAAATCTTCTTTTCTAAATTACAGGAGCAGTGTATACAGAGAGTGGAAAGTTCAGTTCGAAACTTTAAGAATCATTTAGATAAATACCTAAGCAACATGCTGTAATGATTATAATTTATTTTATATTATTTGTTTTTGTTTTGTTATCATTTGTCTGTCTGATTTTCATTTATTATTAGTTATATGTCAATTTATTATTATTTACTATTTACCTGTTTGTTTATTATTTAACTATACCTATGCATTTATGTATTTTATTTGTTAGTTACATTATCATAGTTTTTATTTATCATTTTATTATTATTATGATTTTTTTCGCATTCGACCTAGATATGGACCAAAAGGTCTCCTGTCGGCATGCTCCGCCTTTGTAATCCTTTGTAAAAGCCTAAAAAAGAAGGTCGCCTGGAAAATCGCTCCCAGGGGCATATTCGTTTATTTTCTCTTTCGTCTCACATTTCTTTTTAATACCATATAGCTACCACCCCCCCCACACACAAAACGTTACACTCTTGAAAAGCCTCTACAGTTCTGGCTTTTCAGCGCGAGTGAACGTCTGACGCGCAAGGTGCAGATTGCAATGTCGACACTTCCACTATTGCAACATTTTACGCAACAAGAGTCGCAAATACAGTGCGGAAACTTGGTACTCAAAACTCTGGTTAAAACTACGGGAGTTAAAACATACCCGAGATAGAAGGTAAATACACACGATGACAAAGACTCTAAAATATCGACATAACCGAACTGCACCAAGAAAAAAAAAAAGAGGAAAATGGTTTAACAACTGGTGTGGCCCAAGCGTGGGCTCGCCGTCCTTTGCAATTAATACACGACCTGGCAATTACTCCTCAGCCATCTGCATGACCAAAAACAGTCACAGCGAAGGCTTCTGAAGAACCAAATTAGGAAGAGATAAACTTCGTCTTCATTATACGCTGGGCTGGAACCAAAACAAGTGTTTGTAAAAGAACAGATATGCCAACGACCATCCTTGCGTACAAACACATTCAGACATGCAACTATGTATCTCTGCATACCATAAAATGTTTAGAAAGACCCATACACCTTATACATATAGAATCATACCACGCGTGTGCACACAACACACACACAGACGCAGAGAGAGCGAGAGAGAGAGAAAGAGAGTGGGTGGCAGTAACAAAAGAGAGAGCAAGAGTTAAAGGACCGACAGACCAAGAATAAAAAAAAAAAAAAAAAAAAAAAAAAAGACGAACTTGGGATAGTCTGCCGGCAAATGAAAAGAGGACACGTAGGCAAGTCTTATTTTTTATTATTATTTTAATTATCAAACGAACTATCAATTCTCAACTCCCATGGGAAGGGTAGGAGGAGGTGCAGGGGGATGGGAGGGGGGAAGGGAGGTCAATTATCCAAAAAAAATATCATCATGGATAAACATCTTTTTGAATAAATATGTGTGTATGCATACACAGATATTCTCAAACACGCATGAATATACACGAATACATACACCAAGACGTTTACCTACTCATATGCAAGTGCACATGTCTTAATTTTTTACACTATACATACAGCGTAAGTGTTCATATGGAAACCTACTAGACATGCATATCCTCTTATCCCCTGCCTTGCAATCTTCTGACAATAACAAAGCGACCGCCTTGTAGGGATTGCAAGGTCTGTGGTCACTAAGTCCTTGGTATATAATGCACATCCTTAAATGTTTACATGTGCACATTCTGCTCTTCTACAACAGACTGGAAAAAGAGCAACTGCGAGGCACAAAGCCGATTCCAAATATCACAAATAAATCCTACGAAAATCAACTAAAACATGTGAATCTAATACATGTGAATCACCCTAAGCTATGAATGGATTAAAGGGAAGAAAACATTCCCTTGCCAAGCCACCACAGGTACAAATTGAGCGAAGTCATAGCCCCAAACGCTTAAATGAAAACTGGCACCATTTAGATGAAGACAAGTATTTCTGTTTGGTGGTTGACCGTACACGTAGCTTGGGATCAACACGAACACGGGGGGGGAGAGAGGGGGGGAGGAGAGGGGAGAGGGGGGGAAAGGGAGCTTTAGGACCAATCGTAGCCATTCACACCTTCAGCGGCCGCACACACAATTGGCACAAAAACGACAAACGCAAAAACTTCGGTTGAAACATCGACTTCCTGGCAGACTCTTTCATTTCGAAAGCTTCTGCCCTCCCCACCTCCCCCCCTCCCTCCCTACCCTCTCCCTAGCAACCCATGTACAATTACACCTGTCGTCATGAAGAAGTGTGCGATTCACTATGGTCTTGGATCACGTGTTGGACTTGTGACCGACAATTATTTTCCTTCCCGGAAGAGAGCTCAGAGCTCGTATGTATGACCGATCTATGGGTAATGCTGTCACCTTTACACACACCCAACTCCCCGCCTACGAGAGTTGGAGTAACGACTCGCAGCGCTGCGATACTGAAATTATTTCAGCCCTGGGCGGGATTCGAACCCGGGCTGCCGTAGTGGAGGCCGGGAACTCTATCACTGCGCCACGCATCGTGTGTATGTGTGTGTGTGTGTGTATGCACACACGAGATTAAAAGCAAAATACATATGAGGACATGATAAATTTGTCTGCCAAGCCCAAATTGAGTCAAGTACTTTGGTCAGATCAGGGTAAATATATGCGAAAAATATATCGTGTACAACATAAAATATTGTACACTTCACTTTATTCCCCGACTGCAGGCGCTTTCTCCAGGTCATTGTTTATTGATGAATTCCTACATTTCCACAAACGAAAAATACTCAACGTTGATCCTCCACGGACAAATTTGTATTCCCGTTTTCTTCGTTTCCTTGCTGTTCGCAATCAGATGTAAATCGAATTTTTACTCATTACCGCTAATATCCTGCCTTCTTTCAGACCCTAAACAGTTCCCAAAAATATTCCACAGACTCGTGTTCATTTCGGGCACTTTAGAGTTTGAAAGTGTTCTCTCCGCACGCTCACGTCGCGTCGCCACGTTTGTTACACCAACAACAACTAGGCACCGTTTTCCTCGTGTTCGTCACGTGTCTTTGCGACACCAATGGGGGAAGTGGCCGGTGGGCGCGCTTCCAAGTCCCGGTCAACTGGACGGAGGTTCGGGCACGTGCACGCACGCACGCACGCACGCACGCACACACACACACACACACACACACACACACACACACACACACACACACACACACACACATATATACACACACGGACACACTCTCTTTCTCTCTCTCTCTCACATTCTCCCTTTCTCTCACACACACACACTCTCCCTTTCTCTCCCTCTCTCTCACACACACACACTCTCTCTTTCTCTCTCTCTCTCTCTCTCACACACACACACACACATACACACACACACACACTCTCTCTCTCTCTCTCTCTCTCTCACACACACACACACACACACACACACACACACACACTCTTTCTCTCTTTCACACACACACACCCTCTCTCTCTATATATCTCACATACACACACACGCATTCACACATACAAACAAACACACACACACAGATACATGTACAGAGGCAAACACTCACACATAATTAAATACTCAAGGCTACGCCAATCACGCCAGACAATGCGAGACTCGTTGCCGAGGGGTCGAGGAGTTCACCAATCGTCGTCTCCCCCCCCTCCCCAACACTCAGCCCCTCCCAAACAACAACAACAACAACAACAACAACAACAATAACAACAACAACAACAACAACAACTTGCGCCAGCCATCGTATACTACCACCCGACTCGGTACAAAGCGAGACGTTTCCAAACGACCAGGGGCAGGTTATGCATGCATACCCTTGCTCCCCGCTCACGGCCGACGCGCGCACGACTTTGTACCCCAAGTAGGACCCAAAGCTTTATAAGGAACACCTTGGCACCTTCGCCCCCTCCTCCTCCTTTTGCATATCCCGTTGCAAGTGTGGGAGTCCCTTGCAAGGCTCCTCGCCGTCGTGCAGCCGCTCGGCGGAGGGCAAGGTTCATGTGTGACCTTCTCCGTCAGACGAGCCAAAAAAAAAAAAAAAAATAAAAAAAAAAATGGCGGGACAAAAACTGCCTTGCAGCAGTTCAAGAACATGAAGGACAAATACCCGCAGTGTCGCAATAACCACTCAACCAGCAACAGACACAAAATAATATGAAGGCCCCGAGACGAGCGTGAGCAACAACAAACTTGCTCCTCTGTGCTTCCACTCCTCTTCCTCCTCCTTCTCCTCTTCCTCCTCCACCTCCTCTACATCCTCTTCCTCCTCCTCTCCTCTTTCTCTCTCTCCTCTCCTCTTTCTCCTATTCCTCTTCCTCTTCCTCCTCCTCCTCTCCATCCTCCTCCAACCTCCTCTTCCTCTCCCCTTCCTCCTTTGCCTCCTCCTCTCCTCTTCTCCTCTCCTCTTTCTCTGCCTCCTCTCCTCTTCTCTTCCTCCTCCTCTCCTCTTCCTCCTATTCTTCTTCTTCCTCCTCCTCCTCCTCCTCCTCTCCATCCTCCTCTTCCTCCTCTTCTTCTTTTCCTCCTCCTCCTCCTCTCCTCTTCCTCCTCCATTCCTCTTCCTCCTCCTCCTCCTCTCCTCTTCCTCCGCTTCCTCCTCTTCCTCTGATCTTCCTCCTCCTCATCCACCTCCTCTCCCACAAGCAAGGCTTGGCAGCATCCCTGCCATGATGAAACCAAGCACAAGCACAAGCAAAGTGAAGTAAATATTTTACAATCAAAGCAATTACATAATGATAACCTACGAGGCGGGTAGATATGTGTGATTCACCATGGTCTTGGATCACGGGTTGGACTCGTGATCGGGAGCTATTTCCCTCCCGGAAGAGAGCTCAGAGCTCATATGCGACCGATCTATGGGTAAGGCTGTGACTTTACACGCACACATCTCCCCGCCCACGAGTTGGAGTAACGACTCGCAGCGCAGCGATACTGAAATTATTTCAGCCCTGGGTGGGATTCGAACCCGGAACGACGTGTGTGTGTGTGTGTGTGTGTGTGTGTGTGTGTGTGTGTGTGTGTGTGTGTGTGTGTGTGTGTGTGTGTGTGTGTGTGTGTGTGTGTGTGTGTGTGTGTGTGTGTATGTACGCATGTGTTCGATGGAGCACATGCGCACCCATCATAAACATATTCACAAGTGTACATCCGGGTCCATAAAGAAGATGGCGGACAAGTTGCTAGGCGCTCCGACCTCCGGCGTCAAACCGCACGACGGCGCCGGCGCCAACGCTGATTAGCTATCCAAACACCTGTATGGAGATACATCCCTACTTTCCAGCCATACAGTGTCCTTATGTTTGCATGTATATATATATATATATATATATATATATATATATATATATACATACATACATATATATATATATATATATATATATATATATATATATATATATGTGTGTGTGTGTGTGTGTGTGTGTGTGTGTGTGTGTGTGTGTGTGTGTGTGTGTGTGTGCGAGCGCGCGCGTGTGCGTGTATGCAAGGTCCCATCATTACCCATGGACCGGACTACAGAAGTTCCGAGCTCTCACCCAGAAGGGCAACATCTGTCGATCACCCGTCGAGCACGTGATCCGGGACGATGGCGCCGACGTTGTTGAAAAGGAAAGAAAGAGGGGAGCCCCCCCCCCCTCACACGGTGGAAGATATATGGCAGGGGGGGCGGGGGTGGAGGGGGGAGGAAGTCGTTATGGTCTTTTAAACAACCCTAATGTACCTGTCCTATACAATCTCCTGCATGAAATAGCGCGAGGCGTAATTGTCCTCAACGACGGTGACCTCTCGACTACGGGGCCGAGACGTTTTCATGTGTCTCTAAGACACGACCCCACCCCCAACCCAGTTCCCCGTCCACACCTCAGCAGCAGCTCCCTAGGGTTCTTGGCCGGGAGAGACGGGGGAAAGGTGGACGGGATACCTGGAGGAGAGACGGGTAAGTAGGATAAAGCTAAACTAAACGGGTAAAGTTAAGGGAAAACGTGACGGACGTCTATGAGCGCTGTAATAGCTTTCCATGTCTACTCCCACCACGGCATGCGTAAACCCAGAAATAAATAAACGAATAGATAAATGAATAAACAATATTGAATACTAAATAATAATAAATAAATAATCTAATAAATGGATTAAAAGAAATGAAAATGGTAATAAATAAAGTGATTATTGACAAAAATAAAAAAAAATGCAACGTAGAACACGATGATACTACATGTAACAAAATGAGGGAAAATCAGTGTTGCCAACTTTACCGAATAAACAAATGTCCAGATGATTTGTTATGGTAATCTAATCACAGTTCGAGGTTTTAAGATTTGGTTGGATAAACACACACAATAGGCTGTAAAATTCCACAATTAATCAAACGAATTCTGTTTACCTAATTGTGTGTTAACTTGTCTGTCTACACAATTATAATTTTAAGTTTTTGGACCAAAAAAAAAATGTCAAAATGTTTTTCTATTGTAATTCAGTGTATTGTAAGTTTCATCTCAATGTTATGAGCTGCACAGGATATATTACATCCTACCACATAATGCATCAAATATCAAATCTATCAAGCGATACCGCAGTCACAAGTTTTCAATGACTGTGATCCTGTCAACTCTATAGAAATTAGCGATGCTCACTTGTATTGTTTTTGGTCCTTCATCCTTCAAGTGAATCGTAAAACCGGTCGATGGGGGGAGGGGGGTTCATCCCGTCGGTGGCGCGCGCTACCTCCAGGGCACAGGAGACACGTAAGCGTCATTAAACAGTCTTTCTCGTTAACCCTCGTTCAAACCCGGTTATCTGGTAGATTCATAACAATCCATTCATGGCACTTGTCGAGTGTCTCTTTTTGAACGGCGTGGCTAGAGCGAGGAACGATCTGATCGCGGCTAAAAACATTCTCGCCAATCGCGTAGTTAGTGAATGGAATAAACTTTGTTTACTATTTTCTTTTCCTGCACCTGACTTCGTTATGCACAGAAAGGACATCTGTCGCCATGTTTTGTCATTGCAACTCAGTGTATAATTTTTGTGATCGGCCTTCAATTACAAGCCTTAGTCTTGACAAACAGACATCGAGATACCATTTCAGGAGTACGAGTGTGTTTACGAAGAAAGAAGTGGAGTCCCTCAGGGATCTCAAGTTACACCTCCAGAGCGAAGATGGAAAGAAAAGGGAGTTTCGCGGCTCCTCCTCGAGCAGGAAACAGGTAATTACGAGCCGCGACTGAGCCTTCCCATGTACCAAAGTGACCTGTAATTACAGCATTAAACTCAGCTGGACTCTCACGTGTGGTGAGTTCCCATTTAGTTCCGCGTCTGGCCTCCTCGGGACAGTGACGTCATCGACTGATGCGGTGCCGGCGCCTGGCGATTCTATCCAGGTATGGGGCGTCAACGCCAAGTGATGATGTGCTTCAAAGTTTTTCTTCTGGTATACGTCACGCGATTTTCTTTTATTACATAGGAGGCCGGGGTAATGTCTTGGCTACGCCTTCCTCAGGAACTGAACCCTTCCAATACGTAAAGACAAGCTGTTACTGGCTCCATTGAGCAAGGTGATGAGTGAGAGGTGTGTATAGGGTCAGTGTTACCCTGAGATCAGTTCATACTAGCCCTGAAGCTCTCATCCGGGACGGTGAGAGCAGTCGACCACGAGTCTAGCACGGGATGCAAGACTATAGTGAACCACAAACACACACACACACACACACACACACACACACACACACACACACACACACACACACACACACACTACTAAAGAAATCACATATTTAAGCAACTTAAACATATTAAGTACACGTTATCAGTCTAATGTACCTATCACCCTACTTCATTTGAATTCTTATTGAAAAAAATACATTTGGCATAATCATGTGAACAAACTAAACTCATCAATACGGTTTTCAAGCACATGTACCAGACCTCCATTCCTACTGTGCCGGGTTTGTTTCACTCGCGTTCCGCGAGACACAGACGCTCTGTCGACTCCCCGGGAGCTCCCGGCGACTTCTGGAATCCCTTGGAGTCCCGAAGGCACCCAGGGCACAGGTGACGGGGGAGGACCTCGACCGCAGCTCGGCGTCTCCTGGTGTCAACTCTTCCGCACCTTCCACTGCTGCTGCTCGAAAACTTTCACTCTCCACAACCGGACTCTTCCTATCTCTCTCTCTCTCTCTCTTTCACACACACACACACAAACACACACACACACACACACACACACACACACACACACACACACACACACACATACACGCAGACGCACACAGAACCAAAGACCTGCAAATGGTTTCCAAAGGATTACACACCTGCAAAAGACTTCTAGGCGCTTCCCGTGGACTGATGCAAATATAGAAGATGATGATGATGATGATGAGGAGGAGGAGGAGGAGGAGGAGGAGGACGACGACGACGATGGCGACGACGATGGTGAAAATAGAAATAATAATATGATATTTTGTTTGTTACCTCTAGTTTCACTGATTGGAGACTCCCCCAGCCCCGCAGTGCACGGCAACGATCCTCGGTCTCTTTGTGTGGAAGAGTCGCTTATACGTTACCAGGTGAACGTAACATAAAAGTCACGGTCGCCAATTCCCCATTTGTGCAAAGGTGGAAGAAGTACAACTGAGGTTGATAGACATCTTGTGCCCTGTCCGGAGACCAAGTGCCAGCCCCTCGAGGCTGCACCTCTAGATGAAGATGACGGGTTGACAAGTCCTGAAAATGGGGAGTTGGGAGATGATCCTCTTTACTGTCCATCTTGCAGGACCATCACAAGCAGTCATAGCCATTAGTCCCGTAGGTTGCGAAAAAGTAGATAAATATATAATAAAACGCTATGAATGAATATATGAATAAGGAATGAAATAAACGAAATAGATGATAAATTAAAGGGTTAGTAAACAAGTCAAATAAGAGTTACAAATGCACCGGAGAAGGTCAGGTTAGTAAAAGCAGCAACGGCTGCAACAGCACTGTATGAGAGAGGCCAAACGCAGAGTGTGGGATCCAATGTATTTAACGTTTCGCCCAGCAGGGCTTCTTCAGAAATATCATAAGATGTTTGTCCACTATGTTATTTCTGAAGAAGCCATGCTGGGTGAAACGTTAAATACATTGGATCCCATACTCTGCGTTTGCCCTCTCTCCTACAACGTCAGGTTAGCCTGGACGAAGGAGGAGGGAAGAGGTACTCCTTCAAGGAGGGGCGAGAACCCTTGGCCGTGTCAAAGGACTTGGTCGCTGGTTACACCAAACACCCTTTGAGCACTTCCCTGCTTGGCTGCCTCCAGAGTTCCTGCAGACACGATTCGCAAACAGGAGGACCATCTGCACAATGTTGCCAATTACCATGACTATCATCGCCACTATCACTGAGCTAATACTACGGCCGGCTCCGTCGCGCCTCTGCTGCAACAGTTGGCAAAGTGCACAATGCATTCCGACGCGCGGGATGACACCGCGCAGCTCCGCCCCGATCTCGATTCTCCTTTCTTTGCCTCTCTGTCCCCGCCACGACGATGGTTCACACGCCCAAGACAATGCCACAAAAGCCGGAGCTTTTTAAAACTTCCGAGTGAAATAAACAGTATATTGACACACACACACACACACATACACACACACATACATGCACACACAAATACAGACACATACCCTGTACACACGTAAAACAAATACAAACACAATCTGACTCAGAGTAAGTTATCTTCCCCAAGGAAAGCTGTCTAGTAAAAGAACATAAACAGTAAAGCTCTGGAGAATTTCTAAAACAAAGGAAATAAAATCATAATTAACAATCTCGGGAGACTTCACGAAAAAGAAGTCGACGAAAGGATACGAAACTACGAAATGTCTGTGGTAACACAAAAACCCAAAGAAAAGAAATAAGGGCGGTTTCATTCATTCAATGTGCGTCGTAACAAATGTGAATCGTTCCGGGGTTCTGTTACTCACGTCAGAGGAGCCTGTGCGCAGTAGAGGATTCGAACATATCCTCGAGAGACATGAGACAAGGACCCTGATCATATCAATGATACACGTCGAGAAAGCAAAGCAACCCGAAATACGATCAATGAAATGGAGCCAAGTAACAACAAATACAAATTTCTATTTGTTTATTAATCTATTTATCCATTTACTCATTTATCCCTGATACCCTGGACACCAGTAAATGACAAACGACCTAACGGTTCAGAGTCTACTGTGATGTCTTTGGTAAAACATAAATCCTCGTCGTCTGCATCGAGCGCCGCTGGCGTGACGTCGAGAAGGAAGAAAGGATATTCACCCGCGCCGCGCCGCGCCGCGCCGCCCGGTCAGGCCCGTCCGTGCACACACACGCACACACACGCACACACACACACACACAGCCGCGGTCAGTTTCCTGCCCGGGACACTCATCACTTCCTGGAGTTGGGGGGAGGGGGTGGGGGGTGGGGGGCGACATGCAAGAAATCTTAAAAGTCTGATACCTCAGACCCTTAGTGCTACGATGACGTTCTCAAGTGATTTTGATTTACCTGACGCCTGTTAATCCTATTTACCCAAAGGGAAGGTCCTGTGATGAACGAAATTAACGCTGTCTCCATTACTATAAGACTATTTAGAGACAGTGTTTTGGTTCCCAAAGGCGATTTAATCAAGCAAAGGAGCTAGATCCCATGATGAAGAGGGTACGTGGCGATCACCGGGACTCGTTGAGAATTGATCCCGGCTCATCGTAGTTGCAAGACGAGGACGAAACCAACTCCCTACGACGGCCTAAAGAGGGTGATGTCCAATATGATTATTTCAGACACACCATTTACGCAAATTAAAGACCATTTAATTGGGTGAAAGGGTTTGTAATTATGTATAAGAACACAAGAATGAAGGAGACTGCAAGAGACCATAAGGCCTACACTAGGCAATTCCATGTCCATTACCACTTGTCATCCCCATCCATAAACTTGTCTAACCGTTTCTTAAAACATGTGGGCGTGTTCTCTGATTTGCCTCACCCTCCACCCCCCCACACCCACACCTTATAAGGGGAAAAGGTTTTTTGGCATAAAACCTTAGCAAAAGTACCGCAATGGCAATTTCCTTCCTTCAACATACTACAAGTCGCGGAATTCTTCTTCGTCTCGATCAGCATTTCCTTCCTTCTAAGATATACTTTGACTTCGAAAAAAAAAAGGAATTTAAAGTATTCTTGTTTTTTTTCAAGACAAACATGTCTCTTAGCAACGTTAATATCTTCTTCATGTTTTCCTTTGTTTTTCGTAACTCAGGCTATGATTTTGGTAATAGGATTGAAGACTAGAGATAAACACACCTGTGTGTGTGTGTGTGTGTGTGTGTGTGTGTGTGTGTGTGTGTGTGTGTGTGTGTGTGTGCACGCGCGAGCATGTAAGTGCGTGTGTATGCATGTGTGTGTGTGTCCAAACAATGTGACCAACACAAGAGGAATCTGAGTAGCACCGAAGAATCGTAATCGTATTTTATTATTATTATTATTACTATTATTATTATTACTATTGTTATTATTAATTATTATTATTATTATTATTATTATTATTATTATTATTATTATTATTACTATTATTATTATTACTATTGTTATTATTAATTATTATTATTATTATTATTATTATTATTATTATTATTATTATTAGAACGCGAAGAAGAAGAGGAAGAAGTCTGAACAGTCCTTCCGACGCGGGACGAGCGAGGCAGAGCTGATTCCCGGCCGCTTGGACATGCAAACTACTTCTTTCGGGTCACCTTCGGATTCTTCTGGATTTGCAATAAAATATATTTCGCCAGAGGATAATCTTCAGCTTAGAGGAGCTTCTACCCCAAGAAGAGCAAGCTACCTCCACGTACACCACATGCAGCTGATTTCACAAAGACACCCTGTTCCCATTATGACGCATAAATCAATCGAGTGAATGGAAATCATAACGAGGGGCTGTTCGACATTGAGACGATGTTCGGTACACTTGAGAAGAGCCCAGGCGCGACTTCTTCCCACAGCAGCTGCAAAGTGTCGGTCGGAAGGAGCCACTGCCTCTGGCTAGTGAGTCATTCTTACTCGAATCTTCCCCCCCACCCCCCCACATCTCCTCCTTTCTTTCTTCTATCGAACTATTACCAGCACATGGAGAGTGACGTCGTTGCTGTCAGCAGAGCATTTTCGATAGCAAGTCATCCATCTCTCTTCAACGACCATCACATCTGCCAGTCTTCCGTTGCAATCACCGTGAATATATATTTTGCGTCCTCCACATTGCCAAAGAAGAAGAAAAAAAAATCTTACACTTTCGTCTAAAAATGTATTTCTTCTGTCATGTCTACGGATATTCTTATCTGCTACATGCACTTCCCATTTTCCTATACAACAGTACTGAAGTGGAATATGATAGATATATTTAAGTGGCAAACTAGTAATGTATTTTCAAACCAAGTACTGCTATCTACATCTATAATAATGTGTCCACGTATTCAATACTTGATACGCTATTTCCTCATGGTTCTCGAATATCATTCAGGGAAAGAAATGGCAAATTATATGGGGTGTAGCTATAGAACAAATATCTCCAAAGTCGCCTAAAATGACTGAAAATGCGTTTGCTTAAAAGTAGACTCATGGAAGATGACGTATGTCTTCAATATCTTGAAAAGGAATTCATAACATCAGATTAGAAAATCTGGAATATTTTCACCCTCAATACCAACCGGATGTATTCCCCACAATAATCATTACTACTATTATTATCATTATCATTACTATTGTCATTATTATTTATCTTTATCTTATTTTTCATCTGATCTCATGCGGCCCAAAATGTTTTCTGTGTAGGCGTTCTTCCCAAATGAGGTAATCACAACTGCAATCAGTCCTTCATTCCTTCGCTACGAGCAAGTTCTTTATAAAATTTGTGATGACTACTGGCACCCTATTACTTTCAGCTCAGGCACGGGACTCCGTGACGAAGAGATCTGGGGTATATCTAAACTGACCGCTTCACAACGAGGAACCCTTTTAAATACCCTATTTACGCTAACACCTAAAAGTGGTGATTTAACTCATCTAAGGACGACAGACTGGCTACCCTGAAGGAGTCTTGTTTCCAAAGAACGTTCCTCTGCGACAGAGACCGCCTACCTCGATGTCCTGCTGCAGAATATGTCGTCCTTTCCAGACCCACCTGGAAGGACCCTTTGCACCGGCCTACTTCGCCACCGATCAACACTACTGCTGCTTTCACTTGACTGCAGAAGCTTTCCCTTACCGACTCACAGCCTTCGTGGAATTCCCCGGCCGATTTAGATCCCACAATTACACCAACACCACCGACACCATCGACGACTACACCACCACAACCGCCACCGATGGTAACACCACCACTACCGACACCATCAGCACTACTACCACGTCTTCGGAAAAATGTTCCACTTCCGACAAAACTCGAACCGAAGATGATCTACTTCGAAGGTCACATGTTATCGTAAAGGCAATGTTCCAATTTCCAAGAACTCAAACTGAAGCGATATGTACTCCCAAAGAGAACAAGGACTCACCGTGATAAGACGCTCACGTGAATGGTCAATGCTTATCATAATGACCCAATCCAAACCCCTACTTAGCATCCTTGCGTTTACCTCACTATGTTGAACAACTATAGTGACATTACACAACCCTGGCGCAGACCCATTTTAACCTTAAACCACTCTCCATTCCCGACCTTCTAGTTCTCTTAAAAAATATATGCATTCTAGACTTCCCTTATCCAAAACACCCGCAACGCCTCAATTTCAATCCTGTCACACGCCTTCTCCAAATAGAAGAAAAACCAAAGGACATTCTCACCCTTTACCAAGAAGTTGCATATCTTAACGCAAAAACAAGAGGAGGAGGAGGAGGAGGAGGAGGAGGAGGAGGAGGAGGAGAAGAAGAAGGAGAAGGAGAAGGAGAAGAAGAAGAAGAAGAAGAAGAAGAAGAAGAAGAAGAAGAAGAAGAAGAAGAAGAAGAAGAAGAAGAAGAAGAAGAAGAAGAAGAAGAAGAAGAAGAAGAAGAAGAAGAAGAAGAAGAAGAAGAAGAACTATATAATAACAATAATAATAATAACAACAATAATAACAATAACAATAAATAATAATAAACCTACATACTCGTACATACCGAGTCGTCGAATGCTTTGCGCATCCTCCGAATCCCTGAGAACGTTCTAGAAAACGTGACGGATTTCGCGACTCCAAGAGTTCTCTGGCTCCGTTCGAGGCGATGCATTCTGTACTTCCTGAAGAGAATTGCTCAGCGGTGTCGTGGCATATGTGGCTTGTGTATTAGTTCCATCAGCATGACTTCAGGTAAGCCAACCAAAACTTGTCTAATATTTCCGGAGTTCAATGTTCAGATTTATATCTATTTTGAGAAGCAGCTTTTGCTGGTGAGTGTTTGAATGTATGTGTGTGAATATGTGTGTGTGTGTGTGTGTGTGTGTGTGTGTGTGTGTGTGTGTGTGTGTGTGTGTGTGTGTGTGTGTGTGTCAGTAGATATGTTAGAAAACCCATAAACACTTTAAATCAGGCCTACCAACGTTACACAAGACCAACTAGCATATCCCCTCATTCCTCCTCCAGTAATTCACCTCGCTACGTACAAAACGCGAGATGGAAGGGTTGGTATGTCTGTCTCTATGCCAACCAGGGCTGCCAACATAACACAGGATCAAAGTAGACATTCGGTTACTTCTGCATAGTGTTTCGTTCTGTTTAACACAAGTCTTTGTGTCGATTTTTCTTCGTTCCGTGTACGTTCAAGTGTGTACGTGTTTGGTACACACAACCATGTGTACATGCTAGCTATCACATTAGTCTGGCTATCGGAGCGCAGCAAGCGTTAAATAGCGCACTATTTATGGCGTGCTTATGAATGATACCAAGTGTGAGAAAGAACAGCTATTTCGTCAAAACTCTCTCCAAACGACGTCCAGGTCGAGAGCTTTATTGCAAGGTCCTCCTTGTAGTAAAGAAGTCGTGACACATCCAGAACGCGACTTTATTCAACCCAGAGGAAAGGGACTTTTTCTAGACCGACAGAATTCAAACCACTTCGAGTAAATTAATTTGAAATGGTTCCATGCCCGATACATCTTATTCTGGTTGATCTCCCGATGATTTCACTCCGCTGTGGGATAAGGTCAGAGACCCATTGGTCCATGGAAGGCCCAATCCTAAGATGAACAAAAGACATCGACTTTCGCTGGAACACAAATTCCATGAATTAGTCTCCAGGCTGAAGAGGAGGAAGACTTTTGATACCTTCAATATGGTGACAAAAGTATTGCCATTGGCTTTAACATCTACACCGTACGTCACCACATTGAAAAAGGATAAACGAAATAAACGAAGAAACAAACGAATGGATGCATGAATGAATGAATGAACGAATATATGAATGAATGAATGAATGAATGAATGAATGAATGATTGAATGAATGCATGAAAAAATGAATGAATGAATGAATGAATGAAAAAATGAATGAATGAATGAATGAATGAAAAAATGAATGAATGAATGAACGAATGCATGAAGAAATGAATGAATGAATGAAAAAAATGAATGAATGAATGAAGAAATGAATGAATGAATGAAGAAATGAATGAATGAATGAATGAATGAAGAAATGAATGAAAAAATGAATGAATGAATGAACGAATGCATGAAGAAATGAATGAATGAATGAAAAAAATGAATGAATGAATGAAGAAATGAATGAATGAATGAAGAAATGAATGAATGAATGAATGAATGAATGAAAGCATGAAGAAATGAATGAATGAATGCATGAAGAAATGAATGAATGAATGAATGAATGAATGAAGAAATGATTGATTGATTGAATGAATGAATGAATAAATGGATGAACGTATGATTGAGC
>NC_134819.1:21308580-21316080 GCF_046742065.1 Oratosquilla oratoria
CCTCTTAAGAAGCATTTTAGCTGTGCGCTTCCAGAGGAACGCCCCTAAGCTGGGCATAATCCTCCCGTCGCTGGAAGCCGCAACAAGAAACGACAAATCCCTTCGTCATGACACCACCACCGTTCCAGAAACGTTTCTTGGAGCAAAGGGGTGTCTCCTGAGTGTCTCCTGGTGTCTCCTGAGTGTCTCCTGGTGTCTCCTGGTGTGTCTCCTGAGTGTTTCCTGGTGTCTCCTGAGTGTCTCCTGAGTGTCTCCTGGTGTGTCTCCTGAGTGTCTCCTGGTGTGTCTCCTGGTGTGTCTCCTGAGGTGTCTCCTGGTGTCGACGGAGGGGGACGCCGATGACGATGGTGGAAGGTGAGAGAAGGAAGAAGTGAGTGGGGAAGAAACGGAGGAAGGAGGAAAGAGGAAGGAGGGAAGGAGGAGGAAGGGTCAGTGTTGGAATGAGGAGGAAGTGTCGACGACGGGCGACGGCGATAAAGATGGTGGAAGGTGAGAGAAGGAAGAAGTGAGTGGGGAAGAAACGGAGGAAGGAGGAAAGAGGAAGGAGGAAGGGTCAGTGTTGGAATGAGGAGGACGTGTCGACGACGGGCGACGGCGATGAAGATGGTGGAAGGTGAGAGAAGGAAGAAGTGTGTGAGGAAGAAATGGAGCAAGGAGGAAGGAGGAGGGAGGAGTCAGTGTTGAGATGAGGGGTGAGTGGGACTCTCGTGAAGGAGGCGTGCGACTGCAGGACGAGAACCACGTCAGGTCAAAGTTGGAAAAGGACGATTTCAGGACACTCTTTTCGGAACTGACGAACTCTACAGCTGTTATTCTGGCTGCGGCAGGCAAGGACATCACCAGAACGAATGGATCAAGACTTGTCTCGCTGAACCTCTGCGCGACTGTGACGTAGTGTAACAGCAAGTCATTTAACTCAAACTACCAAAAGCAAAGAACTTACGACAGGAGACACTTCGCAGTAGCCATCACCTTTGTCCTGTTTACTCAGAAACCTGGGGGGCATGGGGCAGGACTCTCATTCCGTGGGAGAATTGGACGGATGAGGGGAAGTGGGAGGGAGGGAGGGAGGGAAGTGGGAGGGAGGGAGGAAGGGAGGGAGACGAAGGCATGACGACGATGTCACGAAACTGGCTCGCCCCAACAAGGTCAAGAATCTGGTGATCATGCCAGAGATTACTGGTGTTCTGGGCAGAGGGGGGAAGGAAATCCTGTGTTGGTGGAAGTAACGCTGACGTTGGTAGTGGTGATGGTGGTGGTGGTGAAGATGGTGGAGGTGGTGGTGATGGTGGTGTTGATAGTAGTGGTCGTGGTGAAGTTGGTGATGGTAATGGAGGTGAAACTGGTGGTGATGGTGGTGGTGATAGTAGTGGTCGTGGTGAAATTGGTGGTGATGGTGGCGAAGATGGTGGTGATGGTGGCGAAGATGGTGGAGATGGTGGTGATGGTGGTGGTGATAGTAGTGGTTGTGGTGATGGTGGTGATGGTGGCGAAGATGGTGGAGATGGTGGTGATGGTGGGGCGAAATATGGAGGTATGGAGGGATGGAGGGCTTTAGGTGGACGGGAGGGAGGGAGGGAGGAAGGAGGAGAGGCGGATCGAGGGAGCAACAAAGCTACCTGGGACAGAGGAATCGACCTGATGCAACAACTGGCCAAAGTAGGTCTGGGTGGAGCGTGGGAAGGAGGCGAGAGTACATACACAATATATGTGTGTAGAGGCGCGGGGGGGGGGAGAGATGGGGAGAATATTGCGATTGCCATGGTCGGTGGGGGGGGGTGATATCAATAGATACTCCAGCTTTTAAGAGTAAAGCACATACGTAATCTCTTGTAAAGAAGCGAAATTAAGTACACACATATATACATATATATATATATATATATATATATATGTGTGTGTGTGTGTGTGTGTGTGTGTGTGTGTGTGTGTGTGTGTGTGTGTGTGTGTGTGTGTGTGTGTGTGTGTGTGTGTGTGTGTGTGTGTGTGTGTGTGTGTGTGTGTGTGTGTGTGTGTGTGTGTGTGTGTGTCTGTGTGTGTTTAAGACAGATTGAACATTTTAGAAGTTCTGCCAAGGGATTCGAACCGTGACCTGTGTGTGCATAATCACGAGGCCAAGACGCTAGCAACTGAGCAATGTGCGATGGTACAGTCCTTTTGTACCATCGCACATAGCTCAGTTGCTAGCGTCTTGGCTTCGTGATTATGCACGCACAGGTCAGGGTTCGAATCCCTTGGCAGAGCTTCTAAAAAATTCACATATATATGTATATATATATATATATATATATACATATATACATACACACACACGTCAGATCTTTTCATCTACATAATTGTCAAGAGAACCCTCAATAATAAGGGAAAGGGGTGACAACATTAATCACAAGGGTCAGTAATGACAGAAGATGTCTAGAACGGGGCCTGACAACAAGCAGGTTTCCCCCACAGGAAGCGGATATTGCAACGGTGATCAGGAGGGCAGTAGGGTGTCAGAGAGGCAACGAGGTGATGGTGGAAGTGTTGGCAAGTTTGTTTATGACAAGATTCGTGGTTACGATAATCCCATTTACAAAAAAGTTTGAATTGGTTAGGGAAATTGCAGTTCTGGGGGTAGATTTAGGAATTGCATTTCCAGGGGTACCACAGTGAAGAATTAATAAACGAAATTAATAAATATATAAGTGAATAAATAAATGGGCTTGTGAGATCCCAAAGGATCTGCATGGTCTTATAATACCGCCTCTGTGTCCTCACTTAGCTCCTCACGAAGGAAACTTACGAAAAGTGACAATTGGCACCAGGGGCCGAATTTATAAAATATCCAAACCCCTAGATCTATACATACATCTTCAAAATGGCGGAGATTTTACCTAAATCCCTTTTATGTCGGCGACCTAAATGCTTAGGTCTAGACCTAAATGCTTATGTCTAGACCTAAATGCTTATGTCTAGACCTAAATGCTTATGTCTAGAATGTCTAGACATAAGCATTTAGGTCGCCGACATAGGGATTTAGGTAAAATCTCCGCCCTTTCGAAGATTTATGTCTAGACTTAGGGGTTAGGATCTTTTATAAATTCGGCCCCTGGAGCGACGCCACCGTTGGTCTTGCGGAACCGGAAGCAGACATTTGGTGCCAACAAGCGGAGGGCGTCTAGCCACGATGAACAAACAAAGTGCCAAGCAAGGGTTTCAAGTTACTCTGTGCCAAAGATCCCAGCGCTTCCAGTCACCGCAGGATTACAAAAGGATTACAAAGGTGGAGCATGCCGACAGGAGACCTTTTGGTCCATATCTAGCGCGATTTCGGTGTTCCAAAAACCCTTTCAACGCGATGACCTCCTTCACTAACTTTCTTCTATGAAAGGACATACCAGTTCTTCAGAAAGGAGGACTCTAGTGGGTCTCGATCGTACAATGCCCCATTCATTCCAAAGTCACGGTAGGGAAGGAGTCCATTAAGGCATAACTAACTTCCTCTCTGTCTGAGACTACCCTCAACCGACTACAACCGCCCGGCGCTACCGGGTTCTACTTTCCACTAAATAAATTCTTTCTCGCCTCAACAATAACAAAAGACCAAACGTAAACAGATAAAATAGATAAGCGTTTACCGCGTCACCGAGTCGCCGAAGTCAAGCGTGAATATAACAAAAGTAGTTTGGGTTCAGGAGAGAGAGAGGGACAAAAGCTTGTGGTGGGAGCAGCGGGGTGGGTGGGGGGTAGGAGGGTGAAGCGTGGGTGGGGAGGGGCTGGAAGGAGGAAAGTGAAAGGAGGAAGAAGGAGGGGGGAGGGGGGCTGGCAATCACGTAAAAAAGACAAGACAGCATGAAAGTGGAGGGACATAAAGGTGAGGACGGAATAGTAGGAACAGGAGCAATAGGCGAAGGAGGAGGAGGAGGAGGAACAGGAAGAGGGGGAGGAAGTGGAAAAGGATGACGAGTAGGAGGAATAAGAGGAGGAGGTTAGGACGAAGAGTAGAAGGAAGAGAGGAAGGAGGAGGAAAATGAAGAGGAGGAAGAGGAGTAGAAGGAAAAGGGGAAGGAAGAAGAGGAACATGAAGAGGAGGAGGAGCAGGAGAAAAAGGAACAAGAGAAATGGGAGGAAGAGGAGGAAAAGGAGGAAGAAGATGAGAAGGAGGAGGAAGAGGAAGCGGAGAAGGAAAACTATTTGAAGGAACTAAACACAAAGGAATCTGAAGCAACGATCCAGCCAAATGGTCGAGGAAAGTCACTATTTCATAAATTTCGTTAAGGTGACAATAATTCGCTTCGAAAGAGGCGGTATCACTTGTTAGGACAAATACGAAGGTGGTGGAAAGCTTGGAGCGGATAGGCAGGAGGGCAAGGTTCGACGGACCCGAGCGAAGGAGCCGCCGAGTGACATGAGTAAGCAGCAAGAGCGTTGCACAGAATAGCGGAGGGAAGACGAAAGCAGAGGAGATGGAAGGAGAGGAGAGACGAAAGGAGACGGGAGCAGAGGAGAGGTATTGAGAGGAGCGGAGAGGAGAGGAGAGCGGAGGAGAGGATGGCTGAGAGGACAGACAGGACAAGAAGAGGCAATGGCACATAACCCATATATATATATACACACATAATGAAGTGGCAACGGAAGCCAAACCATAATTGTTTTCTATCCGTTGGGACTACTTCCTGACTGTAGTTTGATGTCTTGACAAAAACCCTTTACAAAAACCTCATGCAGTATAACTAATGCACATCTAAATATTCCTCTGATTTAATAAGCAGGCACAGAAATATGGACCCCCACTAACAAGAACTTAGCCAATATATTCACGAATGTAAACAGAGAAGGGACGGTAAATACTCTCGAAAGAGATGTTAAGGACCTAAATGAGAGTGAACTTATAACAAAATGACAGGTTCCTTTATGTATCAACTTCGGTCAGGTAATTTTCAATGGTGCAAAATCCCGTCAGCATTGTGGACTAACCATGGGGCACCCCCTAAGATCAGTAGCAGTAATTACACAAACACAAAGGTAAATGATTGGTTTGCGTTGTTGCATAAGGGTTTCTTACTCCTTCCAAAGTGTCTCGTCTTTCTTATACTTTCATTTGAGATAAGACGAATATCTCTGCTTGTGGTATGCAGCAGTAACCTTTATGTGCAAGTGAACAAGAACAGCTAAGACAACGCAACGCAAGCATGTAATTATGCACGGTCGTGTAATAAAGTGCCGCTGACAGAAAGGTCTCCATTGGTCTTACACTTTTACATAACAGCAGCAAATATAATGACTATCATGTTTAATGCCAGGCCACTTCACTGAACTCAGAGAAGCCTCTGCCCTTTCATTCATTCGATTAATTGATTATTATAATTATTGATATTTTGGGCCAGCTAATTACAAAGATAGAACAAAGAGCATACGTTTTTACAGAGTAAAATGAAAATTGCATTCCAGTGATTTGCCGCAGAAAACACCGAGAACTTCCGAGCTCGACATCGCACAAGGAGCTCGACCGGCTCTTCCATTTGTCATGACGGAGACCGTCCCAGTCACTAATCGCGCTGCGAGTAATATCCTCTCTTACTACGTGCAATCCATAACTCTGAATTTCATTCCATTTCCTATATCACCTACCATGTCGAACGCTTTAACGACTTTGATTCATTCTAGGCATTGATCCCTGACTGCTGATATTTGCTATGAACTAGGAGGGGAAGTGCTTAAGCCACGAGGCGCCTAGCCGAGACCAAAGTTGTCACCTCTGTCGTATGTGCTCGATTTACTAGCAGGACAGAGTCGGTGGTAGTCGTTGGATTTGAACTCGGACCCACGGCGTGTGAGACGGGAAACGGATGCAACACGTCAGTCGTCGTATACGAATAACAAAAAATCTACCAAAACCAAAAAGATGAATATACAGGCACAAAAAAGACAAAAGCAAGAGATGAAAAAGAAAGAGAAACATCTAAAAAATAACAACAAAAAAGGTGAAATGGTGGAAACATTTACATTAGATTGCGGACAACAGGAAGGTTCCGAGCGTTTATCACGAGTGAAAATCTTGATGTGACAGGAAAGACAGTGACATGGTAGACTCGTGAGGATTCTGAAACAGATTTTGATATTCCAAGACTCGAATTTCTTCGTCGGGATGGAACCACAAGAAAGGAGATGTTCGGTCAAGATGCTTATGATAGTATATGGGTTCGATAAAGTCTTCGGACAAATGATAAATATCTGAGTGGTATTCAGTCAACAGGCGTGATAACAACTGTTGGCATCCACGAGTTTCTGCAAATAAAAAATCAAATAACTATGGTCCTTACTTGTCGCGTTTTTTTTTTTTTTTTTTTTTAAGACTGATGTCTGAGGGTATTTGGTGGTCGGTCTTGGAATGCTTGTTTTGTAATCTGCATTGTGTATATATGTGTTGGAGAAATAGGAGGGGAAGAAAGAGAAGGGGTAAGAGGAAGTGGAGTAGGGGGAATAGTATTAGTAGTAGTAGTAGTAATAGTAGTAGTAAAAGTAGTAGTAGGAGTAGGAGAAATAGGAGAAGAATGAAAATAAAGAAAAAATCAAAGAAAAAAGAGGGGGAGATGAAGGAGGAGGGAAGGAAAATGGGGAGGAAAATGAGGAGGTAAAGAAGGAGGAGGAGGTACAAGAGTAGTATGAGATGGAGAAGGAAAGGAAAATGGGGAGGAAAAGAAGGAAGTGAAGGAGGTGAAGGAGGAGGAGGTACAAAGAGCAGAATGAGGAAAGATGGAAAAGGAGATGAGGAGAAGGAAAAAGAGGAGAAGAAGAGGAAGAGAGGGAAGGATCATTCCGTGCAGAGGACCGGATGTTTGGCTTTGTGGTTACTTAAGAGTTCGGTGACAACGCCGGCATGAGTTCTGGAGGTGGATGGGAATTCATGCAGGACGGACCGCGAACGAGCCGCGTGTAAGACGTCTTCATGACCAAAAAATGGGCTCGGATGGACTAGCCTATACTCTCTTATTTGGTGGATCTGGCTGCAAATAGTACATATACCATACATATACCTAAGGACCAAAGGCTTTTTTCCCCCTTACACGGGAGGTAGCCAAAAATAGTAACAAAGGTAATCCTTCCTCCCAGACAGGACCGTTTTCTATTACATAATTTATAAGCATAGGCTTTAGTGTACAATAGAATCGCTCTAATGTACCATATGATTGTGGGTGGTAAGGGTACGTAAGACACACTTACCAGCCATTAGGTCTCATACATTGTCCGTAAAGACTAGTTGACCATTTCTAACCGACTAGTTAGTGAAGCCTGATGAACTACATTACGAGTATGAGGAAGGTGGGGCTTTATTTTTCAGAATTACCTCGCTCTAGAAAAGTTCACTGGTAGTATAAACGTGACACCAGACACAGAAAACAGTGTATACTAAGAACTACTACTACTACCGATAATATCATCTACTACCTCTATTAGAAGTAATAGTGATATAAATTTTCCAAATTATAATCATTTAAATAATAAGTTCCAAGAATAGTA
>NC_134819.1:21321080-21338580 GCF_046742065.1 Oratosquilla oratoria
CATAATACTGTGAACACTTCTTCCAGACACAAACACACACACAGTTGTCCGCACTTCTCCCTTCCCTCCGATTCCAACCAGTGACTGTGTAGCTTATAGTCACCCCTTGTCTTTGACTAATATGTAATGCCTTTCTTGCCTAGAGATTATGTTCAACGGTGAGTCATCTCGCCTATGTATGAATTTGTAATTTTTTGTTATAGAGAAGGAAAGTAAAAATTAAGAAACAAAAGTATTCGTAACCTTTTCTTACGGTACTTACTATTGGTAAAAGCTTAGTAATAGCAGCAATGGTACAATAGTACCAGCTACTACAACTGTTACCTACCCGGAGTCCAATCATATAGGGCACAGGGGAAACAGTGACGGCTTTGGCCGTAGCTACCTATCATCTGTCGTACGTTCCTCACTTAAAGAGTACTAAATGGCATTAAGAAATATGGTTTTATACTCGTTCTAGGAACTTGTATAAATGCCAAACCCTACAGGAATTCGCTTTTGAGCTCAGAACGAAATGGGCTCAGCCACCAGTGGACCATACAGAAGACAGGACCCTCCGAGTTCAAGAGACAGGACTTGGAACGAACTGTATTCCGTCGCCAAGAACCATCGACAGGGCGAGGATATTGGGTCCTGTCTCATTTCTACCCGGAGCTGTGAGTACAAGCTTTGCAATAGTGGAGAGTGAATAATGTTTCCTACAGTGGAAGAAAATGCAACATATGAACAAAAGTGTAATACACAGACACACGTACACCCACACACACACAAAACACACAAACACACACACACACACACACACACACACACACACACACACACACACACATATATATATATATATATATATATATATATATATGGGTGAGAAATCACATGAACTCGTGATTCTAAATATGCAGAAAAACCACCAAGGAAAATAATAGTCGACAGCGCTCGGTCATCAATCTATTATTTTCCTTCGTGTTTTTTTCTGCACACACACACACACACACACACACACACACACACACACACACACACACACATATATATATATATATATATATATATATATATATATATATATATATATATATATATATATTACACGTGTGTGCTCGCGTGCACTTAATCACCGACACATTTCACTTCCCACCCCGTCTCCTGTCATCCCGTCACGGCAGCCGGCCAGCCGGCCACGTAAAAAAAATCCTCAGGTGCAAGTGAGTCCAGAGGAACAAACTGACTCAAAGGCGGCGGATCTATGAAGAAACACATAAACTGACACAGAACCGAACAGAAAATTCCTTCCCAGATGAAAACAATTCCGGAGCGAAATTGAAGTGTGATCACTTTTATCGCAGAGAAATAATAAAGGAGCCTCAAGGCCATTCTCTACAAGAAAATAACGTTCACCTCGAATGTGTTTCGTACAAAAAACAGGGGAAGATTCTGACGCTAAGTTACGATACTTTTTTAAACAATAACGAACGAAAATGAAACTGTGTAGTATTTGATTAAAACGGGAATAAAAAGTGTGACAGCCCAAAATGGGGAACTTATGAAAGCAGAGAGAGAGAGAGAGAGAGAGAGAGAGAGAGAGAGAGAGAGAGAGAGAGAGAGAGAGAGAGAGAGAGAGAGAGAGAGAGAGAGAGAGAGAGAGAGGGGGGGGTGGGGGGTGCGGGGGTGTTAAGCGTCAGTCAGCACCCGCAAGGATTAACGAGGTTAACTACCGTTAAATGAGGATTAGACATCCCGAACGGTCCTACAGAATCTTATCTCCTTCAATAAGGTGACGTGGCTTATGAAATCCTGTTCCATCAAACGACAGACGATTCGAATCAGCTAAAGGACGCCCACGAGCCTGAACGAGTTCTTGATGGACCGAGACCCCGTCTTGTCGCGCGTTCGTCCACTTCACCGGAGGTTAATAGTGGATAGTTGGACAGAAAATAGTTTTGATAGTCGGTCACCGTATTGATGGGGTACCCTAGGACCCCTGGAGCGACGGCGATTTTCCTTGAAGTAGGCCTAATGAGCTTCATCCGCTTTTCTTCGACACCAAAACAAACACGGGCGCTTCTTCCTCTTCCTCCTCCTCCTCCTCCTCTCCGATCCTCTTCTTCCTCCTTCTCCCTTCTCCCGATCCTCTTCCTCCTCCCGATCCTCTTCCTCTTCTTCCTCCTCCTTCTCCTCCCTCTCTCCGATCCTCTTCCTCTTCTTTCGCCTCCCCCTCCCTCTCCCCGATCCTCTTCCTCTTCCTCCTCCTCCTCTCCGATTCTCTTCTTCCTCCTTCTCTCTCCTCCCGATCCTCTTCCTCTTCTTCCTCCTTCCCCTCCCTCTCTCCGATCCTCTTCCTCTTCTTCCTCCTCCTCCTTCTCCTCCCTCTCTCCGATCCTCTTCCTCTTCTTTCGCCTCCCCCTCCCTCTCCCCGATCCTCTTCCTCTTCTTCCTCCTCCTCTTCCCTCTCCCCGATCTTCTTCCTCTTCCTCCTCCTCCTCCTCCTCTCCGATCCTCTTCCTCCTCTTTCGCCTCCCCCTCCCTCTCCCCGATCCTCTTCCTCTTCTTCCTCCTCCTCCCTCTCCCCGATCTTCTTCCTCTTCCTCCTTCTCCCTCTCCCTGATCCTTTTCCTCTTCCTCCTCCTCCTCCTCCCTCTCCCCGATCCTCTTCCTCTTCACCGACAGGAAGACATCACCCTGGAACTCTGGAAATGAGCTCACGAAAATCTTTTTCTTCGTTTCTGTTTTGCCATACACAGCTACATAATCGTCACGTCCCTTCCTAGATTAGATTGAAATTGAAAAATACAAAACTAAAGACTTCTTGTTCCATGTCTGGACCGGTCGGAAATCTTCAACAATAAGAAAAATTAGTAAAGTAACTAATTCGTGTCTAAGGGGTATTTGTTGTTCTGCTGCAATGCTCTGTCGTCAGCACCACTTTCTACACCCAAAGACGAGACATCTCCATCGCCGAGTCTGAAGGACATGACCAAATAAGGAAGAAAGCCTCAAGACAGGGAAGACCCTGCCTCTGGAAGCCCCAACTAGAAGTTGATATTTATCACAAACTCCTCCCACCGGAAGGCTAGGACGGTGCCCCTCACAGAGGACTTCGTAGCCAGGAATTTAATGAACCATGCCCTTGGTTCAACTTCGCCGGTGGCAGGATTCGAACCGTCATCCCCTCGACCTTCGCCGCAAGTAACAAACTCCTCCCACCGGAAGGCTAGGACGGTGCGCCTCACAGAGGACTGTGTAGCGTGGAATTTAATGAACCATAATGCCCTTGGTTCAACTTCGCCGGTGGCAGGATTCGAACCGCCATTCCCTCGACCTTCGCCGGAAGTAACGACGCCCTATCCCGACTCTGATAAGGTCCTTGAATGGGAAAAGAAACGAGAGTTTCTATCGGTAATGGGGAGCAATAATGGGACCATTAATGGGAGGAAAAAACGTATCAGCCTTTTCTTCTTTTCAAAATCCTGAGAACCTTACTGGACTTGTATGCTCATTCAGCTCTGAATAACCCTTTCCATTCTGAAGGACGTAGTTTCTCTTGGAAACAGTGCGATCCTTACGGTCGACAAAACGAAGAGAATTGCCTGACGGTAGACACGAAAATACTCAACACAAAACCTCATCTCTCCTTCCCGTATCAGAAGCCAGTTATTCTTTCATTCTGGCCGACTGACACCAAGTTATCTTTTCCTCATCTCCCGTGGTACCACTTCGGTTGCAGAACGGTTGGTGCTCCATCGCGATTAACTTATCCCTCACCGGGATGGATGTAAGCCTTTTATCCTGGCGTCTGCTATGACATTCCATTCATCTGCGTAGCGAGAGAGAAAAAAGAAAAAAGAAAAAAAAAAAAAAAAAAAAAATCCCCCTCCTCGCAAGCAAAGGATGGAGGACAAAAAAATAAAACGTAAACCTGAATTGCGAACCGCGCAGCTGGCGAAAAAAAAAATAGCTTCTCGACACAGCCGCCTACATATACTGGAGTTCGAGCGGAATACCAAGTTCCAGGTTATAGGAAGACCGCGAGGAAATAGTTTTAGATACAAATACAAAAGAATTCATTTCTTTCATTCACAACGAGTCTCCCAATTCCTTCTCGTTGACAGACAAATCTCGAATCCAAATACAAAAACGTATCGAAAAGCTCGTCCTCTTAAATGTTCGACAACAGCCAAGCCAAGCTAAGCTAAACCAAGCCAAGCCAAGCCAAGCCAAGCCAAGCCAAGGGCTATCTCTGACGACCGCATTCCGTTTGAATAAATGGCATGAAGAGAACGCGCGTCCATCGTGCATCAGTTCATACATCTTGCATAATACATTATGCGTCATTACACAGCCCGACAGCTTCCCACGACCAGTAACTGGGGGCCGCCTGAAGGCGAAAAGTCCTACCTAACATCTCTACCTGGACAAAAGCACTATTGCCCACTGTCTTGCATTGGATTATATATATATATGTATATATATATATATATATATATATATATATATATATATATATATATATTATATATATATGCATGAAAAATCGCATGAACTCGTGATTCTAAATATGAAAAAAAACACCAAAGAAAACAATAAAATGATGACCGAGCGCTTTCGTCTATTTAGAACTCCTCATGTACCCTGAGGATGTCTGAGAGAAAGAGAGAGAGAGAGAGAGAGAAAGAGAAAGAGAGAGAACGATAGAGATATCCGATTCTAAACACACTCCCACATAATAAACAAACAAAACCCATTCACCAATCAATCGTACCTGTCTCTACCGCATTGCAGCGATATAGAGAAATTCCACGACAGACTTGAATGTATGGCTGCCCTCAACTTCCCCATACATTCGAGAAGAATAGTATGAAGTAATACAAAAAAACAAGGAAGTGGAAGAACTCTTCACCTATGGGGAAGTCGCCACGAGGTCCCGTCACTAGATGGTGCTACTTTTTCGTCACTTGAAGTCTCTGTATATGGTTCCTGTGTGTCCCTAGTGAATACGGAATGGGATATTCTCGTCTATCGCCTTGTAACAGGTAAATGTGGACTAAATCATTGTCAGGAGTACCAGCAATGACCAGACAACCCTTTTAGTATCAAACTGATACCAAAATCAAAACATTTGCACACTTTCAGAATCTACAGACACGAATCGTGGCGGGAAGTGAACAAATAATATGAAAACAATTTAGTATCACGGGAGGTTAGTTCCACGCGCGCAAGAACGATACTATAGGGTGGCTGATGCCAATATCAATCAGAATGTAATAAATACTTAGATAACTACCAGTTGTCCTTCAGAATATAAGGAAATACGGGTCCTTGTATTTGACCACGGGGGTACAAAAACTGACCTTAAGCGTTGTATCCCAAACAATGCTACTCCAGGACAATAGAAGAGACTTAGGCTCGGACAGAACACCGTACACATACACTGTGACAGAAAACGGGGGACAATACTCAGCGGTAAGACCATTTATTTGTTATTTACATTATTATAGTTTTTATTTATTATCTTATTATTGTTATGATTTTTTTTCGCATCCGACCTAGATATGGACCAAAATGTCTCCTGTCGGCATGCTCCGTCTTTGTAATCCTTTGTAATCTTAAAAGACCCGTTTTCGGAATTATCCCGTACATTCTTGATTGCATAAGTCTTATGTAGTTAATACTTTAAGGACCCGAGCCATTATTCTCTGATTAGACACTAATAACCACTATAAAAATAAATAAATGAAATAAAAAGTAAATAATAAAATTAATAAATAAGTAAATTTTCCTGTCTTTCCTTTCTACTCTCTTCTTAAAATTTCTCCTTTGCCAGCTCTATGACGTCAACTTTTTTACCCTGATATTGTTTTCTGAGAGAGAGAGAGAGAGAGAGAGAGAGAGAGAGAGAGAGAGAGAGAGAGAGAGAGAGAGAGAGAGAGAGAGAGAGAGAGAGAGAGAGAGAGAGAGAGAGAGAGAGAGAGAGAGAACGAGAGAGGAAGAACGCAGATCATCACCGGCAAAATACAACATACCTTCCACCGGGAACACATCCCCAGTTCTGCGCACGTAGCAGAGAACCGCAAACGCAGGATCTGCGTCGCCACTACGCAAGTGGCGGAGGGGGGAGGGGAGGGAGAGGAGGAGACGGGAATGGGGAGGAGGAGAGTATGGGAATGGAGTGGAGGGGAGGAGAGGGGTGAGTGGAAGGGTAGGAGATGGAAGGGGAGGGGTTCCTTTACCCACTAACCCACTCATCCGGTGTGGAACACGAACAACAGGCCAATTTCTGTCAAAGTGTATTTTGGGTTGAGAAGGTACAATTAAGAGGCAACATTTACGCACCCGAAGAGGGGGCGAAGAGTCTCGCGCGCACGCACACACACACACACACACACACACACACACACACACACATACACACACACACACACACAGGGCTAAAATAACTTTAGTATTGCTACGCTGCGAGTCATTACTCCAGTTCTCGTGGGCGGGGAGTTGCGTGTGTGCGTGCGTGTGTGTGTGTGTGTGTGTGTGTGTGTGTGTGTGTGTGTGTGTGTGTGTGTGTGTGTGTGTGCGTGCGTGTAAGGTCACAGCGTTACCTATAGATCGGTCATATATGATATGTGAGCTCTCTTCCGGGAGGGAAATAGCTGACGATCACGAGTCCAACATGTGATCCAAGACTATGGTGGTGAATCACACAACACACACAAATAAAGAGAGAGAGAGACAGAGAGAGAGAGACAGAGAGAGAGAGAGAGAGAGAGAGAGAGAGAGAGAGAGAGAGAGAGAGAGAGAGAGAGAGAGAGAGAGAGAGAGAGAGAGAGAGAGAGAGAGAGAGAGAGAGAGAGAGAGAGGGGAGAAAAATGTGACTAAGAGACATACACAGAAGGTGAGGGCGTATGTTTTTTGGAGCTAGTAAGAATACATCTCGCCCGTCAACACACAAATTGCCACGCCTCCGACCCACAGACGTCCGTTTCGCGAAGGAGGACCAGCCGCTTCCATAAATGTACTTTTATTATGATTACAAAGGATGACTTTGAATGTTGTCACTGCGGCGGTACCTACCACAGAGTATTCAACTAAACAAATACCCATTTTCTTCTCATTAATTAACGTTAATTGTAATATAATTGTTCATTTTCTTTCTTATTGTTGACTTACATTTCTGAGGTCGTTCCTGGAGTATCAATTGGATGCCCACACTTTTAATAGCTACAGGTTCATTATCATAACATCACAAACACACACACACACGCATGCACACACACACACAATATATATATATATACAGTATATTTACATATATACACACATACACACACACACATATATATATACATATATATATATATATACACACATACATACACACACACACACACACACACACACACGCAAACACACACACACACAGTTCACTGGAAACCCTGCGACAAAGCCCGTCTCATAAGGATTTGTATCTACGCAGCATTGAAGTCCTACACACGCATAGGCTCTCGTGGCCCCTGGAGGACCGGAGTCCTTCAAGATACCTGAAGGATTTCTTTTAATTCCTTCGAAGATGATATCCTGATACTAACCCACTTAAAAATCGTTCTCTTAACCAGAGATGCTCGAGAGAAATTCAAGGTTTCATGGAGATACGTTCGTGTATGAGAGTCATAAAATAAATCATCATTTATGTCCTACTCGTTACCCAGGTTACTCCGTCAAGATTACGATGTTTACTTTGTCCGTCTTCATTAATATTTGTCTAAAGAAGTCTCCCGTGGACCCAAAATAAATACATCTTGCTTACACACTCATTCTTCAAGTTTACCTCCTCATTTGTCGCAAGAAACTCTTCTTGGGTCCAGAAAACAAATCCTTCGTGATTAAAAAAGTCGCCATTACATTCATCTTCTTTGTTATTAGCGAAGGAAAAATTCTGTCTCGTTCCAAAAACAGCCTCCCGCTTCCACACCGTGATATATAATCATTATTCATGCTAGTCAACAGCATTACCATAATCATAACTGACTTAACCCCCAGCTCCTGTAATAGCCCCTCATGCTCAGATGATGAATCATCTCGACGGTCCAGCTTTTTAGCTCGTAAATCCTCATTGGGTCTTCGTGGCGTGTTGGCCATTGCTCAGACTCCCAGCTCGAGGATTTGTCAATACTAACAGGAGGCATATTAACAAGAACTTTATAAATGTGCGTGCGTGCGTGCGTGTGTGCGTGTGTGTATTTACCTAGTTATATTATATGGGAAGGGGAGCTCGTAAATCCTCATTGGGTCTTCGTGGCGTGTTGGCCATTGCTCAGACTCCCAGCTCGAGGATTTGTCAATACTAACAGGAGGCACACTAACAAGAACTTTATAAATGTGCGTGCGTGGGTGCGTGTGTGCATGTGTATATTTACCTAGTTATATTATATGGGAAGGGGAGCTCGTAAATCCTCATTGGGTCTTCTTGGCGTGTTGGCCATTGCTCAGACTCCCAGCTCGAGGATTTGTCAATACTAACAGGAGGCATATTAACAAGAACTTTATAAATGTGCGTGCGTGCGTGCGTGTGTGTGTGTGTGTGTGTGTGTGTATTTACCTAGTTGTATTATACGGGAAGGGGAGCTATGCTCGAAGTGACGTTTAGACAGTGTAGGAAAGGAAGGTGTAACTCTATAAACACGCACATGCACACACACACGCTTGTATATGTGTGTACATGCGAGTGTGTGCGTTTTATAAATTAATTTTATTTCAGGGATTTGACAATGAACAGAAGGATATGCAAAAACTATCCAAACAGGTTTTGCTACATTTGTGGCAAAGTAAGAATGCCTGGTCGACATTCGAATATTTCTCAATTTGTAAAATCGTGTTACCGCGCCTACTTTGAAATCCGAATTGGATATCAAGATAAAAATTTTGTTCCTCATAAGTGCTGTAGAAGATGTGTTGAAAGTTTAAGGCGTTGGAGTACAGGTAAGATGAAACCTCTATCTTTTGGTGTTTCCATAGTGTGGAGAGAAGGAACGGAGCATGTGACAGATTGCTATTTCTGCATGGCTAACCTACAAATTAAGTTCATATTTTAAAATGATAGCGATGACTTTGAGTCGATCCTCTCATTAATGTATTTGAAAAATATATATTTTGACATATCTTACATTTACAAAAACCCGCGGGACTTGCTTTGGCATTTTACCTATATGAAATTTACAGGTGTAAATAAGAACAAGCACCATGTTGTGTATCCTGATATCCCATTTGCCAGAAAGCCGGTGTTTCATGTTCCAGAAATTCCAGTACCAAGTGTATCCAAGGACATGTATATCGCTGACGACAGTGATACCCAGCTTGAGGATATGGACACCTCTGCATTGTATCAACCTCCAATCCCCGATACAAAGCAACCAAAACCTTTAAGTCAAGTACAACTTAATGGCTTAAAATGGGATTTAGGGTTATTAAAAGAGTCTGTCCAGCTACTTGGATCACGTCTTGACGAAAGCAATTTACTTGCATCAGGAACTACAAATTTCTGATGAGATGAAGAGTTTTGCAATTTTTTCTCACATCATAACAACTCTGCTATAGTATATTGCGCTGATATTGGAGGACTAGTTGAAGCCTTAGATTTAATATATAGTCTAGTGGAATGGAGAATCTTCATTGACTCGTCTAGTCAAAGTTTAAAAAGCTATTCTTTTAAACATTGGCAATAATATTGCATCTGTTCCTGTTACACATTCAGTTCAATTAACTGAGATTTATGAGAATATGAAAATCTTACTCAGTGTTCTGAAGTACAGTCACCATAATTGGAAGATTTGTGGAGGTTTAAAGGTAAAAAGGCAATGTGATGGAAGAAAGGTATCAGGAATGATGAGACATACACATGTTAGCATATTGCTGTTGGTGTCTGTAACGTGACTTGCCGGGTGAAGAACACAAGAGAAAATAATTTAATTTTCTCTTCCACATTCATGTATATCCCTGCATATATATCTTCAATGTTAATAAAAACAATATCATAACATTTAGTCATTATTAACCTTATCTTATAACTGATACTAATTCATTATAAAAAAAAATCAGCATTTTGAATGAAAACATTGTTTTAACCATCTTCAGTGTAATTCGATAATCTGAGTTGATTGACCAAAACCGTAATAATTTTTTAATTCAGCATAACCAGATTATTCAAAAAAACATGACAACGGAAAAAGAAATTTAAATTTTTAATTCAGCATAACAAGATTACTCAAATTCAGTTAAAAGAAAACATGACAACAGAAAAAGAAATTCAAAACGCAGGGCCGTGTTATCATAGCCATTTCCTTCAATAACTTCCTTGTGAGGGCGCCAAGATGGTGAGTGTGCATATATATTCGTGGTCCCCCTTGTTGCAAATGGCAGGTAGGACGCCGCGTCGATTCTGTCGACGTCATTCCAATATAGGAAGTAGGAGGCGCACAGTCCTCTCTTGTAGGCAAAGGATTAGAAACAGGACCTGACTTCCCTGAAATACTGTTTTATTTTTTAAATTTGAATCATATCATTACAATACATGATGAGTTGGACTTTTGGATTTTCCTCTTCAGGTTGTACATTTCTTTTTACTTCGTCTTTCGATGATTCGCCCTTCAAGCTTATGAGAAGTATATGCGAGTTTACAAAATAAACGTATAGCTTCTGGCAGGGTAGAGTCTGGGCTATTATCCGTGCCATCTGTAGCTGTGACAGGAGTTACAGTGTTCTCCTATCAACTGTTGTTCACTTGCAATACTCGCTCAAGTTCTGTGTTGGTAGAGCTGTAGGTGATGGCTTGTCTAGCAAACGAGCCTATCGTAGATTCCTTGAAACGTCGGGAGGATTAACTTCTACTGTTTAGACAGCCTAGGATTGGTCGTTTTGATTTATCTCATTCAGAAAGGAACTATTGGAGGAGAACGTCTAGAAAGGGGAGATAGCTATTTCTATTGTACTCAATGGTGAAGCTAAAGTCCATTTTTTCAATCAATTTGGTATATCTTATCTAGAATGTACGAGTGCACGTGAAATATAAAATGTCGTTGTACAAATATCACCATATTTAACATCTAAATCTATCATCATCAGCAGCAGTATTATACGATTCACAGACTACAATATTTCATTTAATCAATGTGTTCAAAATTTCTAAGTTACATTTCTAATCACCAAAGCCGAGATTCTGAAGGATCAACGTGGCCTATCTGTCCCAAGTCAACCACGACCTCTCTGTTGTTTTCAGTATCGACTAAGAATATCTGAAAATCTTTCCTGAACGTACGGTAAGAGTCTTTCAGGGTCATTGTCAATGAAGATAGTTCATTATTGTCAATATATACTGGCTGTGCAAAGCTCCTTCCAGTCGCCCAGTCATTGAGCAACGACACCATATATGGTCAACCACCAGATTTGGATTGATTTGTTGATGTATGGACCGCAGCTGTCGATATACAGAGATTGTCTACATCGTTCTTTGTATATTTCAAGAGTTTAATATCAACAGTAGTTTGTAATCTCTCTTAATACGATTTAGATCTCATAAGGTTGGACACGAGTTTGGATCTTTTACCAAATGTTGCAATCTATGCAACTGGTGTAAACCTTCGACATTATTCCGTGAATTGAAAAATATTGAAATAGAATAACTTCTTGGCATTCGTAAAGATGGAAAAGTAATGCATATAATTGTGAGGATGCGTGTGTTTGTATGTATGTGTGTGTGTGTTAGTATGTATGTGTGTGTGTGTGTGTGTGTTAGTATGTATGTGTGTGTGTTAGTATGTATGTGTGTGTGTGTGTTAGTTTGTATGTGTTATGTGAGTGTGTTAGTTTGTATGCGTGTGTGGTATCAGAAAGAAAGAGTGAGTGAGAGAGAGATAGAGAGAGAGAGAGAGAGAGAGAGAGAGAGCGAGAGAGAGAGAGAGAGAGAGAGAGAGAGAGAGAGAGAGATCAAACTAGCTCCGGGTTGCAACAATTAACACTTTGAAATTCAATAAATAAAAATACATTTATAAGAATCCACCTAATTCTAGACACACACATAGACACCCGCACCTGCCCACGCAACACACCATCGATCTTACATCCAGTTCGTTTCGTTTGCCGCCTCTATCGGCTCCTTGTAACTTCATCCTAGAAAAGTTTTTATCTCGAAGACGATAATGACTTCAGCATGACATGGGCAACGACGCCCCTCACCCCACTAATTCCTCTTCCTCCTCCCTTCAACCGTCATCTACAAGCAATCTCTCTTTGCCCTCAAACAATGGAGGTGGTCTCCCAAAGCTTAATAAAATCGGCCGGTGACAGCAAGAAAAAATACAAAAAAGGGTCACTAATGTCTTCTAAGGATTGATCATGATGGGCCCTTCAACATGAGTTTTCAACATGACCCTTCAACGTGACCCTTCAATGTGACCCTGCAACATGATTCTTTAATGTGACCTTTCAATGTGACCCTTCAACGTGACCCTTCAACATGATTTCAATGTGACTCTGCAACATGACACTTCAACATGAGTTTTCAACAGGTCCCTGCAACATGACCCTTCAACATGACCTTTCAATGTGACTCTGCAACATGACCCTTCAACAAAAACCTGCAACATGACCTTTCAATGTGACTCTGCAACATGACCTTTCAATGTGACCCTGCAACATGACCCTTCAACATGACCCTGCAACATGATCCTTCAACATGGTCCTGCAACATGACACTTCAATGTGACCCTGGAACATGACCTTTCAATGTGACCCTGCCACATGACCCTTCAACATGACCATTCAACGTGACCCTTCAACATGACCCTTCAACACTGCCGAGAGGTCACACAACACGTGAGCAGCTGAGATCTCACTCAACGGAGATACCTTCTTGTCCCGTCTGTCTCCTGAGCCTTGGTAAAATCGCCTGGCCTTGGCCATAACAAAGGCTTTCAAGGACGGCACCAAGTCGAGAGGTTCACCCCTCTGATGTGGGTTGGTTGGTCACGGGTACCCTGCTCAGCTTGCTAAAAGATGACTGACAACATTCGGATGATGAAAAACCCTCAGGTAAAAATTTTCTTGAACCTTTTTCGATTAACCTTTTTGTTCAGCTCTACACCTTTCTGCATGTTGCCAGGCGACTACAGCCAGCCAATGGAAGTCCTTTCAGGAGTCAAAGTGTTAAGGGGTTGAGGGGAGAGTCTCATCGTTCTACCTCGGTGAGGAGTGTTCCCCTCGAGTTCCCCACCACAGTCCGTGGGGTCGCGACCAGTGCCCGTTCTTTCACTGGCTTCAACTTCTTAACGTAGGCGAAGGAGCGGTGAAAGAAGTTCATTTGTGTCAAATAGCAAGGCCAAGAGTGAGTGCTGAAACTATTAGTTTTTTTAAGAAACGGTTAGACAACTTTATGGATGGGGAAGACAGGTGGTCATGGACATGGAACTGTCTAGTGTAGGCCTTATGGTCTCTTGCAGTCTCCTTCATTCTAATGTTCTTATGTTCTCCCCATGCCTCTGACTTCCCTCACTCCCTCACTCCCACTCCCTGTCCCCTCTCCAAACCCTCCCCCCTAACTCCCCCAACCCCTCCCTCTGCCTCCCCCTTCCCTCCCCCTCACTCCCCCAACCCCTTCTTTCTTATGTTCTTATGATACCTTTGACCTAAGAATCTGGATAGTAGGAGGCAGTCTTCGGAAGCTACTGAGGTCGTTCCCAGCCTTCGAAGGTGGATGATCAACTTGATTACCTCAGATGATGATTTTACTCTTCAGCCAGGAACGATCTTCAAAAAGAAGATTTTTTTTTGGGGGGGGGGATTCACAAACACCCTCATTTTCTTTGGAATGGTAGTAGCACACTTTTGGGGAACTGTTATCAAGATAATTTTGATTGGGTTATGGGAAGAAAAAAAAAAATCCGTCACTGTCAAAAAAAAAAAAAAAAAAAAAAAAAAAAAAAAAAAAAAAAAAAAAAAAAAAAAAAAAAAAAAAAAAAAAAAAAAAAAAAAAAAAAAAACGGAAAAAACGGACAACTGGATTTATTTGTATTTTCCAAACGAACTTTTCACTCGACTGTACCAAGGCACCAGTGCCAACTGCCACCGAGAACCCAATCACTGCCTCGGCCAGTAACCGAATTAACCAATTAAGAGAGACGTGACGGGTCTGATAGTCCCACTCCGAGATGGATCCGAGGCTGACCCGACTTCCTTCTTCGAACTCCAATGTGCCGAGTCACTCTTGCAAGCCAAGCAGGACCCTCTGAGACACGCTGCCCGTGTCGTGTTGTGTCGGACGGTCGTGTCATCCAGCCGGTAATTCTGGGTCGGATATGCAGATTACCCGAGCGGCAACAATACGTCGTAAATCCAAGGCAAAGGCAAAGGCGCCTCGAAGGTCATAAGGACCAAAATCCCCTTCCTGATCGCGAGTGGATCGCCCTTACGGCCGCCGGATACTGCAACACTATACAATTTCTTAGGCCTTTGAAGATCGCTGAGTCACGGGTATATTAAAAGACGGGAGAAAAAGACTCAGAAATGAAAGAAAACGGAGAGGGGGGTTGCCCGGGAAAAGAGAAAAGGAGGGCTTTTGCTGGAAGACACAGGCTACAGGGAAATAAGCCAAATGCTTCAGGGCATTCCACGTGATGTCTTGGTCATGGGTCGAGATCCTAGACAGAGACCTGCGTTATCCTCTTGGGCCAATACGATTTATGAGGCGCGTTTTCCTCATAATGTGTACATTCTTCCATGCAGAAAGTTTGTGTGTGCGCGTGTGCGTATACTATTCCCTTGTGCAAAACATGCACGCGCACATCGGCGCGTGTATACACGCGGTATAATCTATTAACATAACCACATACATTCATCCAAACGCAACCCCGTGGATATAACCACCCTTGGGGGACCCTGCTTAAGGGCCCATACCACCCTTATGAGCGACAGCCCTGAAGAGGTACAACGAACCTCGACCCTAAAGCGTCAGGGTCGAGCAATACACTCGACATTTTCCCTCTTTTTGTGTTAGCCGTCTTCCTCGGAGCATTAAATCTTGTTGCGACGGTAAAATGAAGCGGATAAATCGTCGGGTAACACAATGTGAGCTGATTACCTTTAATCTCGAAATTATGACGTCGCTGCAACTGGCGATTAAAGTCCCATCACCAAACTGACCTTGTGCTGTCTGAGAACAAGGAAAAGCTTTTTGCTACATCTCCTCCTCTGATATAATAAATAATTAAAGGAGTCATGACGACTTCAGTATGATTATATATATATATATATATATATATATATATATATATATATATATATATATATATATATCTTTTCAAGCACATTAATTCACTTTAATTCCATGTCATCCCTGACGAGGAGCTCGAGGGAAGCATATATACGGAAACAGATACGTGGTCACGATAAGGACTCGAATCCAGCTCATACGTAACAAGTGACAGTGTGTGTGTATGTGTGTGTGTGTGTGTGTGTGTGTGTGTGTGTGTGTGTGTGTGTGTGTGTGTGTGTGTATGTGCGAGTGTGTATATACAAAACACTAACCTACCTCCAAAGACACACAGACATAATATGAATAGATTTATTTTTCTAATTTCTGGGACAATGATGACGCCGACGACAAGGGCAAGAGTAATAACAACAACAATTAATAACGATGACAATGATGACGCAACTTCACGGTAGGGAAGGAGGCCAAGCGTGTTTGTCGAGGTGCCTCACCATTTTCTCTGAACTCACACTCGGGAAGAGCAATGCGCGGCCAAGTATTTACATAATGAACGAGTGCCAACAGAGAAGATGACTTTCAGGTTCTGGAAGCAATATGCTATAAATCATAATCACCAGAGGAGTTCGACGTTTATTTCTTTATCGTGTATCTAAAATGGAACACTGAATATTTTTCAGATCCTTTTGAACAAGAAAAGGCTTGACGGAGTATAAAGACAAAAGACCAAAGATTCTTTATGAAGAAGACTTCTTCTTCTTTTATTCTTCTCCTACGGTAATCATGTGCGTGGAAATAGAATTAATATCAGTGTTTTGTTAGAAACTATCAGCGCATGAGAACAATATCACACAGAAGAGGTGAAGTCATAGAGGAAAAGGTACAAGAATGAGTTCGAAAGGAGATCAGAACGAAAGGACACCAGAGGTCAAAAGTGACCCACAATTTCTCCTTTTCCCCTTTTAGGTAGAGATTAGTCTTCGGTCATGAAAGAATACTGCATGACTGATCCGTAGAGATAATATTAAAAACCCTAAAATATTGACTGCATAAATCTTATGCCGTCAGGACTCCATACCGGGGATATGAAACATTTCGCTGCATCATTGCAAGACTGTCGTAACTCAAAAATTTCAAGTATAGAGTTACAATGGTTTATAAGAATGCCGAATAATTCTGCGTCTTTTGGTAATAAAGTCGTAAGTCAAGTGGAGCCCTATTTACCTAATCAAGATGGTAAGTTTTGTTGCTTAGGGTAAAATTATTAAAGTTATAGGACTTAGATACTTTAAAATGCTTCTGAAAAATCACGAAATTTGAGTTACGACAGTCTTGCAATGATGCAGCGATATGTGGCTGAGAGATGGTACCATAAGCATCATTGTGAGGACTTGGAATCGAATCTCAAAGGTCATCAGTAACTTTACCCCCAATTTCTTGTCGGCTGAAGGCTTCACTCGACTGAATAAAATCCTCAGCCTCGAATCGGCACAGAACACATAGGCCAGTTTTGATTTACTGATGGATATGGACCAAAAGGTCTCCTGTCGGCATGCTCCGCCTTTGTAATCCTTTGTTTGCAATGCAGTTCTTCTCTCCCCTTCCTACCAATGGGATACTACGAAGATGATCACAACAGCCAGGATGAAAATTAAAAATGCCACACAGTACGAATGGGTTTGATATCATAGTAAGGATGGCAAAGGTGACGATAAGGTGAGAATCAAAACTAATTTGAAGGTGGGATGAACAACACACAAGCTGATAATCCTGAAATAACGACGTTTTTTTTTCCACATGTACAAATGCAAAATCACTTTTCACGATGTAGCATGGCAGCATATTCCATGTGATCAGTGTTCGATTAGAGCCTGGAACAAGATCGAATTAGAATATCTATATAATATCTATAATATCTATTGAATATCTATAACATCCCTTGAACTTGAATGTACTACTTGGCCCACGGTTTGAACGTTCTAAAATAAATGAACAGATCAAAGAAAATAGAATAAAAGAAGTGATTCTTCTTCTTCACAATTTAATAAACCAATCCTTGATTCTCTCGTGTATCTTCCTAATCTCTTCCATCTTGTTTTCCCAAGGCTCTGAGCTCACATGGAGGAGAGAATAAACGCCGTGATAATATGTATTTTGTTTCGTTTTTATTATATATGTGGAAATCGAATCAAATTTATTACATTATGTATCTCAAACTTGATACATTATTTGCGAGTAATTTATTTTTATAAGATT
>NC_134819.1:21343580-21348580 GCF_046742065.1 Oratosquilla oratoria
CCATTTCTTCCCGTGATGAATTTCATGTACCTTATTGTATCTAAGGACAAACTAGGCAAAACTTTTAGTGATATGTCATACAACAATGAAACTAAAAGTATAAATTATATCAATAACGAGTTTCGAGAAAACAATAACAAGTCCAAGGAAAACGATAAATTATGAAAATAACGACAATAATGATAATATATACTGCATGATGATGACGGAAATAATGATAATATATACTGCATGATAATAACGGCAATAAGGATAATATATACTGCACCGTACTGGAACACACCCCCGAATAAAAAAATAAATAAAATAAAATAAATGAATGCCAACCGACTACCCTTCCCACATTGGAGGTGAAGAATCATCCTGTTCCCCACCACACAACTAGTGTCAAAGTCATCAAGACAAGTGATCCACAGCTTACAACAGACCCCGACAGCTGAAGCTGGTTCACCCTCGTCCACGTCCCCAGAAAAGAAAGAAAAAAAAACGTGAAGGCAAAGCGAAAAGGATGCAGCAACGAAGACTTGCTCCAAACGCGTTGTTCCTCTCCCACAGCGGCGCCGACGACGCCTCTCCGGTCAAGGATGGGGCGATGAGCAACACGACCGAGCCACTTCGGGTCTTCTCGGCTCGGCTCGGCTTCGATGTATCAGGAAGGAAGAAGACGACGGACCCAAGCATAAGAACGCACATAAATATACGTATTTGTATGGGTACAAGTATGTGAACGTAAAAGGTACACATGCAAGGGTGCGTGTATGTGAGGTTTCAGTGTGTATGTATATGTGTATGAGTCAAACACACAAATATGTATATGCATGTGAGTGTCTATGTGTATTTGGTGTATGATGGTGTGTATGTGCATGTAAAGGTACACATGCAAGGGTACGTGTATGTGAGATTTCAGTGTGTATGTATATGTTTTTGAGTCACACACACGTGTATATCCATGTGAATGCTTATGTGTATTTGTATTTGTAACGTGTAGGTGTATGATGGTGTGTATGTGCAGGAAGAGGAGGAGGAGAAGGAGGAGGAAGAAGATAGAAGGTGAAAATCGAGAGGAAAGGAGGAGAAGAGACGAAGGACGAGGAGGGAAAGAGGGGGAAGAGGACACGGAGGATGGCGAGGAGGGGATGAGGCGAGGTAAGTGAGGGAGGAGGAGGAGGAGGAGGAGGAGGAGGAGGAGGAGGAGGAAGAGGAGGATGGTACGGAGATAGGTAGGTAGGGAAGAAGAGAGAGAAAAGGTTCGAGAAAGACGCTCTTGTACAAGGAAATGGAGGCGATGAGTTCGTCGCGTTGCTCACGATATTGTGCTCTACGGAAGGACAGAGCAATTTCTTCTTCTTCTTCTCTTCTTCTTCTTCTTCTTCTCTTCTTCTTCTTCCTCTTCCTTCTTCTTCTTCGACGTCGCACCCTCTCTACGCTCATGGTCCCCCGTCTCATCCTCGTATATTTAGGAACATTTATCTATAAATTAATATCTACAAAAGTCATCATCATCATCATCATCATCATCATCATGTTCACATGAAAGAATGTGTTTAAAGAGACACACACACACACACACACACACACACATACACATACATACATACACACACACACACACACACACACACACACACACACACACACACACACACAAGCGCTTTAAAGTACAAAACCAGTACTGCTGATGAAGTTTTTGTTTACACCGGTTTTAAGCCCAGCGGGTGGTTCTTGTGAATTCTTGACTCTTCCGCTTCGTTTTATGACTTCAGTACTTAGTCTTGTTGTTGCTAACAGGAGATTTTATTCAGCTGAGGGAAACTCGTCGACACCGCGAGGGCTAACCCATGTCGAAATGTGAACCCGTAAAACACACACACACACACACACACACACACACACACACACGCGCGCGCGCGCGCGTTTTTAAGAAAGAACTGGATGCGGAAAGATACAAGTGCGGGTCACTACGAGCATAGCTCTCCTCCCGCAAAATACAACTAGGTAAATACACACACACACACACACACACACACACACACAAACACACACGCACGCACACATACGCACACACACACATGCTGTAAGGTCTGACAAAAATGCGGGTAACGGGACAAAAACATCAAAAAGAATCCAACTAATGTAAGTCATGACAAGTAAGTCATAAGAAAAAGATAAACTAACACATAACAAAGGATGAGATGGAAGTGGGTGTGCGAGATGAGGAGAACAAGCCTGAGGAGGAAGGCAAAGAAAAAAAATGAGAGAGAGAGAAAGAGAGAGAGAGAGAGAGAGAGAGAGAGAGAGAGAGAGAGAGAGAGAGAGAGAGAGAGAGAGAGAGAGAGAGAGAGAGAGAGAGCGGGAGAAGGGACTAGGAACTTGGGGTATCTGCCGATCTGAAGAAGGCGGCTGGAGCTGGAAGGAGTAAGGACTCGACGACGACGACGACGAAGGGCAGAAAGGGGAAGGCGTGAGAGACTCCACTGAAGGTCACGAGGAGGAGGAGGAGGAGGAGGAGGAGGATAGGAGGGAAGAGGAGGAGGAGGAGGAAGAGGGGTAGAATAGCAGAAAGGAGAATGGGGAGGTGGAGGGAAGGAGGAGGAGGAGAATGGAGAGGAGGAGGAGGAGGAAAGAGAAAGAGACGGAGGACGACAAGGAAGAAAAGAAGGAAAATGAAGAGGAGGAGAAAGAGGAGGAGAACGAGAAAGATGACGAAGAGGAGGTCATTGAAGGTCAGGAAGAGGAAAGAAGCAAAAGGCGGGAAGTGTGACTAGCACACCAGGAACCACTAACTGCCTTGTAGTATAAGATTGTGTGTGGGACGGGGAGGTGGGGGCGAGGGACGGGGAGGCGAAGGAGGGGGAGGGGGAGGAAGAGAGTGGAGAGGAGGAAGGGGGGAGGAAGAGACGAGGGACGGGGAGGCGAAGGAGGGGGAGGGGGAGGAGGAGGAGGCGAGGGACGGGGAGGCGAGGGACGGGGAGGCGAAGGAGGGGGAGGCGAAGGAAGGGGAGGGGGAGGAGGAGGCGAGGTACGGGGAGGCGAAGGAGGGGAAGGGGGAGGAGAGGAGGGGAGGAGGAGGCGAGGGACGGGGAGGCGAAGGAGGTGGAGAGGGGGAAGACGGGTCCCTTGCGGAAGCACAATCTCGAGTAGAAAACGGCACACTCTCGCGTAGAAAACGGAGTGCGAAATGTTGTGGAAGGGGGAGGTTCCGTCCGTGATAATGTTGTAATCACGAGAAGGAAAGAACGAAAGAAAATATTAGTGAAAGGGAAACATAAGAAGCTCCAGACGCGACGCAAAGCTCCGGCCTCGATCGTCACCTTTGCCCTGGGTTCCTGGATAGCCATGGAAGGGATACTGAACGTCAGGAGAAGGAGGACGGTAAGTGTAAGACTTTCAAGACTTCTGTCAACGACCGAATAAAGTTTTTTTTTTTTTTTCCAAGGCTCTTCGGGACTGACCCTTTGGTATTTAAAGAGACGATTTCTCATGTTCCGAGTTTACAGTGATATCATCATGGTGTGTCTTGCAAAAAAAAAAAAAAAAAAAAAAAAAAAATATATATATATATATATATATTATATATATATATATATATATATATATATATAAATGGATCACAGCAGTCAATTTATAGTTTCTGGAAAGAGGAAATGAAGGAAGAAGTAAATAGGAGAGTTAGAAACAGTATACTGATATTGAGGACATACTTCAACGAAAAAATAAATTGAATATCGTGTAAAAGGAGATCATAAAGAGGAGGACGAGAAGGAATGCGAGCTGGGTTATATGTAGAGGATTAAGGGGAGAATGAGGAGGGGAGGGGAGGAGGAGGAAGAGGAGGAAGAGAAGGAAGAGGAGAAAGAGGAATAGGAGGTGGAAGAGGAGGAGAAGGAGGATGTGAAGGAGGAGGAGGACGAGGAGTAGGAAGAGGAGGAGGTGGTGTACGAGGAGTAAGAGGAGGAAGAGGAAGAGGAGGAGACGAGGAGGAATAGAAAGAGGAGGAGGAGGAGAAGGAAGATTAGGAGGAGGAGGAGGAGGAGGAGGAGGAGGAGGAGGAGGAGGAGGAAGAGGAGAAGGAGGAGGAGAAGGAGAAGGAAGATTAGGAGGAGGAGGAGGAGGAGGAGGAGGAGGAGAAGGAAGATCAGGAGGAGGAGGAGGAGGAGGAGGAGGAGGAGGAGGAGGAGTAGAAGGTCAGAGGAGAAAAAGTACGACGATGAGGTTGCTCGGCTTCGACTCCACCTGGCTGGCTGGCTGGCTGCCGAGGCCTCGTCCAAGTGCCGAAGGAGGAAAAATCTCTCGTTAAAAGAAAGAAAGGGGACGGAGCGTACAAGGACGGGATCCACACTCGACGAAGACAAAAACGGCCTTGTTCCCACACACGGACACGGGAGAGGCAGCAGGCAGTAAGAATGTATCCATGTACACACGTATACTGTTTGTATCTACATACATACATATATATATATATATATATATATATATATATATATATATATATATATATATATATATACACATATATGCGTAAGTAACCACTAGGAAAAGAAAACTAACGAAGCAGAGCGCTTTCGTATAATTACATCTTCAGTGCGAAATCAGCATTGAAGATGTAATTATACGAAAGCGCTCTGCTTCGTTAATTTTCTTTTCCTAGTGGTTACTTACGCATTTGTGAACACACGTTCCTAGTGTTTTATTGCATATATATATATATATATATATATAAATTTATATATATATATTTATATATATATATATATATATATATACACACACACACATATCCATGTACTGGTATAGTCACGTACGTACATAATATGCCATGTCAGTACATGTATTCTTCCTCACAAGCAAAAAGACGTTTCTTAAGATTATTGTGATGACGTTAACAAAACAACCTATCTTTGGAGCTTGAAGGATGGCCGAGGTGGCTTGTGCAATGACAAACAACCGTGAAGGAACAAGCCGAGTCTTTCGGTGTGGCTGTGCAAAGAGAAGAACAAAAC
>NC_134819.1:21353580-21356080 GCF_046742065.1 Oratosquilla oratoria
GTGCCCTCCCCCTCCCCCTCCCCCTCCTCCTCCTTGAAGCCAGAATTCTTTTTCTATTAAATCCCATTCAAACTTAACAAGCGAAGTACTCGAGTCCACTCGGCATAGAAGATGGCTACCCCCAAGAGTGGGGGAATATCTCTTGACATTGCCACAGTTCGAGTCTATACCTTCAGCCACTGGTTAAAGAAAACCATCGAGGTCGCCCCCCCCCCAAAAAAAAAAAAAAAAAAAAAAAAAAAAAAAAAAAAAAAAAACGACCCTCACCTGAATAAAACCGTTGGTGATTAGACTTAACAAAATATACGAAGCACGTCACAGGATGAAACTGATGAGTCTAACTCGTTCTTCATTTAAGATTATATTGTTCCCTTACGCGAAGGTCACCCATCTCGTGCAACATGCAAACACAACATACTTCGTTAATGTGAGTTTTTACGATCTTCGAAGTGATGGGAGTCTGTCGATTTCAAATTCTAGTTAACAGGAATTCTAATGGTAGTAAAGAAAATGAAAGAGAGAGAGAGAGAGAGAGAGAGAGAGAGAGAGAGAGAGAGAGAGAGAGAGAGAGAGAGAGAGAGAGAGAGAGAGAGAGAGAGAGAGAGAGAGAGAGACAGAAATAGAGACAGAGAAAATGACAAAGACAGATATAGAGAGACAGAGAAAGAGAGACAGAGAGAGAGAGAGAGAGAGAGAGAGAGAGAGAGAGAGAGAGAGAGAGAGAGAGAGATGGGGGAGTTACCACTCCACTTAATGGCTTATCTCAACAACACCTCCAGACTCCACTTCCGCTGGTTCCACGTGATCCACTTTTGATTGTTAATCCTTCTCAGACAACAATCCACTTGCTCAATTTCTTCCACAATCAGATGCGATATTGAGATGATGACAACCACTCCCACTTCGTCGATAACATCCCTTACCTCGATTTGTTTTTGCATAAACGACCATGCCTCCTCCACCCCCTCTACCACCACCACCAACTCCACCACCAATACAAGGATGTGATCAACCGCAATCATCAATCATCATCACTGTCTCTTCTACTGTCAATTCCTGGACTTACTTGGCTGCTACCCGGCTGTCAGTACCTGTGGTCTCGAGTTTGATACTCGGGTCTTTCCAGAGGCAAACTGTATCAGTTAACCTTGAAATGGATGTGGCGAACAGGAAGTTTCTCCACTCCCACATTCTCCCTCGCCTTCATGCAACACAAGAAGAGAAATCACTGATGAGAAATGTAGTAACACGTTTGTAAAACACAACTAACACCACAGTCGGACGAAAGAAAGAGCTGAGTAAGCGAAACTATATATCTCGATTGCTAACTGCAACCCTCTTCAGCGGTGGTGTTAGTTGCGACAAGAAGAGAAAATAGATTTAGAGAAAATGGAATTATATCAAGAACCACGTTAAAAAACATCCACACACTGCATTCAGTATACACACACATACATACACACGCACACACACATACACACGACTCATGGCGCAGTGGTTAGAGTTCCCGGCCGTCACTACGGCGGTCCGGGTTCGAATCTCGCCCAGAGCTGAAATAATTTCCAGTATCGCTGCGCTGAAAGTTGTTACTCCAACTCTCGTGGGCGCGGAGTTGGGTGTGTGTGTTTGCGTGTAAGGTGACAGCATTACCCATAGATCGGTCATATATATATGAGCTCTCTTCTGGGAGGGGAAATAGCTGTCGATCACGAGTCCGACACGTAATCCAATACCATGGCGGATCACAAACACACACCCAAGATTGTTTTTAAGGAGATATAAACGCTCCACGGACACAAACGACGTCTGTACTCGAGCTCAAACACGAAGGCGAAAAGTCAAACAAAACCAGCTCTCTCCAATGGCACGCCCACTTACCGTGATCCTTCCTACGTGGCGTTCGTTGATTGGCTCCCTGGCACAAAAGAAAGGCGTCAATTGGTTCACTGCAGTGTTTACATTCTGCGTACCTGCAAAGAGAGATACACAGAATTAACATATGTGTATTATCTACGTGACCAACACATTGTTACCCGCAGGGTGGGAGGAGGGCATGGGAGGGGGAGGGGGAGGGGGGAAGGGGGGGTTGCGGGGTTGGGGGAGTGAGGTGGAGGGAGGAGGGAGGCTGGGGGAGTGAGGAGGGAGGCTGAGGGATGGGGAGGGTGAGGCAGAGGGAGGGTTTGGAGAGGGGACAGGGGGGTGGGAGTGAGGGAAGGCAGAGGCATGGGGAGAACATAAGAATGAAGGAGACTGCAAGAGACCATAAGGCCTACACTAGGCAGTTCCATGTCCATTACCACCTGTCATCTCGGAGAGGGGACAGAGGGTGGGAGTGAGGGAAGGCAGAGGTGTGGGGAGAACATAAGAACGTAAGAATAAAGGAGACTGCAAGAGACCATAAGGCCTACACTAGGCAGTTCCATGTCCATGACCACTTGTCATCCCCATCCATAAAGTTGTCTAGCCGTTTCTTAAAACAACCGATAGTTTCAGCGCTGAC
>NC_134819.1:21361080-21368580 GCF_046742065.1 Oratosquilla oratoria
AGAGAGAGAGAGAGAGAGAGAGAGAGAGAGAGAGAGAGAGAGAAACACCATAGTCTAGGATCATATGCTGGATTCGGATGAGAGCTCAGGGCTCGTATATGGACAAATCTATGGGCAATAGTGTGACCTTACACACACATACATACACCATCTCCTTGTGCAAGGGAGGCAGTAACGGGTTGCGGTGCTCGTGAAGATTTCAAGCCCTGAGTGGGTCTCGATCTTGGATCAGCCTCGTCGAGAACCAGAAACACTTTTTTTTTTTATGTCCACGCGGTCTGGTGCACATAAAATTGAATGGCAAATTATTTATACAGTTATACTGTATGTGAAGCAATATTTATCTGCCGGCAGTGCTCCAAGCGAGGGACACTGCAATCTATGTCCTCACCTGCCGTGTACCCCTTCCTTCTTTCCCTCCCTCCCTCCTTCCTTCTTTGGAACCACTTCCCCAAAACATTCGTCCTTTCCCGCTTTGACTTCTTCCTCGAGCCCGTGACGTCACGAGCCCCCTCGAGGTAATTCGTCCTAGGAATCTTTCTTTCGAATCCTTGACCAATCAGAACTCGCGCACCTGCCTCGCCTTTTGTGGGAATCGTTCTTGGATCGTCTTCGACTACAACCAGCTGCCCGGGGGTCCCGTCAACACCAGCTGCCGTGTTGTTCCATCTTCGAATAACCGATTATTTAACTCAACAAATGGGAGACCGGTCCTTTCTGGGCACCGACTGAGTTGAATTGTTGTCTAATGCCAGTTCTCCGCAACACCTGTCCATCATTTCTCTGAAGCAGTCTACTCGTTTAACATATTCTCGTGTTCTGATCATTTTTATGACAGTCGCATGTAGGATTCGAACCCACTGCTTTCGGCCACCCGTAAGATTACCTTCACAGAGCCTTAACCCACTACACCACAGTGGGTTCGAATCCTACATGCGACTGTCATAAAAATGATCAGATTGATGTCGCTGTCACTAGCGAATTTCTCTCATATTTTCATGTTATTTTCATCTCCTCTTCCTCCTCTTCCCCTCTACCTCCTCCTCCTCTTTCTCCTCAATCTTCCTCCTCCTCTTCCTCTTATTTCTCCTCCTGCATGTCCTGTCCTCATTTTTCACTTCGTTTCCTCATTTTTTTATCATTCATTTTCCTTCTTTTCCGACTTCATCTCCTCCTTGACCTTCCCTTCCTTTCTCTTCCCCTTCTCGACTTTTCCTCTTCTTCCCCTTCCTACTCCTCCTCCTCCTCCTCTTTCTCATGAGCGTCGCCTACCTCCTCTGAAACGGGGAAGTACTTCATACATCCGTCAGGCCTCTTGTGTTAATTTTCATTTTTTGTGGCATTTCCTCGTCATGTCGTCATTTACGACAACCCGACAAAATGTCTACCTGTGCTTGTTGACGACGACATCTTCTTCCGTCATACCAACCCGTTGCTCATGGCAGAACGTCCCCTCCTTCCTCCCTCACTCCCTCCCTCCCTCCTCCAGCACCCTAATCACCAACAGACCCTTCCCCCCTCCCCCTTCCCTTCCCCCCCTCTCCCTTTCGGACACCTGTCTTACCCTTTCCCTCTGACCGCTATTCCATGACCGCGTCTCGTCCTTCAAATCATTGTCCCCTCTCGCCCATCCCATCGTCCCTACCTCAGGCTCGATCCTAATCCCCCCCCCCCGGCCTCCACAAACCTCCATTACTCCACTCCCCCGGTGGACCCCCTCCCCCCATCCACCTCCACTGACAATTACTCCACAGAACGACTCGCACACTATTCCTTCCTGTAATTTCCTTAATGATGATGATTGTGATGACGATGACGATGACGATGAGCTTGAAGGCGTGGATGAAGGAATACGAAAGTGATGTAACACTGAAATCGTGATGAAGCAGAATGATTGTTGTCCCGGGAAAATAGTGACAGATATTCCTGTTCGCAGTCCATAGCAGTGATGCCAGCGGCTATGACTGTATATAATACATAGTAATTTATATGATATACAAGGTACAATACATAATACATATTATATATGATATCTAAGATATAATACATAAGTACTCGTGTATATGTATGTGTATATATATATATATATATATATATATATATATATATATATACATACATATACAAGGAATCACATCACCGTGATACGAAAATGCAAAATAACCACAGGAGAAGGGAAACTTGTAGACAGTAAGTACTTTCGTATATTACATTTGAATACAACTCTGTATCTTTTTCATTTAGTCTGAAGATGTAATATACGAAAGTACTTACTGTCTACAAGTTTCCCTTCTCCTGTGGTTATTTTCCATATACAGTATATATATATATATATATATATATATATATATATATAATATATATATATACTAATATGAAAAACATTGTTACAAAACAAGAAGAACCACCATCCTTATCATAAGAAACAACAGCCTCCCACAGACAAGAAGTGAACCTAACATGTCATCAATCATCGTTCCTATAATTATGATGACTGTAGTCCTCTTAAATCACACTACAGAAGTCTCAAAACTACCATTTTGTCTCAGTAGACAACAGGACACCTACAGGATGACAACACACACCAGCATCTATGGCAGAATCAGTTGACGACCACGTGAACAAATCCTCCATAAATATTCTACTACAACCTCAACTTTCGCTTTCACAAATGAGAAGAAATTCCAGTAAGCTAACAGTAGGTCGCCTTAACTTGGGTATCCGGCGAGTATAGTCCTCACCAAATGTGTATTGTTCTTCCATCTCAATCCTGTCTTCACACCAAACTGTACCTTTGGAGAATGACGTCGAAAGACGTCTAGAATATAAAAATCAATTTCGGAGAGCTTGTTAGTATCCTGAATATCTTCGCAATTTAATAGAAAGTAGTGAGGCCTTTATGTAAGATAAACAGTGCTTTCACTGCTGTACACTTCAACAAAGATTGTATTCGAAATGCCCTTCCAATATATATATAAGATATGTGAGAGAAAGAAAGAGGGAGAGAGAGAGAGAGAGAAAGAGAGAGAGAGAGAGAGAGAGAGAGAGAGAGAGAGAGAGAGAGAGAGAGAGAGAGAGAGAGAGAGAGAGAGAGAGAGAGAGAGAGGCTGACCATGGCCTCGGACCACATGTGCGTTCTACCTCAATCTAACCTTTGGCTAAGATGGCGCACTTTACGATTCTATTCTGGCTGCCATAATACGATTTTATTCAGTTAAGAAAGACACAGTACCCACGAGGTTAACCCTTTCTAACAATGGGTTTAAAGATTTTGTTCTGGTTAATCTTAAGCGATTTTATTCAGCCTCAGAGAAGCCTCTTTAAAGAATGAATCGGTAACAAAGGAGGGTCATCTGAAATATGATCCTTCGCAACCATGAACCACTCTTGTGATCTGACCTAAGAGTCTTCCGGTTCGAGGTGCCTTCTGGTGTCCCTCCCGAAGGAGTCTGCAAGAACAACCCCTCCTCCTCCCCAGTCAGGGTTCCAGGACTCACAAGAGGTCCACAAAGAGTCTGTCGGTCAAAAACTGGAAGAAGTTGCTGGATGACAGACGATTCCATGCAGGGGTAAAGTGGTTCCCAGGAGCTTAGGAAATAGCGTCCCATAAGGGCCCATGATATGATTGGTTGAGAACTTTTTTCTGTCCCCGTAAGGAACTTTAGGGATTTTTTCTAGCTGACACCAGACGAGCAGAGGAAGAGATTTGAGTATAAGAAAAATAAAAATAAAAATAAATAAATAAATAAATAAATAAATAAATAATAATAATAATAGTAATAATAATAATGGCGAGGACTCTGGGAAGGAATGTCTTAATATCAGTTAATGTTTCCAGGAATCGTCGCGGGACCAGACGCATATTAAGATTCAACTCACTAGCACCACCATCCTTCCATTTCGTTTCAAGGTCACAGTCTCCCCCCCCCCTTTCTCTTAACTTCCCCCACCTCACCACCCAAACCCCCATCTTGTTCCTGGTTAATTTCATTCTAAATTCAATAAACGCTTCGGCTTTCCACCCGTCCCTCCTGTTCATGGCTCCCTAACTGACCTCACCCTTCCCTTTCCCTGCTCCCGCTCTGTCAGTTATTCCACCTCCTCTCCACAAGGTGCGTCTTACATAAACACATCAGCACGGGCTGAAACGAATCCCGTGGGAGTGATACTTCACTCCCAAATTTCGGAAAAAAAAAACGAAAAAAAAAAAAAAAAAACATCTCTTTCCCTTCTTCAGTGACGAGAACTTATATTTTCATATTCCGGGGGCGGCCAGGAACTTCCGGTTTTTTTTTTTTTTTTTTTTTTTTTTTTTTTTTTGCCACGCCATCGGTGTCGCCGGGGTTCAACTCTTCTCGATTGATCTACCCACGCCATCGTTCTTCTTCAGCCCCAAAAGTCACACCAAGCTTACGACCCGTTTCCGACCACCTTCGACCGAAAATCAAGCGATCGGTCGGCGGCACGAAACCTATGCAAGGAATTGAAATGGAAAAAGTTAATGTGGTTGATAAGATGAAAAATCTATGTACTGGGGACTATTCAGTGTATGTTGTAATTTATCTATCTATAGATCTATTTATCTATCTTATTACTGACTACCAGCGACTTGTCCTCACCCTATTATTCTCCTCCAATTTTTTTTTTTTTTTTTTTTACATCCTCCACCCAACAACGGATGATTTTCCTATTCCCCAATCTTTCTTTTTTTCCCTAATTGTGCGTTTTTTGTTCCTTCTCTTTCCTATTTTCCCAATTACACTTCTCTTCGCGCTTACGTATATCAACTTAGTTTTGTCTCAATTCTCGCTTCGACATTTCTCCCTCCCTTTCCATCTTATTTCATTTATTCCTATAAATTCTGTCGACTACATTTCTACACACGTACACACAACATCTTTTCACTGTCATAGTTTTATAATTTTATAAATTTGTAGGCTGTATATTTTCAGCAGTAATGCTGCTATACCCAATAAACCGTATATTACTATTATTATTATTATTATTATTATTATCATCATTATTACACACACATTGTAATCAGACAGATCAGAGGAGAAAATGATGTTCATAGATGGGCTTTCAGAAAGAGAGAAAGAGAGAGAGATAGTGAGAGCGAGAGAGATAGAGAACAAGTGAGATAAAGAGAAAGAGAAACACAGAAGTTGTTACATCTACGAATTCACTAAATTCTAATGCACGCCACCTCTCCCATTCAATGGTGGAATTCTTTCCTAACGGGTCTCTTTCCCAACTTCGTAGACACTGCACTAACCTATCCCAACCTAACCTTCTTTAGCATAGTGTCAAAAATCACGTTGGTACATGGAAAGTATGGACAGCCAAAACTTTCAAATTATTGTGGGGAAAGCATGACGTCACCCGAAGTGAAGAACAGATATACGAATTCCGGGGAAATTTTGAGTCTTTATTTTGGATATACACTCCAATCGGAAAATGTTTGAGTAATTAATAAAGACATTTTTTTTCAGAAACTTTAAGTGTCTAATTGCGTTTTCTATCCTGTCCCTTGTACACAAATGTTTCTCTTCCTACCGACTGTCACTGTGACTCCTGCCAATCCTTTTTTTTCCTGTCCCGCCAAGACACTTCACACACAAATGACGGGACTAACTTTTTTTGCCCGTCAACGACGTACCTGCTCCTCGAGTCATCTGTTCCTCCCTCCGAAGAGGAACGACGAAACGCTTGTGGTTACTTAAATTACTTCGCCGAACTCCCGCCGTTAACGACCGTCATTGCGCCCTACGCCCTCGCACGCAAAGGCACAGATTTAAACGGCGGCTTCGTGAGGTTCCCACGTCCCGTGGTCGGCGTATCGCGGCGGGCGGCTTCTCGAGACGTCGAGGGACGTGGATCGTCTTCATAATTCCTGGAGCACATGAGTGTTCCTGTTACCGCAGTTCCCCTGGGCAAAGAGATTTCCTCCTCGATCCACTTTAGCGAAGAACACAAGTGTAAACCCTTTCCCATCTTACCTTCATTCTGAATTGACTTGTTGACTAATTTGCAACTGGCTCAAATGACCTTGGTATACATACATATACCAAGGCTTTTCCCCCCTTACAAGGGGGGTAGCCAAAAAGAAAAAGGCACAAAATCAATCCCACCCATTCCACCCCTGAATACACTCCACACCCCTCCACCCTCCCTCTTATCTTAGCACCTCCTGAATGACGGGTCATCCCTGCACCTTGTCCACTGCCCTGGGTCAGAAGCAGTGTCGCAAGACACAGCACATCCACATACAAATACACATATACGAAAACTCGAGTACACATGTCTCCATTCTCTCTCTCTCTCTCTCTCTCTCTCTCTCTTTCTCTCTCTACCTCTATATCTCTGTCTCTCACACACGTATTTTCGTATGCACGCCCCCCATATAGCACGTATATGTGTGTGTGTGTGTGTGTGTGTGTGTGTGTGTGTGTGTGTGTGTGTGTGTGTGTGTGTGTGTGTGTGTGTGTATTCACCTTTTCACCTTGGTCTTTGGATCACGTGTTGGACTCGTGATCGACAGCTATTTCCCTCCCGGAAGAGAGCTCAGAGCTCGTATGACCGATCTATGGGTAATGCTATGACCTTTCACACATACACACCCCCAACTCCCCGCCCACGAGAGTCCGAGTAACGACCCGAAGCACAGCGATACCGAAATAATTTCGGCCCTGGGCAGGATTCGAACTGGGTACTGGGAGCACTTCTACTTCCCAGTTCAGCGCTCTACCAACCGTGCCACCACGTATATGCAATGTGTGTGTGTGTGTGTGTGTGTGTGTGTGTGTGTGTGTGTGTGTGTTAGTGTGTGTGTGTGTGTGTGTGTGTGTGTGTGTGTGTGTGTGTGTGTGCGTGCGCGTGCGTGTGTGTATCCGAGGTTGTGCTCACATGCGGAACATGCCGCAAACACAGAGGCTTAGCCGAGGCTTTGAGTCAATATTTGTTATCCCTCGAGATGTTCCCACTATCACCACCTCCCCTCCTCCTTCCCCTCCCGTACTCTCTCTCTCTCCACTTCCCCATTCCTACCGAATGCCTTGACCGAGCCCTTCTGCCGTTGCGACAGTCTTCACACATTTTGGTCTGGCTGACCTCACATGATTTTATTATACAGGTTGACGGGGCTTCACGGAGGGCTTATGGTCTCTTTGCGACACCCCTACGCACCAGAGTCACCCATAATTCTCTTATATTTTGGAGACAAGACTCCACTCATAGAAGAATGGCGACCATTTTTGACTTTCATTTTCACTCTTTTTCAACTGTCCTTAAATATCTCCTTTGCCATTTATGCACTCCACGTCTTAGATTAGATTCTTTGCGTTCGCCATGGAGCTAAAGAAAACAGGCTAACGGCAGAGACTAGTATCACCTGGTATGTAAGGGCGAAAGCTACTCTAGCTTTAGCCTTGGCAACTTTTGTACCTCTGGCTCTATTTTGAACAAGATTCGGCGGAAGTTACACAAACCTCCGAATCCCTT
>NC_134819.1:21373580-21391080 GCF_046742065.1 Oratosquilla oratoria
AATCTTTTTCAATGCCTGTACCCCTTGCTTATCCCCCCCAAAATTCTCGAACCCCCATCCAATATATACAAATACAACGCAAACATATTAAAAGGATTAGATACAAACCTTACTGAGAAATTATTAGATATATCAAATTACTGAACAAAGGTATTTTTTTTATTTCAAATTAAAAATGTCAATTAGTAGGACACAATGAATACACATTATGCTTTCTCATGGTAAATATATAGTACCATTGTACTGGGTATCATGCCTGGTACCACCATGTTTAAGGTTTGGTACCTCTTGGGGAGCACAGGTGATAGTGATATGGTTTAACGTCACAAAGTCCCCCCTGTTGAAAGGCTAGGACGGTACCCCTCACAGAGGGCTTTGTAGCGTGGAACTTAATGAACCACAATGCCCTTGGTTCAACTTCGCCGGTGGTAGGGTTCGAACCGTCATCCCCTCGACCTTCGCCGCAAGTAACGACGCCCGAACCCGCTCAGCCAGCGACCTTCTGTAACAAAGGATTACAAAGGCGGAGCATGCCGACAGGAGACCTTTTGGTCCATATCTAGGTCGGACTGAAACCTGGAAGCAGACCTCTCATTTCTCATCGCCTGCACTCACCAGAACAAAATACTTAAAGTACGTCAATGTACTGCTGGTATGAGGTATAAAGGAAGGTCCATTTGCTGTGGTGTTTGCTGTGGGTTGCTGTGCTGATGGGCCAAGCAACACAGCGCTTAGGTCATGTTAGGTAACCTCAATGAAATAAAATCACCTGCCGACGGAAAGAATATAACATTCCAGAGAGTATACGTCTCTATCCTTTCCGTTCTGAACGGTAATGGTTGTCGCCAGGCGATTTTATTCGTTTTCGCGACATCTCCCCTGAAGGCGAAAGAGTCACGGGGGTGGTGGAGCGGATGTGGGGCAAGCCATGGTGGTCGTGTCGTCATTCTGCGGGCAATAACCTCCTCCCATTGGCAATGCTGGAGGTAATGAAGACGTGACGTGCTGGAGGTAATGAATACGTGACGTCAGTGATGTGACGCCGGTGACAGGTCAGCCATTACCGGTAATAAAGCTTCATTACCGGGAGGGTATTAATGATCTCATTACGTCTGTAGTGGTGAGTGGAAGGTGATGACAACGTCGGTAATTGTGGTGAGGTTTTGTGGTGAAGAGGCTCCGAGGATGTGGTGAAGACATCGAGGATGTGGTGAAGTCCTTAAGCGGATGTGGTCGAGGCCGAGCAGTGTAGGTTTCTGCCTACGGTCCCGTGTCTCACTGTAAGGCTCATTACGTGGTCGCCGCCAGGCGATTTTATTCCCCTGACGGGCGCTTCTCGGCGTGAAGACCCACAGAAAAAATCGTCTCGTGTCTACTGAACGTAGTGACTCGTCCTCCGAGGTGAATAAAATCGTTTGGTGTTGGAATGCATCGTCATCAACAAGTCAATGTTTTCGAGATCCTGCTGTTCCTCCGACCTGCAGGAGGTGGATGCGGTGATGGAGTAAAAACTGGAAACTGACGAGGTGACCCACAAGGATTCAGTACCAGTACCGTGGACAGGGACAAGATGAGAGCGAGCACCGGACATGGGCTCACGAAGCACACCTACCCAGCCGCCCACAAACGCTTCCTCCAAGGCGTCATGCCCCGCGGGCACGCCAAGAGCGGGACTGAGAGTGAGCGGACCTGAGAGGCACGACGAGGGGACTCTTGAAGGACATACCAAGTCATCAGGACACGGAAAAAATATGTATAATTTTTTTTTTGTAGACTTGCCTAAGCCCAGACACCTCCGACACAATGCTTCCACACCCCCACCTTCGCCCGCCCGGCCATTCCTTGCCCTTCTATGGTAGTTCCTCCGAAGACACCTGCCTTTCCGTGGTTCTCCGTTCGGCGGATGTGCTTCAGAAGGGCTGCAGTCCTGGGAAGCGACCTTCCCCTATGCTCCACTACCACCACCACCACATCGACGCCACCATTACCACTTCCTTTACTCCACCGGATCCACCAACACCCCCAAATAAATCCGTTTCCTGGGATGTAGCCGTTAATCACGGTTCGTCCTTCTCGGAAATAATCGAAATGAAATACATAAGAACTTAACCCCACTACATAATACATCTATACATAAATACATGTTCGTATACACAAAATTGTAAGTTTCATACATGTATGCATATACAGAGAGAGAGGGAGGGAGGGAGGATGGGAGGGAGAGAAAGAGAAAGAGACAGAGACACACAGAGAGAGAGAGAGAGAGAGAGAGAGAGAGAGAGAGAGAGAGAGAGAGAGAGAGAGAGAGAGAGAGAGAGAGAGAGAGAGAGAGAGAGAGAGAGAGAGAGAGAGAGAGAGAGAGTGAGAAAAAGGTGGGGAGTGACGGCCATTTATCCTCGGTGCGAAAGTTATCCTCTATCTCCACGATGGTTAAGATAGCAAAGTCACTTCCTCGATACGAGTGTGGCAGGTGCACCATTTCACACGTGGAGTCATTAACGTGTACCACCCATGTTGGGGTAGAAGGGAATAGCCTAAGGCTCCATAAGATGACTAATGTGAATTCTAGGGAAGAGGAAAGTTGTACCATGACTGTGCAAAGGCCCCCACGTCGATATCCGGGCTCGAAACCTCCCAAAGTTTAGACATAGGGCGCCCAAGCGCAACGCCGCGCCGCGTCGGCCCATCGCTTGACTGAAACAATACCGCGAACTCTCCACACGCATTCGGTTTGCTGTGATTCTAAAAAAGATCATTTAATGCTGTACTTCCTCACCGAGGAAGACTCCTAAGCGACTACGGGACACCTGTTGATAAGGACGAATACGAACTGTTTAGATAATTATGAAGAGTGCATTGGTGTGAAGAGTTCGTTTAATGGAGGAAGGTTTTGCGAGACCCAGCCCTTCACCTGTCCCGGCTGTCTTTGTCCTCAAAACTTGTATGCGGGGAAGGGGGGGGGGCTATGTGTGTGTATGTGTGTGGTTATATACATGGAAACAGTAAGCATCCCACCCGCTACTATCAAATTCGGTGCAGCGATAACACTGTGCCTTTAACCCGTGTTGCACTGTACTACTTTAGCTCTTATGCACTGGAAGGTTTGTTCTTCTTCTTTTTCTTCTTCTTCTTCTTCTTCTTCTTCTTCTTCTTCTTCTTCTGGCTGCCGCCAAGTTATTTCGTTCAGCTTTGTGTGAGTCCTCTGATAGCAAAGAGGACGTAGTCCTCTAACATACAACTTCCTAAAGTTGCGCCCCTCAGCTACCCGCAGGCTCTCACCCCCCTCACCCTACCCCACCCCCGAAACCCCGCCCCCAAGCCACAATTGTGTGACCTCTTCTCGGTCCACCTGCTCCTTTCATATCCTCCCCGCATAGACCTTACGTAACTGAACGTCGAGGTAGCCCAACGGCTTACGCGTGTGGCTCGCACCTTTGCCGTTTTCTTTCCTTCTTTCAGCCTTTAATGGCTCCTGATGGAGAGTTTCTGTCAGTTGTGAGGGTGTTCTCTGCCTAGTGACTCCTTGTACACCGGTAGGCTCTTCTAGTTATCTTCGTGGTACTCCTTCGTTGAGGAAGAAGGACTCAAGGATCGATACGAAGGGCTGTCGTTTCGCGAACTCATTCTGCAACAGGTCTTCCTATCACTTGCTTCAACCAACGGCAAATATCTCCTGACAGATTAAATCTAAGGTTAGACATCGTCGACTTGAAAGTACACGCATCTATTTACGGAAAAAATAATTTCTAAGAATCATCTCTCAAGCATGAACACATCACAAGCACACATGCACAAGCAACTCAGCATACATAGATTTACACATAAATTGTCGCTTTTGAAATAAGACCATGTGCGACTTGGTGCAAACTCACAATGTATATGATGTATAAGATACATGTACACACTTATACAAACAACCATGCAAACACGCATGCGCACAAACATTCATGAACAGCATGTATTGCCTAGGAATCTACGTTCTCTGGTTCAAGCTGATCCACAATCCTTGCTACAGAGCGTGGAAGAAAGCCAATTTCTAGCCCCCAACGCCATTTTGTTCAGCAGGCCAAAAACTGGGCGACCTAACAAAAAGTGTATGACTTCTTAAGATCGCCCCAGGCCCCCTCTGCCTCACAAGGAATCCATGCCAGTGTTTCTCTTCCGCTATCACGAACGACTACTACAGTCCCTACCAGTCCCTTGTACCACAACCTTAGCCAAACTACGCTCAGATCTGACATTCCGCGAGCAGTCTATCGCTCGTCATCATTGCTGATTAATGTATTACCAAGAATTATCCGACACAAGTATGTCTAAGATTTTGGCAAAGTTGTTTGAAAGTGAAAAAGTTGTCTTGGGAGTACGACATGTTTGGGGAGGAGCCGGCAACGAGGTTTGCTGACGTACGATGAGTATCGTACTCCCCGCCGAAAAAAAAGCATATCAGTAATAAACAACACAGTTTACCTTGCCTCCATTATCCCAAGATCGTAACACCTGTTTAGGAAAACGAGTTAAGCACATTTCAACTCACAAGTCTTTAAATTTCATTTCGTAATTTTATGAGCGAGGGGAAATATAAGGAAGGTGTAAAATGAAGGGGTGAAGAAGTGAGGGGGTTATGGTGGAAGGCTGCTGCTGTAGGGGGAGCGTTTAGTATCTGAGAAGTTGACGAAGAGAAGGGGAGAAATGCCATTACTGCGACGAGGAAAACGGCGGACAATAATACAGAGGGGACGGCCTTCCTGTACGTCATTTCGCCGCACGCGTGACGGTCTGTGCCCTCGAGCGAGTACGCTAAGCACGCTGGCATACAAGAACGCAAGATCCGCTGTTGCGGCTTCGCGATTTCCTTTAAAGACGTCAAGTCTGCGGTGAATGATCGAGAATGCACGAGAGCGTGTCAAAGAAAATGGGAATCTGTGTTGAATATGTCGGCGACGACTTTCGACGGTAACGCTACTGATAACAATGATAGTTAATATATAATATTTGTTTTGGAATGATAAATGCCTCTCCTGTGAGGGGAATACCACCGGGTATCGAATATCAGATATACTGCAATCCTACTTTCGATTCCTTGACGGGAAAATTGATCTATGACTGAATATAAAGTCACACGATAAATGCAACATGATCAATATATAAACAAATTGTGTACAACAATCAATGCACCTCCCTGACTAAAGTGCTTCACATTTCGACTGGATGAATTCTTAAACAGTTTATCCAACGATGCCTGGGTTCAAAACCTTTTTCATTTTGTCTGCAGCCATTATGGTGTCATCAAATATGATTCTAGTCTTCATACTATCAACAATCATTAACGTTACTACTGTATCTGTGGCGACTGGGACTGTTTGCCTGTATTTTTCCGTTTGCGGGGATGGTATTTCCGTTCTGTTGGGCGGCGCAGTTTTCGAGTGATCATGAATATGGTATTCACGAGTAATCTGATCAATTTGCAATCTAACGGCGTGCAATTCATCGGGATTTGAGTGATTTCAAAGTCACTTTTTACAGTGCACAAAACAAAAATCGCACCAAAATCGTGACGTTATTGAAAAAAATGTATTGGATCTTTGCAATCGGAAACGATAGCGACAGGAAAAAACAAGACTTGACATGCTCTAAATTCCCCCCCCCAAAATATGCCAATTTTAGGTTTTTTGGCTACTACTTCAGAAAAATAAAATTTAATTCAATGAATCGAATGTACTTTGACATAACTATTTAATGTCAATCTTCTGAACACAAATTTAAGTCGATCAGAAGTGTTTTTTTTTTTTGAGAAAATTGAAAAATTACATTAAAAAAATCAAGATATCGAAGGATGTACTACATCGACAAATAATAATCGATGAACGTGTCTTTCTGAGTAAATTACGACGACAGAGTACTCGATTTAGAAGGATAAATTTTCAAACCCAAACCTCAAAATTGAGAACTTCGACTTCTAGACATTGCGTCAGTTTCTGGGCTGTGCCGTAATTACATTATATCATATAGAAGAAATGGATTTCACTCCAGCATGCTTAGTTTTGAATTTGATTATGTACTTGGGCTATTTCATCTTCAGACCTATGTGCGTGTCTGTTAACAAAAACCAGGGAAATGGTCCCGTCCTTCTATTTTAGGGGGTCGAAGAGTCAGCTACATCGGGCGAATTGTCGAGTCCCACTCGTGAATCGAGATTCCGAAGCGGTCAGTCTCCGAGTCAGCCCAGAAGTAATTTTTGACCTCGACATCTCCCCCCCCCCGCCACACACACAGACACAGACACACACACAGACACCATCCCCTTCACCAGAAGAACTATGGAGACGGGGAGGAGACAAGTTCCTACCGCGGTTCACTCGTGCGTGTGATTACTACCCTTGAAAGCAAAGGGGAAAGTCCAGAGTTAAACTTTTCGTAGGTATATACATACACATTATTATTATTATTATCATTATTATATATATATATATATATATATATATATATATATATACATATACGTGTGTGTGTACAAACACACAAACACACACACAGACAAACACACTCACGCACTAACACACTCACCCACTAACACATACACACTCACCCACTAACACATACACACTCACGCAATCACACACACACTGATAATGACTGTGTGATGGATGGCCAGAAAGGGTACAATGAAGCTCATATTAAAACCAATGACTGACGAGAACGAGAGGGGCGGGGACATGTGCACGAGGAGTACGAGACGCTACAAAGAGTACCGAAAGTTGCCAACACGTTTCCCGTGACGTTTCCCCTCCTGTGATCACCCACGCCGTTGACACACGCCCTGGATCCAAGGTCAACCACCCACGCTATCTTTCCGAACCACCTCACCACTTCCTCTCGCAACACAACAATCGCCTCCACCCCCTCACACATCCGACTCCTTCCACCCCCCCCCCCCCGCTGTCGTGTAGTGGACGGGATGGGGGGTGGGGTGGGGGGGGAGAGATACGCCCTTGGATTCGTCTTCCTATAGGCGTAGATTGTTATACTCCTCTCTCTCTCTCTCTCTCTCTCTCTCTCTCTCTCTCGATAATATATATATATATATATATATATATTACATATATATATATATTACATATATATATATATATATATATATATATATATATATATACACACACACAAACATATTTGATACTTTTTTTGCATGGAGAGAGAGAGAGAGGGAGAGAAGTGAGAAAAGAGAAAGTGAGAAGAAGAGAGAAAGAGAGAGGAAGAGGGAGAGAGAGAAAGGGGAGTTATCTCAAAGAAAGTCAGAGCAAATTCGCGTTCGAAGTACGAAAGAAAACGTCTACGAAGTGGACGGAACAAAGAGACATCCAGCAACTAAAGGAAAGCGCACAACCGACCGATTGTAAACAATTCTCACCTCAATGCAAGAAAGTCGTGTACAGTGCCAGTTTACAAAAGGGAGGACGGGAGGGACAGGAAAAAGCGCAAGAAACTAAAGAGGAACTGGCTTGCCCGAACATTCCAGGAAAGCTTCGAGGAAAAATACCTCGACAGGATAAAGGAAACCACAGTAGAAATGTCGGGGAAGGAGCAAGAGGGACTCGACTTGGGAAGCGGATGTAGGGATCAGGTGTTCACAAGTGAGAAGTACGTAGATGGAAGGAAGGAGGGAATGGAACTGTGTAAAGCATTCATGCATCTACTGATGGCTTATGCTACAGCGATCGTGACTGCAGCATGAAAGCAAGGAAGGTTAGGTGTGTATGTGTGTGTGTGTGTGTGTGTGTGTGTGTGTGTGTGTGTGTGTGTGTGTGTGTGTGTGTGCGCGCGCGTGTGATTCACCATGGTCTTGGACCACGTACTGAACTCGTGATCGACAACAATTTCCCTCCCGGAGGAGAGCTCAGAATTCATATATGACCGATCTATGGGTAATGTGACCTTACACTCACAGACATCTCCAAATCCCCGCCCATGAGAGTTGGAGGAACGACTCGCAGGCAGCGTTACTGAAATCATTTCAGCCCTGGGCGGGATTCAAACCCGGACCGCCGTAGAGGCGGCCGGGAACTCTAACCACTGCGTCATCGTGTGTGTGTGTGTGTGTGTGTGTGTGTGTGTGTGTGTGTGTGTGTGTGTGTGTGTGTGTGTGAAGGGGCGTGTATGTTTGATGGAGAATATGTGTGTACGGGGCATGTGTGTGTACAGAAACATGTACACGTGTACGTGCACACCGTTTTCTGACCGGATCCCATTTTCTTTAAAGATCTCGTAGCAACAACAACGTAGGTGTTTCAATATCACTGTCACTAGTCCAAGGCACAGTTAGCCTCCATGCATAACCTGTTCTTGGCCTAGTCGCCCCCTCCCTCCACTTCCTTCACGTCGACAAAGTTCTTGTGCAAAACTGGACAAGGGGTCAACCCACCAGACGCTTTCTTGGGATTTCTTCGGCAGAAGTCGAAGAGATTCGGCTTACCTTGGTTCAGGAACCAAACCACAAGTGGTCCCTCATGACCGTAACGCAATATAATTAGGAAAAGCTGCGAGGAAGAGGAAGAGGAGGAGGAGGAGGAGGAGGAAGAGGAGAAGGTGGTTAGGGAGTAGGAGAAACTTGAGAAGAACGAGTAGAAGAAAGTTGAGGAGGAGGAGGAGGAGGAGGAGGAGGAGGAGGAGGAGGAGGAAGAGAAGGATGGTTAGAAAGGGATGAGGAAGATGAAGATAAGGAGGATAAGGAGGGTTGGGATAAGGATAATGCTATTGAGGACGATAATGACGATGGAGAGGAGGAGGAGGAGGAAGAGAAAGAGAAGAAGGAAATGGAAGAGGAACTGGACGTAATGGAAGAGTTGGAAGAAGAGGAAAAGAGGGAACGGAAGAGCCTGTATGTACAAGGGGAGAATAATGGTAGTGGAAGAGGAGGAGGAGGAGGAGGAGGAAGGTGAAGTGGAGGCGCCCATGGTTGGGTAGTGGAGCAGAACGTGTCGAAAATGAAAGTTATTTTAGCTTCAGACTATATATATATATATATATATATATATATATATATATATATATATATATATATATATATATATATATATATATATATATACTCACATATATACATAAATAAATACACACAAACACACACACATACACACCTATAAGATGTATAATATGTAATATATACTTTTAAGTTCTTTAAATTAACTCCCCTATGCTAGTTTGGTATATTTTATGCCAGAACAGGCTTCAAAAGATTCAGAATCATATCACAGCGCTGTGGACCTCGAATCTTTTTTTATCTAATCTGCATTATCCTAAAGTAAATTCATTAGAAATAAAGAAAATACACGTGTCGTGGAATATAAACATATACCAAAGGCTTTTTCCCACTTACAAGGGAGGTAGCCAATCTAAACATACATTTAAAATATGTATTAAGTTGTACATTAATCTGATAACAATGCCTGCACTATTTCCATTTCTACCGACCACTCCCTCTCCCTCCTCCCGTGTTCATAAACCCCATTTTCTATGTCTTCCCACTTTCGTTTTCCCTGTGCTCATTCTCCACCGCCATTCCACTCGCTCGCTCGCTCTCTCGCCTCCTTGCAAGCCGAATATCAACTTTCTAAATTTCCAATGTCAATGTCAGGCGAAGTCTCGGAGACTCTCCTTCTCCACGACCTGGAACCGTCAAAGAATTTTCTTACACAAGAACATCCTTTGGGAACTGTACGTTTCATCTATTATGTCACCGGATTTTTTTTTTTCTTTTTGTTCTTTTCCGTGGAGTATCTTTCCATAGGGTGTGATCATATGGTCGCGTTTTCCACCTGTGGTGCTGAAATAAATTATACGGGGTTGCTGGAAAGTGATGCAGACAAAAATCACATTGATATATATGTATCATTGATTACCCAGTTGTGCATATTTGACTTTTTCCGTGCTATCTTATTTATCTAGGTTGTTCTTGTTTCTTGTACAAACAATACTGTCAATTTGTTTCAGTTCTAAGGAATCAGGAAAATAAATCAAGCAGTACGCTTCACTTTCTTTTATCCTTCTAATAATAAGATAGGGGTGCTGGACTGCTTAGACAGGACAACAAGGGGTGCTATGGTCGGAAAAGGTTGGAAAACGCTGCCATATTATTATCATTATTATTATTATTATCATTATTATTATTATTATTATTATTATTATTATTATTATTATTATTATTAAGGTTGGGAAACGCTGCCGTATTATTTTTATTATTATTATTATTATTATTATTATTATTATTATTTATGATTATTATCATCATTATTATCAATTATTATTAATTATTATAATCATCATTATTAATTTTTATTTTTATTATTTATTATTATTATTATTATACGGTTACATGGGAGAGACTGCCTTTGCCGGGCTATTATATTCATCTTTGTGGTACTCCCTAAGTAGCGAAAGATTAAAACACACAAAAAACAAATAAATAAAATAATCGGTTTATGAACAGATTACACCAAGCATGTTTTTTTAATTGGCATTCCACAGAGATTCATACATCAGATTTATAGACATTTCAGGGCTGCCAAATCACTCACAAGGCCTTCGACGCTTTCGATGTATTGATAAATAAATACAGAATGAAAATTAAATTAATAAATTGGTTGACAAGCCTAGAGCCCGGACATCCAATCAATCGACATAACATTTCTCTAATAATTTGTTCGATATATCACATACTCTGACATACCACCACTCGCCTCAAATAATAAAAAAAAATCATCTTTGGTTACAATTTTGATTCGCTGGTCAATTTTCTGTCACCTAAAATAAACTAGTTACAGTTTTAATGTTGATTCAAAATTTCACTGCTGCACTAAAGCGCTTATGATATTCCCTTCGTGTCAACAAAGCAAATGTTTTATTTTGCGTTTTGTATTTTACTGAATAACTTTCAGATTTTGTGGGATTAGAATTTATATATAATAAAAGAATGATGGGGAAACGGATGGGAATATATTGCGAGAAAAAATTACAAAACTAATCATTGCACAATAGTGAAGGAAATATTTTCCAAGTTCAGTTAAACAGTCAGTCCTCTTTCACTGGCAAAATGAAGAGAACACATTGTCTCACTCTCTCTCTCTCTCTTTCCTAGCCTGGCTCAACTTATTATAATAGAGTTCCCATAATATCATGTACACTTCTAAACACTGTGTGTGTGTGTGTGTGTGTGTGTGTGTGTGTGTGTGTGTGTGTGTGTGTGTGTGTGTGTGTGTGTGTGTGTGTGTGTTTGAGTGTGTGTATTACCTTACCTAGTTATATCTATCTAGTTGTATCTTAGGGGAAGGGGAGCTAAGCTAGTAGTGCCCCGCCTTTGTATCTCGCAGTGTGTGTGTGTGGGGTGGGGGTGCGCATGTGTGTGCGTGCGTGCGTGTGTGTAAGAATGCCCTCGTGAACTCCAAAATGGCACATTTATTTAAGCAATAAAATCTAAAGATTAAAAGATGAACGAACTAAATAGAAAAGCAAACGTTCCAAACATATTCACAAGAAAAAAAAAATCGAACAGAACATCATGACAGACTCAATCAGTGACTTTTATTATTGAAATTGTAATTGATACACGAAAAAGTTAAGAAAAAATAAAATACGAAAATTATTTTATTTTGCGAGAGGTTCAAGTCTAACAAAGAACAGCTGGCAAAGATAACAGAGAATATGTCCGGAACCCGCATAGAGATAAATATCAACCTGCCTATGTGTACACACATGTGCACTTACACACACACACACACGCACACACACACACACACACACAAACACGCAGAAACGCACGTAAGCACACGTACACACACATACGACTCGGTAGCGTGGTTGGCAGAGTCTCCGGCTGTCACTACGGCGGTCCGGGTTCGAATCCTGCCCAGGGCTGAAATAATTTCAGTATCACTGTCCTTCGAGTCGTTACTCCAACTTTCGTGGGCGGGGAGTTGGGTGTGTGTGTCCGTGTGAGGTTACAGCATTACCCATAAATCGGTCATACGAGCTCTGAGCTCTCTTCCGAAAGGGAAATAGCTGTCGATCACGAGTCCAACACGTGATCCAAAGACCATGGTGAATACACACACACACACACACAGGACAAATAATTTCAGTATCGTTCCGCTGCGAGTCGTTACTCCAACTCTCGTTGGCGGGGAGTTGGGTGTGTGTGTGCGTGTAAAGTCACAGCATTACCCATAGATCGGTCATATATGAACTCTGAGCTCTCTTCCGGGAGGGAAATAGCTGTCGATCCCGAGTCCAACAAGTGATCCAAGACCACGGTCAAATCACATACACACACACACACACGCACGCACAGAAACACACGTATGCACAAATACACACATGCACACGCAATTACTAACTCTAACCCCTGGAAAACCCTAATGTGCTTACCTGGAAGGCAGTTTCCAGCTTACCTGGAAGGCAGTTTCCAGTGATTAATTTACCTTCGTATAACATGTGTTACATTGTTTCCGCTATCAACTTGTAAATAGCGAACCGTTACTTATAATAACGTTCACCTGTTTCAATTCTTTACATCAATAGATTCCACTAGAAAAAAACAAAGACGAAAGGAAACAGATTCAACGTAATGCAACGGATCGTAACTAATGAAAGAGAAAAATGAGGGAATGGTATGAAAGACAGATTCGACCCGAGATGAGGAGAACAAGACAGTAAAGTTAAACTGTGTAAGATGCTGTAATGGCTGCCATTTATTTTATATTATTTGTTTATTTTTTGTTATTATTCGTCTGTTTATTATCGTTTGCTTGATTATCATTTATTATTATCTATATGTCAATTTATTATTATTTCCTATTTGCCTGTTTGTTTATCTAACTCTACCAATTTATCTAATTTATTATTATTTATATAATTTTATGATTTTTATTTATCTATCATTATTTTAATTTTTTCCCCATCCGACCTAGTTATGGACCAAAAGGTCTCCTGTTGGCATGCTCCGTCTGTGTAATCCTTTGTAATCCTTTGGAAGGATGACGAAATGTCGACGTAATGTAACATTGCATTCTGGGAATGGAGCAAAATGAAAAAGAACTCAAAAATGTTGACGACAAAAAGATGGTCAGGTTTCGACAGAAATCCCTCCTCCTAACAGCTGTTGTTCTTTCTCTGCCGTAGTTTAGTTGATAACACACACACACATACAAGCACACACGCATATATATATATATATATATATATATATATATATATATATATAATGTGTTTGTATGTGTGTGTGTGTATGTGTGAGTGTGTGTATGTGTGTGTGTGTATGCGTGTGTGTGTGTGTGTGTGTGTGTGTGTGTGTGTGTGTGTGTGTGTGTGTGTGTGTATGTGTGTGTGTATTCACTTGGTCTTTGTATTCACTTGGTCTTTGGATCACGTGTTGGACTCGTGATCGACAGCTATTTCCCTCCCGGAAGAGAGCTCAGAGCTCGTAGGTCCGATCTATGGGTAATGCTATGTGTGTGTGTGTGTGTGTGTGTGTGTGTGTGTGTGTGTGTGTGTGTGTGTGTAAGTACGTGTGTGTGTGCACGTGCGTGTTTATACAGACACGCACCAGCCTCATATCTACAGTATATACATTTAGCAAAGTGCATACATGAACATACGTGGCTAACTTTCTATTTCCTTCAAATGAATCTCCAAGAAACTGACATGGCAGTCAACTGGTCTGCAACGTCAGTGTCTTCTTTCTGTCAAGACAGACACTGCCACGTTCTGAAACCTTAGGTTCTTCTTCATACCCTGAAACCAGAACGACAAGGGGCGGGAAATAGTTTCGTATTCTTAAAACGCTCAAAGTAATGCGGTTCCCTCACTGTACCATTCAAAGAAACCTCTAATGTCTTAGGCATACGTTACCAATCAAACGTTCGAAATGTTGTGAAATCAGTCACATTTTCCTCTCCAGGTATGCGGAATACCATGCTGTAGATCTTTAGGGTTGAGGTCAGTAATTTTAGAGAAGTTTAAGAATACAACCCATAGACTCACAGCGTCCCACCTTACCCCCATACCCGCCAACATTCCCATAAAAGATCACAACTACTCCAGACGTGGAGATCATTGAAAAGAGAAACGGATAATTGGCAACCCGACCCACAACCATGGAAGAGTCTGGGAGACACTAAGAGTCTGGCAGACACTTCGAAATGGATTCGACCTCCACTTTGAGAACCTCTGCAAGGAAGACAAAGGAGGTAACGTCTTGGCTTGTGCTACAAACCTTGGGTACTGCTAATAGTTCAATTATCCCCCCCTCTCTCCCTCTCCCTCTCCCTCCCTTCCTCTCTCTCTCTCTCTCCTCCCCTCTCTCTCTTAAAGAAAATCCTTTTGATCCAGAACCGATCGAGTTTATTTGGTTTAAACGATTCTTATGTCATTCACTCGAGTTGAGAACGTCTCATCTTGAAAAATATTTGTCAGTTTTGTTTCTGTGTTCGGTAAAACGTCCTTTCCTGATCTCCTCAATTTTTTTAGCAAGCGGACACGCACGTGCAAGCAAGCACACGCACGCACACGCACACACACACACGCACACACACACACAAACACACACACACAGAGTGGTGGACTTCTGGAACAAAATGGACGAAACAATAGTGTGTGTAAACACCATACAAGAATTTAAGAACAAACTAGATGTTACGAGATACAAAGACGGGTCACCACGGGCATAGCTCCCCTTCCCGTATAATACGACTAGGTAAATACAAGTAGGTAAATACCCACACAGAAACACAAGTGGTGTTTGCGCGCAGAGATGTAAGGGATGTTTGATCAACGTCAAATCAGTCTTCGGGAATGTCCTACAGTGTGAAACGCACAACCGCGTTAATTATAATCGAGGTCGAGAGTAACATCTCGTAAAAAACGACGGTAATTTGCTGCACGAAAACCAGAAAAAAATCAATAAGTCACGCATGACTGAGGAGGAGGAGGAGGAGGAGGAGATGAGAAGAACGAGGAGGAGGACAAGAAAAAGGACGAGAGACAGGAAGAGGAAGGGGTAGGAGAGGAGGAGGAGGAGGAGGAGGAGGAGGAGGAGGAGGGGGAGGAGGAGGAGGAGGAGGAGGAGGAGGAGGAGGAGGAGGAGGAGGAGGAGGGAGAAGAGAGAGAAGAACGAGGAGGAGGACAAAAAAAAAGGACGAGAGGCAGGAAGAGGAGAGGAGGAGGAGGAGAAAGAGGAGGGGAAGAGTAAAGTGAGGAGAAGGAAAAAAGAGAGGAGGGGAAGAGTAAGAGGTGTAAGGGGAGAGCAAGGAGGAGAGGAAAGAAGAGGAGAAGGAAGAGTATGAGGAGGAGGAGGAAGAGGAGGAGGAGGAGGAGGAGAACGGAGATGAGGAGGAGCAGAACACGGAAGATGAGGAGGAGGAGAAGGGGGAGGAGGAGGAGGAGGAGAGTGAAGAACGGGGAGGAGGAGGAGGAGGAGGGGCAGAAAGGAGAGGAGGAAGAGGAGGTGGTTGAGGAGGAGGAGGAAGAAGTGAAGAGTGGGATAGTGAATTGGAGGTATCTACCTCTCCTCCTGCGTTAGAATAGTATCATCGTCTGACGCGAGGAAGAACAGATTCTTGAAGTGTCACCTCCGTTCTGTAGAGGAAACTTACTTGTGTCATAACAAGTCCTGCCCATTGTTATACCCATACATGGACACATACATACACGCACACGCACGCACGCGCGTGCACACACACACACACACACACACACACACACACACACACACACACACCACACACACATGAACAATACATGAGATCAAATCTAAATATGATAATTGGAAATCAAAGATATTGATTAAGTTGGAACTGTACATGAATTCTAGTCTAGGTATGTTAGAAGATTAGAGAATAGGATACGGGACCCGACGAGCGTTGCTCTTTTCCTGTGTACTACAATTAGGTAAACACACACACACACACATATATACTCTCTCACACACACACACACATACACACACACACATACACACAAACACATACACTCACACACAGAGCGAGAAGAGAGAGAGAGAGAGAGAGAGAGAGAGAGAGAGAGAGAGAGAGAGAGAGAGAGAGAGAGAGAGAGAGAGAGAGAGAGAGAGAGAGAAAGAGAGAGAGAGAGATCAGGACAGGTGATTTCTTTATCGGTCGATTTGCATAAACTGTTTGAGGAAAATTCCTGCTGAAACCAAACACAACCTGACGCGACATGATGGAAGGTGTCAGGTGCAGAGCCTTCCCCTTCCCCCTTCCCCTTCCCCTTCCCCTTCCTCCTTCCCCTTCCTCGACCCACCGGGTGGGACATACGTAGAGGAAACGACTTCCTGTACCCGGCGACAAACAGGAAGACGTTCCCCTTCCCACCCGGAGGAAGAAGCCCACAGGAGAATGCTAAGTCGTTCTCAAGTCCTGCAAAGAAAGTGTTATATGTACGACTTCCTTCCGCTGCTTTTGTGCACCATCAAATCCTTCGTCAGATCTTCCTGACCTCTTCCTGATCCTTTGTGAATGGTGGTGCACTACAAAGGTAAGCTGCTGATAAAGGCCAGGAGACTTCTAATCTAAAGGCCTGAACTAAGAGCTCTTGTACACCTCCTCACCATCAAATCCTTCGTCAGATCCTCCTGACCTCTTCCTGATCCTTTGTGAATGGTGGTGCACTACAAAGGTAAGCTGCTGATAAAGGCCAGGAGACTTCTAATCTAAAGGTCTGAACTAAGGTATCTTGTCCACCTCCTTACCATCAAACCTTCGTCAAGTCTTCCTGATCCTTTGTGAATGGTGGTGCACTACAAAGGTACGAAGCTGACAAAGGCCAGGAGACTTCTAATCTAAAGGCCTGAACTAAGAGCTCTTGTCCACCTCCTTACCATCAAACCTTTGTCAAGTCTTCCTGATCCTTTGTGAATGGTGGTGCACTACAAAGGTACGAAGCTGATAAAGCCCAGGAGACTCTTCTAATCTAAAGGTCTGAACTAAGAGCTGTTATGCACCTCCTCACCATCAAACCTTCGTTAGGTCTTCCTGATCCTTTGTGAATGGTAGCGCACTACAAAGGTATGAAACTAACAAAGGCCAGGAGACTTCTAATCTAAAGGTCTGAACTAAGTCCTTTTGTGCATTTCCTCACCATCAAACCTTCGTTAGGTCTTCCTGATCCTTTGAGAATGGTGGTGCACTACAAAGGTACGCTGCTGACAAAGGCCAGGCAGGAAACTCTTCTAATCAAAGGGTCTAAACTAAGAGGTCTTGTCCACCTCCTTACCATCAGACCTTTGTCAGATCTTCCTGATCCTTTGAGAATGGTGGTGCACTACAAAGGTACGCTGTTGACAAAGGCCAGGCAGGAAACTCTTCTAATCAAAGGGTCTAAACTAGGAGCTAGATAGATTCGACCTGCATCTACTCTAAAAGGAACTAATGTGCAGTGCCTCATCGTAATGACAGGTTTATGAAAACTGCCTATGATATAAATTTATTTTATA
>NC_134819.1:21396080-21401080 GCF_046742065.1 Oratosquilla oratoria
GCTAACGCTTCATGAAAAAAATATGAAGGTAATTGTACATTTTTGACAGGAAGCAACGGTGGATATCTCTACCGTAGATTAATCAGAGAACGCCCGACATTAGTGCCTATATTAAAGTTATAACTTCTACGTTGTGCAAACTGCTCATGAATATTAATTAAATTCTGCGATATCTTATGCATTTCTTGTGCTTATGTATAATCTTGTCTCTTGTTACTTCTTTCTCGATCTTCGGACTATTGAGAGCATACGTTTTCGTATTAACCATACTGGCATTTTTTCATTTTCTGTTAATGGCTTCTGTATATTTTTATGTGGATGAGAGGAAGTCTGCAAAGTCTGCACTACTGTCTCTGAATGTGATGCCTCCGACAAGACAGAAGGTTTCACGCTTAGGAGTCGGAAAACCAGAAAATTTTGTTGAACTTTTTCCTTAAGTCCACAAACGAATATATTGTTGTGACCGACACGACGGGATTTTTTTTTTTTTTGGGGGGGGAGGGGGGCGTAGAGGGAAGTTCCTGTATCGATGAGGCCGCTACTCCAGGGCTACATTTTATTTTATTTTTTTCACTTAAACTTATCGCAAAGGTGTCTTGGCCCCGTTGCTCTGGCCTCGGAATGCAGCGAAATGCTCTAGTTTTCGTTTATTCATAATGTCTTCATGTTTCTCTTCGTCACCGTACGTTAGTAATTTCTATCCTGTTACTTACTAATTCATTCAGTTATCTATTTACTTATCTATCTATTCATTCACTTATTTATTAGTTTCTTCTGCTTTTACAACTGGAAACGAATCTAAATTCTGAAAATACTTTGCAGCTCAAAGGATGTTCATTCATTATTAAAGGCATAAATCCACTCCCACCCATTTCATCCCCACATACTCCACTCCCATTCACCACCCCCTTTCCCTCCCTCTTATCTTGGCTCCTCCTGGATGACGGGTCATCCCTGCATCTCGCCCACTGCCCTGGGTCATAAGCAGTGTAGCAAGACACAGCATATCCACAGCAAGGCCGCTTCATTAATTCGGCGACCCCTCCCTCTCAGTCCATGCTATTAATGACATATATTTCTTCTGAATGCCGCCTGGTGATTCTATTCAGCCAAGGAAGACACCATATGTAGGAAAAGAGTTTAATATTTCTTCGCAGTGCATCAAATCCTGATTTCTCTCTTTCTCCTCCATCTTTGTCCCCATCTTCGCCAGTGACTCATATAATGTAGCCCAGACATTATACTCATCCATTTGCATAAACTTCCAAGTATTTAATAAGAGTGTTTCGAACCACACACACACATAAAAAAAAAAAAAAGTTATCCAAAATTGAGCACAAGCAGCCCCAAAACGTGGGTGGTTAGACGTCACGGGGCTTGTGTCGCAAGGACAAGTATTCCTCTTAACTTAACTAGTTCTAACTGAGGGTTTAGCTTTATGGAGTTGTGGTTAGGACCTCCTTCTTGCGACGGCTAAATTGCCCTCGGTGAGGTCAGCCTTCGAGGAAGACTTGACCACAAGGAGCAAGGCCGGGGAGCAACGAGGCCAACAGAACACGCAACGCCTACAAAAGACTGGATACAAACCTGCATGTATGTATATGTGTATGTATGTATGTATGTATGTATGTATGTATGTATTCATGTATGTATGCATGTATGTATTCATGTACACATGTATTCATGTATGTATGTGTGTATGTATTCATGTATGTATGCATGCATGTATGTATTCATGTATGTATGTATGCATGTATGTATATGTGAATGTATGTATGTACTTATGTATGTATGCATGTATGTATTCACGTACGTATGTATGCATGGATGTATGCATGTATATATGTATGTACGTGTATATATATATATATATAATATATATATATATACATATATATATGTATGTGTGTGTGTGTGTGTGTGTGTGTGTGTGTGTGTGTGTACGTGCGCATGTGTGTGTTTATGTAAGTATACAATTCACCACTATTTTGAATCACATGCTTACACTCCCAGAAGAGAGCTCACAGTTAGTCCCCTGCATGCAAGGTACACAAAATATCTCAAAAATCGATTTCATAGCACCTATGGGTGGCCGAGTGTATACAAGTGAAACAGCTGTCGATCACGAATAAAACACGTGATCCAAGACCATGGCGAATCACACGCTTGGTGGCGCAATGGTAGAGTTCCCGGCTGCCACTACGGCGGTCCGGGTTCGAATCCTGCCCAGGGGTGAAATAATTTAAGTATCGCTGCGCTGCGAGCCGTTACTTCAACTCTTGTGTGAGGAAGAAGCTACCGGATGCTAAGGGTTGATAGACTCGCCAAGACTCTGATTCATACAAGCTTCCATTCTGTTTTGACAAGTGGTTTCCTGGTCGTAAATACCACATATGTGCAATAAGAATATGTATGAAAAAATCCACAAACACACCAATACACATTGAACGGAAACTCGCAGATAGAAATGAAAACAGACACACACACACACACACACACACACACACACACACATAAACGCTCACAAACACACATACACACACATACACACTCACACGTGCGTGCTCAAAGGCGGACACGCATAAACATACACAACAATCTTGTACATACCAACACACACTCATACATCATTCGTGCAAAGATACATAAGCAACACACAAACGAACACACGTACACAAAGGCTGGGAGAGAAGGATGCTGCTGCTGCTGCTGCTGCAGATAAAACAAAGAGGGATGGATTTAATGACGTCATCGACACCAACAACAACAACGCTCCAAGCGCCACATGACATAGACAACGGTGCCCCAGGACTTTTGTCTACGTCCTTTGCCATCTCCGCCATCTTGGCGCCATTCCGCACCATGACATCACTAAAAATGGATCAAATCAGTCTATTCGTGTTAATCATCAGACCATTCACTGGTCTTAACTTCTAACAAAAACTAAGATTACTCGCAAAATCACCGCCTCACACATCAACTTCCTGAGCCTTTGTTGACACTGAAAAATAAAAACGGGCTGAATTTACGTTAGAAAAAAATACTTTCCTCACTTCCGAAGAGAGAGAGAGAGAGAGAGAGAGAGAGAGAGAGAGAGAGAGAGAGAGAGAGAGAGAGAGAGAGAGAGAGAGAGAGAGAGAGAGAGAGAGAGAGAGAGAGAGAGAGAGAGAGAGAGAGAGAGAGAGAGAGAGAGAGAGAGAGAGAGAGAGAGAGAGAGGGGGGGGAGGGAGAGAGATAAAATCATTCTCATAAATACCTCTTCCAGGATGGACCCTCATAGCTGCACATGTCATTTTCCATTTGAATCACAAGCCTTCTGAGAAACGCAATCAAGAGCTCTTCTAGTTGCCACGCACGCTTCCAGGACGTCGACATCACCACCACCACCACCACCACCACCACCACCACCACCACCACCACCACCACCACCAACTACAATCACCACCACCACCACCACCACAACCATCATTACCACCACTACCTTCACCACATACCAAACCATCACTATCAGTTCATTTCATGCATTCCTCTCCCCATCACTATCACTATCACCATCAATTAACCTACTATTGACACATGTGAGATGCATCTTTACCAACCGTTCCATCATTATCATTTAAACGCAAACTCTTGTCCCGAGTGACAATCTTACATATTTTATGCAGGAGGTTGGTAGCTTACGACCTCTCATCTGCAGAGACTTTCATAAGTATCACTAGATTTTGGAGATTTCGTTTATAGTGACATACGACACTTTTATGGGCAAAGACTGCGACAGGATCCATTAGCACACGCAGGTGTTTTCTCAAACACACACACACACACACACACACACACGACTTGTTCCCGGCTGCCACTACGGATGTCCAGGTTCGAATCCCGACCAGGGGTGAAATAATTTCAGTATCGCTGCGCTGCGGGTCGTTACTCCAACTCTCGTGGCCGGGGAGTTGGGTGCGTGTGTGAAGTCACAGCATTACCCATAGATCGGTCATATATACGAGCTCTGAGCTCTCTCCCTGGAGGGAAAAAGCTGTCGATCACGAGTCCAACACGTGATCCAAGACCATGGTGAATCACACGCACGCACACACACACACACACACACACACACACACACATACACATATATATACACACAAAGTAACAGACCTTGCATTCACATATCAGCTTACTTTACGCTCTGCACCGTTTCCTTTGATCTAGTGAGGCAGCGGCAGTGTCTACCAGGGAGGGAGAGGGAGAGTGTGTGGAGGTGTCTGCGCGGCGCACTGCATCTTCCCTCTCCCTCTCCCCGAGTCCAGAGGTCACACAGAGCACGACCCGAGTTCTGTACCGTACCGCCAGAACCGAGCCGACCCGACACATACCCCGAGTCCTCTTCCACATCTCGAGTCTCCGGACTCTCTTTCCACTTGCGTTTTCTGTTCCTCCCTAATTTGGTCTCTACCTGAAGGAGAACTCTTCGGCATCTATATTTCTGGAAGGTTCTCCATCTTCGATTCGATTCCAGGGGGGCAAGTTTTTCAAAAGATCCGGACTCCGAAGTCTAGACGTAAATCTTCAAAATGACGGAGATTTTAACCTAAATCCCTATGTCGGTGACCTAAATGCTTATGTCTAGACCTAAATACTTATGTCTAGACCTAAATGTTTATGTCTAGATGCCTCTGAAGAAGTCTGCCCGAACATCGACTCCTTCGAAGGTGTGCAACTCGTCTTCGAGTAAAAAAAAAAAAAAAAAAAAAGGGAAGCTTGAGATACGAAGAATCCTTTTCCAGAAACAAGGTTTATAAAAGACAATCAAACTCCCACGTTCCTTCACCCCTTTCTACCTCCACCACCTCCCGTTCCCTCCATCCTGTCTCCTGTCAACTTCGATTTTTGTCGAAGTTCTTCCAGGAAAACACTAGGCCCTGAGGAACAGTGGGGACGTGACCCTCGAGTTTCTACTTGTTCGAGTGGGACATAAAGAAGACTGAGGACCACGCCCACTCACG
>NC_134819.1:21408580-21471080 GCF_046742065.1 Oratosquilla oratoria
AAAAAAAAAAAAAAAAAAAAATTGAGTTTTGGTGTTCGTTCTTGAAGACTCGGCTGGCAGTGCCTGGGCGAGCGAGCAAGCGAGCGGGTCTGGGTTGAGTGAAGCGACTTAGTCTCTCGGGTCAAGGTCACCCGAGGGTCAAACCTGTATGAATGAGTGTGCTGGAGAGAAAGCGTCCCCTGGCTCGAGCGCAGAAGACGCAGAAGGACTTAAAAACATAGAAAACGGCGCTCGCATGAAACGAAAACGCTCCGATTACCAAAGCCCAGGTAGACAACGGCGGTTCTCGCTCATAGAACCCACCCTTATGTAACGCTGTTTCCTAGCCTCCCGGTGACCAATCCAGCAATGGATAAAATCGCTTGGCATCCATTAACATCTTCTCGTTGTGGGTATATGGACCACCTCGATAGCTGCTGAGAAGCCCCATAGGCCTTACGACGCCCAAGGCAGGAAAGGAAATTGGTAAAAGAATTTACTGGATCAAAGAAATCTGGGCTCTGACTGGTCCTATTGCCTCGCGACTTCTGCACACTGCCTGTGCATACAAGCCAAACTTGCTTTCTTGCTTCACACTACGCTACCTGGACCTGTCCTCCTCCTCCTCCTTCAGCTCTTCCTCCTCCTCCTCTCCCAAACCTCCTTGCAGTGCCCGATTTCCTCTGGCTTGCCCTCCTCCTCCTCCTCCTCCTCTTCCTCCTCCTCCTCTCTCGTCTCTATATTCCTCCCACTTACTACTTCTTCCAGCCCTCGCTTTCCTTAAACTCCTACTTTTTTTTTTAATTCTCCTTTGTTTTCTTTCTATTATTATCATTCTTTTTCTCTACTACTCCCTCTGGTCACTATCCTCTCCTATATTCACTCCACCTCGTCCTCTTCCTCCTCCTCATCTTCCTTTTCCACCTCATCGCATATTTCGTGTGTTTCTCTTCTTCCCTCCTCAACCCCTCATTCTTTTCTTCTTCCGTTCCTCCTCTTCCGTCGACTTTCACCACCACTGCCAATACGACGACGACGACGACAACAACAACAACAACAACAACGACGATGACGACACCAACGACGACGACATCAACAACAACGACAACAACGACATCCACCACAACATCATCACTTTTGGTACGAGATTGCCCACAAGGACAGAAACGTCAGTAAAACACAACCCATGACAAACTCCACTTCCTCTCCTTCTTGAACTCGCTTACTATCTCAAACTTCTCTCTTGTAACTCCTCTCCTTTCCACATCCCATTTCTCTCATCTCCCTCCTTCCTCGTACTCCTTCTTCCTCTTCCTCCTCCTCCTCCTCTTCCACCACCTTCACGCCCTGAACTCTTCTTCTCCTTTGAGTGACCTTCAACCGCAGCTCCGGAGTCGCCTTCCATAGCCATTAGGTGAGGAGCAAAACCCGAGGGAGTCTTGGCGACAAAAACCGAGACTGACGTCAACGGTGTCGTTGGCCACGAGAACGGACAGAGAGACACAAGACAGACAGACAGACGGGCATCACGGGGAGACAAGACGCGTCACAGCCATCAGATACACGGCCACAGAGGCCTACTGCAGGCGACAGACAACAGAGACAGACTCCACCACCAAAGAAAAAGAATAAAAAAAGACAAGATACGTAACCCACTCCTGAGGACACTTGGCCGAGACACTTTTGTCCAATGTAATCGAAAGTGTGTGTATGTGATAAACAATGGTCTTTTAATCACGTGTTGGATTCGTGATCGACAGCTATTTCACTCCCGGAAGAGAGCTCAGAGCTCATATATGACCGATCTATGGGTAATTCAGACCTTACACGTACACACACACCCAACTCCCCGCCCACGAGAATTAGAGTAACGACTCGAAGCGCAGCGATACTGAAATAATTTCAGCCCTAGGCGGGATTCGAACCTGGACCGCTGTGGTAGCGGCCGGGAACTCTATCAACTGCGCCATCGAGAGAGAGAGAGTGCATGTATGTGTGTGTGTGTGTGTGTGTGTGTGTGTGTGTGTGTGTGTGTGTGTGTGTGTGTGTGTGTGTGTGTGTGATTCGAACTCATGACATCTTGGAGGTGAGCAGAACTTTCAACACATTGGATTACCACAACTACGAGCGGCCGACTTCGAACTTTACGACCCCGAGACCCGTAGGTGGAACAACAAACTCGACCTGACTATTCCTCTCTAACCTCGTTTCACTTTCAGTTCAACAGGAAAGGAGTTTGATTCTAAGGACTCTTTTAATCGCCCAGTGTTATAAAGTATGTCAGCAAGATGGTATTTGGAAATGAAAGGCTCCAATATATATACATACATACATATATATATATATATATATATATATGTTGAGACATTCTGACAGGTTAACGTAAGTGGAGTAGGAAGCACAGGAGACTTAGTCAGAGTTTATTCCTGACTAAGACTCCTGTGTTTCCTATTCCACTTACACACACACACACACACACACACACATATATATATATATATATATACATATATATATATATATATATATATATATATATACAGTACATACACACATAAAACACCCACCACACATATATACATACATCCATGTATACATTTGCATATGCATGTATTTCAATTTACCTAGGACTAGAGAGTGCTGAGAAGAGTGGGGGGGGGGCATATTTTCGGGTAAAGACGGGCTGAGGACCAAGGGGAGAGTGAAGAATCGGCACACGAGGGAACGAAGATCCCCAGATATTGGCTCAGGTGGGTGACAGTGGATCACGAGGGTCACCCGTGAATGTCCGCTTAAGACCGCTTGTATCTCAGGTTGTCACTCCCGTGAGGGCGTGATAATTCTCACCCTTTCAGTCCGATATGCAATTTACCTGGTTAATCCTGACTGTCTCAACGAGATTTAAATCAGTTTAAGGTATCCAACCTAGACAAAATGGAGAAGACTCTCTCAACCAACACTTTCACCTTGAGTTGGAACATGTGTCATTGTATTATGAAAGCCTCTATCTGATTCCATTCTTCTGAGGAAGAACCCTTCCCTGATTACGTTCTTCAGAAGCCCTTCACAAGAGCAACCCGAGGCAGGATCAAGACCTTCGAGGGATGAGGGGAACGGGAGAGAGAAACAATGAGGAAAGATGAAGATTGGAAAAGGAATAAGGCGGAGCGGGTGGAGGGAGCGTGTGCGTGCCACAGCGGAAGCGTGGGAACTGAGTCGGCAGCGTTCGACGACGGAGTCATGGACATGCCGCCGCTGCGCCGTGAGGGCTTGGCAGGCAGCATCTCCCTTCACGACTGGTTCCGGCTCCTCGGTGGCATAGACGAATAGGTTGGCTTCTCTGTGAAGGTGTAAAGAATATTTATATATGTATTTATGTATATATGTACACACACAACACACACACACACACACACACACACACACACACACACACACACACACATATATATATATATATATATATATATACACACATACATTTCATCAACCACAGTACACTTTAATTCTAAGCCATCAACATCGAGAGACTCGAGGAGGCCAGCATGCAGAAATTGAAATGTGGTACGACCAAGGACTCGAACTAGGGCTAGCATGTGACAAGTATTAGTGTTAGTGTGTGTTAGTGTTAGTGTTAGTGTTAGTGTGTGTGTGTGTGTGTGCGCGTGTATCTGTGTGTGTGAATAAACGGTTTTGCCTATGGCATTCAAACTCTAGGCCGTGAATAACGAGGCTAGGATGTTGCCAACCACTCCACGAAGGTTGTACAGAAGAAAAAGCTTAGATCTTTTCTTGGAACTTCCCAGCATCAACTCCCGCAGCGTGTGTGTGTATATCCAGATATGTATGTATGTATGTATGTGTATATATATATATATATATATATATATATATATATAATGCTGTGTTACCTGATTATATTTATATGATTGCACATACATATATTAATAGATATTTCCTCCCTTATAAGAGGGTGGCCGAGCGAAAGGAGCAGAAGAAAATAGAGGATGAGAGCGACGGAGGGTGGAGGGGAGAAAACGGGAGGGTAATAAAGGTAAGGAGGAGAAAGAGGAGGAAAATGAAGAAAAAGGGAGGAAAAGGAGGTGAAGGTGAAGAGAATGAACGGTTAGAGGGAAGGGCAGGTGGAGGATGAACAGAAGAGGAAGAGGGGGAAGACAAAAAGGATTAAGAAGATTAAGGAGATGAGGAAGAAGACGAGTGAAAAAGGAGAAGAAAACGAAGAAAAATACGACAAAGAAAAAGAAAAATAAGACAAAGAAAAAGAAGAGGAGAGAGAGAGAAGAGTAGTAAGGAGAAGGAGGAGGAAAAAAAAGAGACGTGGAAGAAGACAAAGAGGAGAAGAGAGGAAGAAGAAGAACAACAACAAGAAAAAAGAGAGAAAAGGGAGAAAGAAAACGAAAGGAGGAGGAGGAGGAGGAGGAGGAGGAGGAGGAGGAGGAGGAGGAAGAGGAGGAGGAGGAGGAGGAGGAAGAGGAGGAAGAGGAGGAAGAGGAGGAGGAGTGGGTGTTGAAGTATTCCTGAGAGGCACATAACTCCCGCACAAGTTTCCAGGCGAGCTGGAGATTGTGACTGATGGAGTCAGTCAGTGGTGGTGATGTACGCTGATGAGGGAGATAGTGGAGCTCATGAAGATGGTGATGATGGTGGTGATGATAAGCAAACTATGCTCACGATGATGGTGATGATGGTGATGATAGTGATCGTTCCTCCGCTGTGGTGCTTCCCACCTCACAAGAACTAGTTGGTGCATGGTGGTGCATGGTTCAACAAAGCCACCTTGATATCACCCAAGAAGCAAAGCAGGTGTTAGTAGACCCTGGCGATCATTCTGCACAATGTTGGAAGACGTGATGTTGGAAGACGTGATGTTGGAAGACGACGTGATGTTGGAAGGCGACGTGATGTTGGTAGAATCCTGACTGGCGGAGCCGATTGATACAAATGGAATGTTGTCCAATGCAAGACAACGTGGTGTTGAAGACATTGGCGTTCTTGTTGTTAGTGGTGGAAATGGTTGGTGGTAATGGTACTGGTGTTGGTGGTGACAGTGGTGATTTGGTGCAAGTAACGGCGGGATCCACTCTTGTGGAGGAGGTGGGCGAACTAATGGTGGAAAGGGTGAAGGTGAACAACTGGGCGGTGGTGGTGGTGATGATGCAGAGTAACTGGTGCCACAAAAACAATGGTGCTGCTGCCAACGACATCAATAAAGAGGAACAAGAGTGAGGGAGATAGAGCGAGCGAGAGAGACAGAGATAGATAGAGAGATAGAGATAGAGAGCAGGGCGGGAGAAGAGAGAGAGAAAGAGAGCGGGGCGGGAGGGCAGAGAGAGAAGGGAGTGAGAGAGAGTAGAGAGAAGAGAATGAGAGAGAGTAGAGACAGAGAAGAAAGTGAAAGAGAAGAGAGAGAGAGAGAGAGAGAGAGAGAGAGAGAGAGAGAGAGAGAGAGAGAGACGCGGGAGGGGGCAGAGGGTGGGAGAGAGATGGAGAAAGAGAGAGTGAGAGAGAGAGAGAGGAAAGAGGGTGAGCGAGCAAGAGAGCGAGAAATAGATAGATAGAAAGAGAATAAAGAGAAAGAGAGAGAAAGAGGGAGATAATAAAGAGAGAGAGAGAGAGAGCGGGCGGGAGGGGGTTAGAGGGCGAGAACGAGAGAGAGCAGAGAGGAGGGGAGTAAAGGCGAGGGGGTGGGGGATCGAGTAGGTTCCAGGATAACTTTGCTAACGGTAAAAAGTTGTTCCACGAGTTCTCCCGTTCCTACAGCTCTGCTGGGCAGCGTTTGCGCTCACACAATATGATGCCTCCTACCTCTCTCTCTCTCTCTCTCTCTCTTTCTCTCTCTCTCTGTTTATCTATTTCTTCTCTAATTCCTCGTCTTTCCTTTGTTCTTGAATATCAGTGAGCATTGGTGCAGTCTCCTCCTAATCTACCTTACGCCACTTAGTTCAGTATTCCCTTCCTCCCTCTCTGTCTACCTCTCTAGCAGCCTCAAGTTCCAGTCGATTCTACCTTCCATGTCCTGGAGATTCCAACCCATCCCTTCAGAAATTCAGGGACCAATAATTCCAGATTTAAAAAAAAAAAAAAAAAAAAAAAAAAAAAAAGGAAGTATGATAAGGAATGTTAGGTTTCATCAAGATGTATGAAGCATCCCGAATCACAGAATTAATATATTTCTCCGTTAAATAAATCTGTCAACTCTAAATCCGAATTATGTTTGTAATATGTGCCACCAGGTTGAAGCAGTCCAGTTTCACCTCTTCCCGTTTTCTTCGGTTTTGTTTTTCTTTTGTCCTCCCTTTTCCCACTCTCCATTTTCTGTCTATCATCGTTTCACATCACTTTTGAAAATACAATAACATACTCACGGGCGTGTGTGTGTGCTGGCAGCACGTGTCTGTCCAAATTCTTCGTGGGATTCACATACCTAGCGAGGAGAGAAGAGAAAATAAGAAACATGAGATTTTTGTTACAAGACAAAAGAAAAACACATTTGCTCATAATCACGGACGGTGTAGGTAAAAAGCACTTGAATATCCTCGGCATCTGGGAAGCAAGTCAGGTCGGGCATCATCAAAACGAAAACGACATTCCGCCGTGCGATGAACACGACAGGTGCACGCGTATATACATTAAAAAGTCCTCCCCTAGTGTGTAACATATCAACACAAGGAAATTACGACATGCTTTGGTAATAATTACAAAAAGGGGGATGTTCGCCGGGCGAGAAACTACAATCGACTTTGCTCTTAGAGATTTCGATGCCACCGCTATAACGATCCGTTTTCTGTTAAATAAAAAAATGTCCTGAGTTTCCTAAGGTGACAGAAAACGAAGGAATTTCCATAACCAGTTTAACGTCTTCATCACGTGTGTCCTTCTTGCCCTCTGGTCATCTAAGTTCTTGTTATTTCCTTCTATTCTCTACGAGCCTCCGCTTTCGTTTACTCTTGTTCAAAAGTCGAAATTTCTTAAAGAATCGGCAGCCGGAAGCTTCCGAAGAAGTGTTTTCTGTTCACTGGCAATTTTGAGGGTTTAAAAACGAGCCTCCGCTTTCGTCTACTCTTGTTCAAAAGTCGAAATTTCTTAAAGAATCGGCAGCCGGAAGCTTCCGAAGAAGTGTTTTCTGTTCACTGGCAATTTCGAGGGTCTAAAAACGAGCCTCCACTTTCGTGTTCACAATTCAAAATTTCTTAAAGAAGCGGCAGCCGGAAGCTTTCGAAGAAGTCTTTTCTGTTCACTGGCAATTTCGTGGGTTTAAAAACGTAGGCACGGCTCCCGCCGTCCTGTCTATTTTTCCCTCTCTCGTGTTCTTATTACCCGTGTTCAAAGTCAAAATTTCTTAAAGAAGCGGCAGCCGGAAGCTTCCGAAGAAGTCTCTTCTGTTCACTGGCAATTTCGAGGGTTTAAAAACGTAGGCACGGCTCCCGCCCTCCCGTCTATTTTTTCCTCTCTCGTGTTCTTATTACCCGTGTTCAAAAATCAAAATTTCTTAAAGAAGCGGCAGTCGGAAGCTTCCGAAGAAGTCTCTTCTGTTCACTGGCAATTTCGAGGGTTTAAAAACGTAGGCACGGCTCCCGCCATCCCGTCTATTTTTCCCTCTCTCGTGTTCTTATTACCATTCCTGACAGTCCACATTCTGCCTCGCCTCCCTCTCCGTCTCCTCCACACTCTCCTTCACCTCCACCTCCTCTTCCTCCTCCTCCCCACGACCACAATTGTCTTCTTTGACCTTGGTCGCACCCTTCTTCCAAGTCACGGAAAAAGCAAAGAGGATGTAGTGCACTCACTCCCAACCTACCTACCTCCCTCCCTCCCTCCTTCCTCCTCCCCTTTACCCCTTCCTCCTCCTTCTATCCTCAATCTTCTACCTTCCTTTCCTCAGGCTCTCACTTTCCATTTTCTAAAAAGTAACTGCCCTGCCCTCCACTAAACACCTTTCATCCTATTCCCACCAGCTTTACTCAGGTTTTCCCTGCCCTGTGTCTCTCCCCAACAATTTTTTCTTCTTACAATACCACCCACCTAGCCCCATCTGACCTTTCATTTTCATTTTCATTTTTTTTTTCGACATTGTGATAAGATTCTCACTATTCTTCGGATTGTCATCCTTGCGCCCGATACTCCTGTCGTACCCTCGGTCTGCATTATCTTCGTCTTTCGAATCCATAGAAAAGATCCCTTGTGTCGTTGATTCGTCCTAGCCGGATGACGTCATGTCGACGATAAACATCAAGCGTCGTTTCCCATTCTCCTTAGTATGACCATTTCCGTTTTCTTTGTCTCTTCATATTTCGTTTTCTATCATGTTTGTTGTTTCCCTAATTATCGTTGACGTTCTGAAATGTCAGTATTTTTTTTTTTTTTGTTCTTCGAGTCCCATCTGAAATTTGCTCTCATTATTTTCTGTCCTATTCACAACCCTATTACTCTTTATTATCTAATTCCTTCTCGTTTGTTTTTCCTCTTCTGGTCTCTTATAGAATGGATGAATTCTCTAACATTATTCTCCCTCCTCTGTCTCTTCTATTACCTTACTCCTCTTACCTTCCTTTATCAGTATACGTTATCATTTCTCAGTTTTTCTATTCTCTCCATTTTCCTTCAATCCCTATTTTCCTCCTCCTCTATTTCCTCTGCATCTCGTTCCTCCAAGTGCTCCTTCTCCTATTTCATTCCTACAACCTCCTCCACCCCATTTACGTCACTATCTCTCAACGTCTTGCCTCTCTCTCTCTCTCTCTCTCTCTCTCTCTCTCTCTTTCTCAGTATCTACCTCCTTAACCACCTCAACAGGATGCCATTTGCTTTGCTTTTATGCTAAACACGAGACGATTTGATTCAAATGAGGGAACGGGCACTCTCTTGCAAAAATGGAGACTCGAGGCGTCATCCAGCCCCGCCCACCCCCCCCACCCCCGCAGCTGAACGAAATAACAACAATCATGACACTACACGATCTAAAAAAAAATTCGTCACGATGCCGGAGGCTCGAATCCTCCTTCCCTCCACCCGAGCGGACGGCAGGGTGTTTCGTAAATGGCTATCTGCAGGAAGGGGAAGTTTGATCTCGGCGAAATTTTGCGCCCGTAATTGCCCCTTCCTGGAGGTTGAGAGATCCTTGGGAGGTGTAGGCGCTCTAAACGATAGTTTTAAGCGCGAGGTCTTCCTTCAGCTGAACGAAACCGCCAATGCCAGACCCTGGAGAAGGACTTGGAGACGTCTGATCCCAGGAGGGCGTGTCCCTTGGCTGCATCGAGTCGCCTGGTCGCACATAAACGTAATACCCGAAAGAAGGAACTTCTAATCACTGATGGGTTGTTGTCCAGCCATCACGAAGTCGTTCCTGGGTCGCGTTCTTTCGCAACGATTATATTGCATCATCCAACTTCGAAGGAACCTCGCGTTTCCCCTTGGGACGAACTCTTAAAATTCCTCCGGAGTCATTTTCCCCCTAATACGTTCCTAAGGTTTTCTTTTGACAGGGAGCCTTCCTCCTGAACCCAAGCATCCCAACCTAAGGCAAAGTCTTCAAATTCAAGTCTTTAAATTTTCAAGTCTTTAAATCTTCAAGTCTTTAAATCTTCAAGTCTTTAAATCTTCGTCTTTAAATCTTCAAGTCTTTAAATCTTCAAGTCTTTAAATCTTCGTCTTTAAATCTTCAAGTCTTCAAATCTTCAAGTCTTCAAATCAATCTTTAAAGTCTTCTGAACTGCAAAACACCTGCTGAAATTCCCTTTGGCGTTTAACGCAACTCTTATTTTTACGAAGCTCCTTGGGTCTTTCGTCACTTCTATATTTGAATTTTACATATATCCTGGTTACCTCTATGGGATTTTATTCAGCTGAGGAAAACCTTTAGGCACTAAATTATTGAACAATTCTCTAGCATTATTTCCCCTACTCATAAAAGCTCTTTAATAATCTGTAATACTGCATCCTAATCTTATCCTTTTTTTTTCTTGTTATTATTGTCGCCGGCCACTTCAATCACTGCAGACTCTCCCAGAACTTACTGACCCATTACTATCAACTCCCTCCCCCCGCCAAAAAAAAAATGAAAAAAAAATGAAAAAAAAATGAAAAAATGAAAAATGAAAAAAAAAAAATGAAAAAAAAAAAAAAAAATGAAAAACACGGTGATATTTCTTCCACTCCTCAACCTCCTGAACGCCATTACATTCCGTGCTTGTGCTTTGCCACTTCGGTGCGTTTGCCTCATCAGCCAAATATAGATCCTCTCTCCTTCGAGCGAGCGCTGCTGCGGTCTGGCACGCGGCTTGGCTTCAAGCTCGGGTGCTGCTGAGGATCGTTTCGAGCGCCTTCAGGGGTATCTAGCGACTTGCTTCGTTGCACAGCGCTGTTCCAACGTGATAAGTGAATACACGCACGAACGCACACACGCTCGCACACACACACGCACGCACGCATGCTCATATAGATTGGGCCATTACCCATAGGTCGGAACATGGGTGAGCTCTCATCCTGGTGGGTAATAACTGCAGATCACGAGTCCAACACGTGGTCCAAAAATATGGTGAATCTCACACACACACACACACACACACACACACACTCTCTCTCTCTCTCTCTTTCTCTCTCTCTCTCACACACACACACACACGCACAGAAACACACACACACACACACACACACACACACACACACACACACACACACAAACACACACACATGAGGGAACCGTGTAACGATGTGGGGTTGATGATAAACTTTTCCTACCAAAGTTGGCAAGGATGTACTGTAGGTTGCACAAGCAACTAAACATTGCAGAGGTATATCATTGCAGCTTATAATTATACGCCGGAGTTGCGGATCGTGGCTAGAATGGTAATATACATACTATACAAAATGTAAAAGTGATACTTATACCAATGAAAACATCTATGAAAATGGACACTAATGATAATGGTAATAATAAGAATTATAATAATAATAATGGTAATAATGATGATCATAATATTAACAATAATAATAATAATAATAATAATAATAATAATTAATAATAATAATGATAATATTAGTAGCAATAATATGAATAATAATAATAATAACGATGATGATAATAATAATAATAATAATAATAATAATAAAATAGAAAAAAGAATAATAATGATAATAGCAACCATAATGGTAATGACAAGCAAAACAATAACAATGAACATAACTAATAAACAACGACAAATACCGTGAAAAAATAACGATAAACAAACATCAACAGCCATGATACGGCAACACCTCAACCGTCCATCTTCACCTTGGAGTCGACGACAACGACGACGACGACGACGACGACGACGACGAGGACGACGACGACAACGACCCTGGCCGGGCGCCCCCGAGCATGGCAACCATGACCGCTGAATGAAGTTGTGGTCTGTCAAGCATGACACGGAATGCGACACGCGTGTGTTACGTAACACGTCTCTCTGTGTCATAACTCTGTGATAAATGCCGTCAGATGATTTAATTCATCTACACGTGAAGCGAGCTACACACTACGAGGAACTCTCCTTGAAATGCGTGGCGGAGCTGGAGTATGCGATTACATTCAGCGTTCCCACTCAAAAGAGTCGGGAGTGCGCAAGACTTGTGACCTCGTTTTACGACACGTGGACACCATGGCGACATGCATGCACTACGTTTATGTATGGCAGATTTCATTGCTACTGCTCGTATCTTGTGGCGCGGATGTGATGACAGACATTTCATCATGTAGTTGGGGGAGCACCAACTGGGTTACATGTTTGTGTATTTGAATGTGTACATATGTGTATAAATGTGCGTGTGAATATATAAATGCCCATATATACATATACCGGTATATCTCTTTTTATATATGTATATATACATGAACACACACACTCACACGCACACACATCGTACTCTGAACATTCGAACGACAACACTAGTTCAAATGGCATCTATATAATAAATCTCCCCTTTACCTGCAGACACAGCTACTTTAGTCACCAACTGTCAGGACCATTCAGCACGTCATCGACCTCTACAGGAGATGGTGTAAGGTAGGGCGGTTTATGTATGTATGTATGTATGTATGTATGTATGTATGTATGTATACATGTATGTATATGTGTATTCGAGAATAGCTGGAGTTCAAGTGCCATAATTTAGTAGAAAGTAAACGCTGGACTCGACGTAAAAAATATCTTAATTCCTCTTTCTACGACGAGTCCAGCGTTTACTTTCTACTAAAGTATGTATGTGTATGTGTATATATATATATGTTGAGGCATTGTGACAGGTTGGTGAAGGTGGACTAACATCCACCTTCACCATATATATATATATATATATATATATATATATATATATATATATATACATATATACACATATTGAGCATTTCAATACAATCGCCATTACTGTCATCACTAGCATCAACCCCACCACGATCACCATCATAACTACTATCACCACCACCGTCACCATCTTTACTGTCATTAGTCCCATCACGACCAACATCGTGTCTACCACCACAACCTAAGTTACCACCACTACCACCATTATCTTCACTGCCCTCACCACCACTACTATTACCACCACCACACCCACCAAAAAAATAACTGCATTCACCACTACAATCATCAGCGTCATTGGATGTCATAGTCACCGTCACCACCTCTACGAGTCATAACAATCACCACTGTCACTATATGGATGTGTTGTATTTTATTATTATTATTATTATTATCATTATTATTATTATCATTATTTATTTATCTATTTATTTTAACACTTTTCTTCGTCGATCTTTATCCGGACAAGCGTCATCTTGCCTACTCAGCTCAGCACAGCACAGCACAACAATAGTTACCGAGAAGGATTTCATCGTCATCAAAATAACTTTCCATGATTCCATCCACTTTTGGAACTTGTAGCTGAATTCACATTTCTTTTTTCTTTACCCTCAAACCGATTTCTACAGTCGTCCTTCAACAAAGCGGTCGTCTTCTGTCACGACCCACATCCTCTTCCTCATCTCTTCCCATCAAATTCACGAAAGATTTTTTTTCTTATTTTCTCTTTTCTTTTATTTCTTCATCTTCCTGTCCTAGTTTGCCCCACATTAGAGACAAACATCTAATACCATTGGACCACAATCTGTCATTTTCATTTTTATTATACATGCATACTCACATCTTTTGTTCTGTAAGTTTACAACACACGTTTGTGCTTGCAAACTCGGAACAGTAAATGAAGGACAAATACGCATTTCTTGTTAAATTCAACAGTAATTAAACCAACCCGGGATACTTGGCATGGAACCTACATCACCATTCAAGTCCTTGTCAAATCATCACAATTACTGGTCCCATTACCCGGGACATTCTTCATAAGGTCATGACGTTAATCTCCAAAGCCTAAAAGAAGCCAACAGACCATTTGACTTTGGACATGACAGATTTCGTCAAACTTAATAACATAAGAATGAAGGAGGCTGCAAGAGACCATAAGGCCTACACTAGGCACTTCCATGTCCATGACCACCTGTCATCCCCATCCATAAAGTTGTCTAACCGTTTCTTAAAACAACCGATAGTTTCAGCGCCCTCTACATGGTTATTAAGTCTATTCCATTCGTTGACCAAACCCAAGTTATCAGTATGACATGGAACTGCCTTGTATAGGCCCCATGGTCTCTTGCAATTTCCTTCATTCTTACGTTCTTATGACGTCAAAGAGCTTGCAATTGACAAACCAGTGTACTGTGACACACGCTCCTTCCTGTCACGGAGGGTATATGACGAGACGAATGTCCTCAAGAAAGCAAACGACGATTTATTGTGGACTAACATCCGGCGGCATGAAAATACGAAAAATAGTGTCTTATTCCAACTGGAATAAAATCGTCAGGTTTTCGTCAGAAATATTTCTTTAAGGGTCTACATTTAAGAGTAAACAATGACGTAACAACGACTTGTAAATGTCTAACCTCTGCTGAGCCACTTCGTCATTGTGGCACATCCAAAGATTTTATTCTGGTAAAAGCCAGAGAATTTCGTTCACCTTAGAGGAACCCTCTGCCCCCCCCCCAAAAAAAAGAGGTTTGATACTTGACACTCGTAGCTTAAGATTTTAATGATTGCTTGAGCCTCAACAACTAACTTGGCAGACGGAAATTATCTTCACTTGAGTAAAATCAGCCGAGCTGGCTAATCTTTGGACTGAATCCATTAGCTAATAACTAACAGAAAGAAAAGACAGGCAGGCAGAGAGACAGAGAGAAAGAGTATGTGTGTGTGTGTGCGTGTGTAAGAGAGAGAGAGAGAGAGAGAGAGAGAGAGAGAGAGAGAGAGAGAGAGAGAGAGAGAGAGAGAGAGAGAGAGAGAGAGAGAGAGAGAGAGAGAGAGAGAGAGAGAGAGAGAGAGAAAGAGAGAGAGTGAGAGTGAGAGAGGAGAGGGATAACACTCATCCTGGAGTCACCATGGCAACCGTAATCTACGGGAAGTCACCAACCGCTCAAGCGGCCGCGCCAGCGACCGCGCGAGAGGGGCGCCACCGGCCTAGCTTGGCCCTCAACCCAGATCAAAAACCAACATTTTGCGACGCTCAAGAGGAAGATAAACAAGTCGAAGAGGATCAGGTGTCTAATGATTTGAAATGTTGCAAATGTCTCCGTGAATGGTTTGAGGAGATCTGGAGAGTTCGGCGTATAATACAGTAGGTCTACGTCGGTAACATCCACACCGTATGTACATATCCACGTACATACCTATATGTATATGTGTATATACGTGTGTGTGTGTGTGTGTGTGTGTGTGTGTGTGTGTGTGTGTGTGTGTGTGTGTGTGTGTGCGTGTGTGCGTGTGTGTGGTTATCTCTTATCAAACTACGGTGCACATCATCATCATACTTCCAAGAGGGTAAACAAGACAACACAGCAACTTGAAATCACCACAACCAATGTACTGAGAGATGGAAAGAGAGAGAGAGAGAGAGAGAGAGAGAGAGAGAGAGAGAGATAGTAAGAGAGAGAAAGGGATAGAGATAGACGGATAGAGATAGATAGTAAGAAAGATAAAAATAGAGAAAAATAGGTATAGAGAGATAGACGGATAGATATTAGAGAGATAGAGAGATAGAGAGAGATAGAGAGAGATACGAGACTCGGGGTCCAGGGGATGACTTCTTTGTCGTCTCCCGTGGCACCGGATTCCGAGAAGGGCGGATGTCCGGCCGACGTGCCGGCTCGTCACGACGACGTTACATGACAACGCCGCCGCCGCCGGACAATGTCCGCTGCCTCTGGAAATGGTTCTGCTGACGAAGACGCTGGGAGGGCGACGTCCAATGGTGCTGCCGAAGATGGTGGGAGGGCGACGTCCAATGGTTCTGCCGAAGATGGTGGGAGGGCGACGTCCAATGGTTCTGACGAAGACGCTGGGAGGGCGACGTCCAATGGTGCTGCCGAAGACGGTGGGAGGGCGAAGTCCAATGGTGCTGCCGAAGACGGTGGGAGGGCGATGTCCAATGGTGTTGCCGAAGATGGTGGGAGGGCGACGTCCAACGGTGCTGCCGAAGATGGTGGGAGGGTGAAACACTGAGGAGAAAAATGGAGGCAGGAACGAAACACGAGAGAAAATGGAGGAAGGAGAATGAATGATATCTGTGTGATTCACCATGGTCTTGGATCACGTGTTTGACTTGTGATCAACAGCTATTTCTTTACCGGAAGAGAGTTCAGAGCTCGTGTGTGTGTGTGTGTGTGTGTGTGTGTGTGTGTGTGTGTGTGTGTGTGTGTGTGTGTGTGTGTGTGTGTCTTATGCAACATGATCTTAGATCGCGTGTTTGCCTCGCGATCGACAGCTAATATCCACCCGGATGAGGGTCCAAAGCTCTTGTATGATGTGATCTTACACACACACACACACACACACACACACACACACACACACACACACACACACACACACATATATTTCATTGCCTAACATAGCGAGGTACCAGCTTGCAGTGCCACGCCATTTCATGACTGAATAAAACCATCTGGCCACAAAAAATAAAAAATCAATTAATAAATAGAAAAAAAATCAAATTTGACAAAAACGATTTAGTCTAACGCTTCACTAACTACCAGAAGACTTCAATTTCACTAACTGCCTTGAACGATACCAGACCAATTGGGAATCGACCTCGGGAGCAAAGACCTGTGTGGCAGCTAGCAGTCACCACCGGGGATGAACCTCGGGTCACAGCGGGCAAGGATCGAACCCCAGCCCATCGTAAATGTCACGCTATTACGTCACCGACACGCGCGCGGGCGCACACACACACACACACACACACACACACACACACACAGAGAGGAAAGGGAGGGGATAGGAAGGGAAGGGGAAGGGGAAGGGGAAGGGAAAGAAAGGGAGGGGAGGGGAGAAGGGCAGGGAGGGGAGGGGAAGGGGAAGGAAAGGGAGGGGGATGGGAAGGGAAGGGAAAGGGAGGGAAAGGGGAGAAGGAAAATGAACACACACACACACACACACACACACACACACACACACACACACACACACACACACACACACACACACACACACATATATATATATATATGTATGTATGTACGTATCTGTGTAGTGGGCGAGGCACTAATAACGGTACGATGGAGGTAGCAAAGGGGAAAAGAGAGAAAGTGACTTATATAGTGGGAGAACGGGACGGAACCCCACGACTGAAGGGGAATGTGGGGGGGGGGAGGTCGTCGCCGTCGTGGGAGGAGTGTAGCGGGGGGGGAGGAAGGGAGGTGAGGGGAGAGAGGGGAGAGAGGGGAGAGAGGGGAGGAGAGGGGACGTGGTATGCTGAGCGAGGATAGGGGAAGAGAGAGAGAGGAGAGAGGAAGGGAGGGGATGAGAGAGGACGGCGGGGGGAGGGAGAGAGGGGGAGTGTAGAGGAGAAAGGAGAGGAGGTAGGGCATAGAAGGAGAATGGGAAAAGAGAGAGGAAGAGAGGAGGAAGAGAGGCGAGGGAAAGAGAACGATGGATAAGAAAATGCAAAGAGAGAAGGAAGGAAGGAAAAGAGGATGGGGAAGGGAAGAGAGAGGACGGGAGAAGGACGACAATGAAGCGGAGAAGTAAAAGAAGAGTATGGGACGGGAAAGTAAAGGGGTGAAAGTAATGGGAAAAGGGGTGAAAGTAATGAGAAAAGGGATGAAACTTGGAGTGAAGAGGAAGGTGTAGGATTATGAGTGGGGAAAGGGAGTGGGAGTGGGAGTGGGGAGGGAAGGGGGAGTGGGGAGGGGAAGGGAAGGGGAAAGGGTGGCGAGGGGAGTGGAGGGGTGGGAAAGGGAAAGGAAAGGAAAGGAAGGGGAGGGGGAGAGGGGAAAGGAAAGGGAGGGGAGGGGGAGGGAGAGGGGAGGGGAGGGGAAGGAAAGGGAGAGGAAGGAAAGGGAAAGGAAAGGAGAGGGAGGGGAGGGGAAGCGGACGGGAAAGGAATGGGAGGGGAGGGGGGCGGGAAGGAGACGGAAAGGGAAGGTAAGGGAGGGAAGGGGGAGGGGAAGGGAAAGGGGTGGGAGGGGAGGGAAAGACGAGGGGGTGGACTCCAGCCCCGTCCCCCATCCTGGTCGTCGTAGTCGTCGTCGTTGGTGCGGCTGCCGCGGCGGTGGCGGCTGTGGCGGCGGCTGCGGCGTCCGCATCTCACGTTCCTTGCTGACCCTGACCCCAAGGCACCGCGCGCTCTCCGTGCGTGTCTCGCCACTTTCTAGTCTCTCCCTCGCTCCAACTTCTTCCTTCCTCCTCCTCTTCTTCTTCCTTGTACTCCACCTCCTCCTACTCTTCCTCCTCCTCCTCCTCTTCTTCTTCCTCGTACTCCTCCTCCTCATAACAGAGTGTTTCTGAAGCTATTTTCTATTCTCTTCGCTCCCAACCTGTTGGAATGTTCGCGTTACCAGTCCGTCAGCTCCCGCCAAGGTCCCTCACTCACAAACAACGACGAAAACATTGTGAGTTTCGGCGATCCTCGTCGAGTTCCGTGCTCACATCCACCAACCGAAATGGATATTCTGTTACTTATGGGTGGACTGGATGACTCTACTTCCATCCAGTCAACTGACTTGAGGTTACAAGTCAATTGTGACGCGCGGCCGTTCAAGGGCCTCACGAGGACCCCGGACTGTGGCCCCCTTCTGGGCCCCTCGGCAGCTCCTAGTCGGAGACCCCTTGTCCTAATACAACAAGCGTCCCGCCCCGTTCCAATCATCTGGACCCATCTCTTCTTCTTCTCTTCCTCCTTCTCCTCCTCTTCCTCATCCTCTTCATTATCACACCACTTAAGCCCAAACCCTCTTCCCCTCCTCTTTTCTCCTTCCTTCGTTACTTTCCCATTTACCTCAGTCTTGGTTGTCTCCCTTCCCTTCCTTATCTTCTCCTCAAGCTCTCCTCCACCTCCTCCTACTCCTCTTCCTCCTCCTCCTCATCCTCTTCGTTATCACATCACTTCATCCAAAACCCTCTTCCCCTCCTCTTTTCCCTTCCTTCGTTACTTTCCTACTTACCCCAGTCTTGCTTATGACCTTTCTTCCCCTTACCTTCTCCTAATGCTTATCTCTCCCTCCTCCTCCTCCTCCTCCTCCCTCTTCTCAATTTACCGCCGAATTATGTTTTTCTAATTCTCTACTCCGCCTACCATCTGGTAATTCTACTCTGCTTCCGTGACCAGAGAACGAGAACCGTGTCAAATGACAACACCGCTTATCTCCTTTTAGGTCTACAACTTCATTCTGGTTGTGGCGATTAGGTCTTACTCGGTTGAGAAGAACCTCTCCTGGACAAAACGTTAGTCCCGTCTCTCTCCCGTCCCTCCTCCGTCTCACCTGACAGTACGTTCCCCTCTTCGTGTTAGAAATGTCCTAAGATGAGCCTATCTACAGCACGATATCTTGTTTCTTGTTTATCGCCTTTGTGGTTATATGCAATAAAGACGACTTTCACTTCCACTGTGATACTTACTTTCTTTAGAACAATTTTCTCTTGGCTTCGTTCATTACTACTACTACTACTACTACTGCTACTACTACTACTTCTAGTACATAGACTCCACCACAACTACAACTACTACTACTACTACTACTACCACCACCGTAACCACCACAATCACTATAACCACAACCACCAAATTCTACCACAAATCTGGTCCTATCTCCTATGTCAGGTTATTTCAAATACATTTGAACCTTATTCAATTTCCTTTGTAATATCCACTCAACTCTCTACCTCCCTCCTCCTCCTCCTCCTTTTCCTCCACTTCCTCCTTTCACCTCCCTTCCTCCGGGGCCTCTTGATAGCGAGGCCCCATTTTCTGTGATGGCACACATTCCGTTTTCTTTGCAATTAATTTCTCATAATCTTTTCAGAAGCTCCAGGTTTTTGCTCCCTTTTGGTTGATCAACATTGCCTGGTATTATCCAGCATCTGTTCTATAAAGGATGCAACGGTAAAGAGGAGGATTCATCGTAACGGTTTTAACGGTCACCATGGAAACCGCCTCTTGGCCTGACCGAGAGAAAAAGAAAATCATAAGTCAAAATAAATTCTAAAAAGTTTGCTAGATTCCCTTCAGTGCACAGGCTGGTTACTCCTGGCATAAAAAAAAAAAAAAAAAAAAAAAAAAAGTTTGTTCATTTTCTTGTTCATTTTCTTGCATTCTCTCGCCACCTGTCGCAACAGCTCTCTCTTTCCTTTCTCCTTCATCATCATCATCATCATCTTGGCATTTTTCTTTTTTTGCATATTTTCAATTTTATTCTTAGTTCCCCCTTTCTCTCCACATTCCGTTTTCTATGAACATGATTTGGTACTTCCACCCCTACCATCCGGGTTCCTACTCCTAGCTGAATAAAACACACGGACGTTAACCAAAAGAAAATGTATAAAGTGCGTCAAGGTATTGCAAATGAACGAGACTGTTGCCTTTAACATGGACGAAAGCTATCGTAGGAGTCTTCAGCTTGAATACACCTTGAGTCGCCTATACTTGTCACCATCTTCTATAGCCGTCATTAGCATGAACACCATCACGGCATGTATCACCACTCAACGCCGTCCCCTCCTCCTCCTCCCCTTCCTCCTCTTCCTCCACCCTCCGACACAACACCACCAGCAGCAGCAGCAACAGCCACCATTTCTACCTCCACCTCCTCCTCCTCCACCTCCTCTTCCACCCAGTTGACCGTGACCTCAAGGTAGGACACTTTCCATTCCTGTACTCTGGTCGGCTTCACTACTCGCCCGGTCTCCAATGCAATCGGTGTCCGCTCCGCTTGCAGATTGCACCGAAGTCTTCTTGTAAGTTACCAAAGCATTATGCCTTTTCTATTGCATGTCTTCCACTTTGCAACATTCATTCGAGTTTTAAAATCCTCCTGCTCCTCTCTCCTTCTCCTCCTACTCCACCTCCTCCTCCTCATTTCCTCCTCCTCCTTTTCTTTCTCCCCCACCTTCTCCTGCCTTTCCTTCTGGTAACCAGCGTGCGTTGTGGCGTCACATCACATAAAGTTACAAAATTACAAAAACTGTTTTTGGTGGGAGCGTCAGTGTGAGTTCCAGTGACGTATTCCAAACACCTTGTTCTATCAAGAGCTCTACGATTTTATTCAGTTATCATCTGCCTTCGGAATGGCGGGGTTTTTAATACGATTTCGACCAATTCCAGTGGTCTGGCTAGGCGCTTGATAAATGTTTCCGTCAGACACCAGGACTGAGTCGGCGAAAAGGCGAAGTGAAAGGTTTCAACAGGTTTTACGAACAGCTGTCGATTATACAACGAACTACTGAAGTCATTCCTTCGGCATATTTATTCCCTTTCAGAAATATCTCTTCGTTTCACGCTAGATTATTTAAATCAAATTGTGTGTGTGTGTGTGTGTGCGGGGGGGGGGGGTAATGTAGCCACATCAACAGGCTGAAGGCGACCCGTGAAGCCCTTAACATACTTTATTCTAGTGAAACTTCAGAACATTTTACTCAAACGAACTGGGATCAGGGGAGAGATCACTGTATTGAAATAATAATATGCATACCTGGGCGCGTTCCTCGGCGCGATCCTAGGTGGGTTCCGCTTTAATTTGCCCGCGGTTAGCGCTCCCAAACTATTAAAGCAATGTAGGTTCCGGTATAGTATGTGGCCTACCGGACTTTTATTTCCGGTATGAACCTGTCTCTTAAGCTTTAATAGTTTGGGAGCGCTAACCGCGGCCAAACTAAAGCGAAACGCACCCAGGAACGCGCCCAGGTCAGGAATATGTCTATGAGTCACAGCGATGGTTAACTGTATTCTAACGTGCTTCCGGTAAGGGGTGACGTCATCGTTGCCCAGACCTTAGGGCAAAGGTGACGACTCTGGATGCAGCTAGGGGCCTCTAGGTGTAAGTTCCTCAAGATCAACGTCTCTGTATTGATAATCACTTCAGCATGGCCCTCACCTGATTCAAACATATGCTGTAGATAACCAGAATGAAGTATTCAAAGTATATCACTGGAAAGATACAGACACACACACACACACACACACACACACACACACACACACACACACATATATATATATATATATATGTGTGTGTGTGTGTGTGTGTGTGTGTGTGTGTGTGTGTGTGTGTTTGTGTGTGTGTTGTTTTAATACAATTTTGTGAACAAAAATATTTTCATGGGTGTACTGCCTTACATAGAAATAATGCCTAATACTCAACAATGACGAATAAATACATTCTTCTTACTTCTGACGAAATCATTATAGATGAAGTTCGGCAGCTTTCGCGAAAAATGATAATAATAAAACCCAAATTTGTCGTGGCTGATTATGGTAATTTGAGTAACCAATCATAAACTGGGAAGTAGGAGGGGGAGGAAGAGGAAGAAAAGGAGAAAGAGGAGGAAAAGGAGGGAAATATGACGAAGGCAGAGGAGGAACAAGAGGAAGAGGAGGAAGAAAGGAGGAAGAGGTGGGGTGGAAATGGAGGAAGAAAAGAGGGAGGGGGAAGAGGAGAAGGAGGAGAAGGAGAAAGGAAAAAGAAGAGGAAAAGGAAGATAATGGGACAAAAAAGTAGGAAGCGAAGGAGGATGAAAAGAAGGAAGAGGGGGAGGAAGAGGAGGTGGAGGAAGAGGAGGAAGCAGAAGAGAGTAGGGGTAGGAGTAAGTGAAAGAGGAGGTGGAGGAGGAGGTGGAGGAGGAAAGGAGGAGGTGGAGGAAGAAGAGGAAGCAGAAGAGAGTAGGGGTAGTTAAAGCAGGAGGAGGAGGAGGAGGAGGAGGAGGAGGAGGTGGAGGATGATGAGGAAGCAGAAGAGAGGAGTAAAAGGAGGAGGAGGAGGAGGAGGAGGAGGAAGAGTCCTGTTTGATTGAGTTATTAGATTCCAGTACTGAACCTGGACGAGATTCCAATTAAAACTTGGGATCCAGAGGAATGTCTGGAAGGACGAGATGCCCGAGGACCACCAACTCCCTCGAGCTCGAGGACCAGGCCAAGTCGGATGCCAGGTCATCCAAGGTCAAGCTGACCCCAAAATAATGAAGTCTTCCCTTCAGCCCCGGGGGTGGAGTGGGGGGGAACGGTTTTTTTTTTTTTTTTTTTTTTTTTTTCAATTCGGGAGTGAGGAATCACTCCCACGGGCTTTGTTTGAGCCCGTGTGGTGGTGTTTATTTCGCCTCAACGGAACAAAACCGTCTACTGACAACCATGAATATATTAATTATGTAAGTCTGGTGCTCTGAATTTCAGGATTCGAACAAACTTCTGAACGAAGTAATTTGTCGCCATCACGAAAATATACCAGGCAAGCTATGGCGCCGAAGAACGACAAAGTTGTTTTACGGTTCTTGAAGGGAGAGGTCAGATGAGGTCACACGCGGCTGGACACGTGACCTGGGTTTTTGTGAGGGATATTGGGGGGGGGGAGCTGGGAGCTGGGAGCTGGGTATTAGAGGCTAGGAGCTGAGGGATAATATTCTTTCCAAGGCTAGTAGGATTTGGCGACGAAAACCCACTACCAAGTGTCACTCTGCATATATTCTATGCTGGGTGGCGCCAAACGAGATTCCATCCAGGGGACATGTCTCGAAATGAAACACAAACAATATGGTCATGGATTTTGAGTTTCATAAAAAAAAAAAAAAAAAAAAGAGCCCAAATCTGGTGCCCCAGATCATCAGTAGTTTAGCATATCAAAAGGTTGTTGGTCAACTTCGGAGTATGAATAGACCCCACGGTCTCCGTCCTTTCTTCCACATCATCCCATTAATTGCTGAAAGGCACCACTGATTGGCGCAGGCCATGGCGGTAGTCGTGTGCGTGTATCATGTAGTTTGCATACCAATGACCTCTTCGTTACTTGCCAGTGCATTTACACAATGAAAAATAAAATTAAAGATAAACAAATAAATATAGATAGATATTTAGTATTCCTTATGTACTCGTACGCGATTTTATGTAGCTCAGGTAACAGCATGGCTATACTAATAGATCTACATATATATATATATATATATTGTTTGGCGCAAAGATCTTTCGAATGTTACGGGTACAGGAACCATAAAACTTAATTCTCTCTAGTGTATTTTGTCCTCCATGTAAGGGGGAAAAAGCCTTTGGTATATGTATGTATGTATGTATTCTGTTTGCTTCTCCATGTCTTCCTACATTCATGTGTACTCAATTACCGTAGTTTGTTCATGTACACCCCAAATCTCTTATTCGTGCAATTTCCTTTCCACCATTCGCTCTGATTCACACATTTCTACTTCCAAACTCATTTGAAGCATCAACCTCCCACATTCCTAAGAAATCCAACTTACACTTCAGCGTACTCTCAAGCACTCCCTTCCCTCCTCTTCCTACCTTTTTCCACTCCAATACTACACTACCTCCACCATTGCCGTATAAGAAACTCTTCTCTTCAACTCCCCTTTCCCTCCCCTCTCATCATAAATATCACACACTTCCCGAATTCATTTACTAACTCACTCCCTCCCTCCTTCCTCCATTATTTTCTTCCACCAAAGACCTTTTACTCCTCCACCCTCCACTTTCTCCCTCCGTCCTTCAAACGCCCTGGCTGCTTTCGCCATACTCTTCCACTCTCGGCATCTCCTTCTTTCTACATCTCTTTCATCACTCACGCATTTCCCGTCCCATTGCTATTGCTGCGTGTGGTACGGGCATTAATTAATAACATAATCAGTGCATCAGCTATACAAACTACAAACAAAAAACATTTGGTACAACATTTGACCTCTAACGGTAAATCTTAAGACTTTTTTTTCAGGATCTTAAGGCTCGGGATGAATCGAATGATCATACGCTTGTGATAACCTCACTAGTCTTCTCGTAAGTCAACGTATGCGCACACGAACACTTGTTCGAGGTCTAGCTGACGGGAGAGAAGACTGGCCTCCCGGCAAGTCTGCCTCTTAAATCCGCCGACACGCCACAACCTCAGTCTCCATGACAACAGTCATTTTTGTAGACAACCCGGCGCGGCACCTCTTGCGGTCCGCGTCTCCGGGGAATCGACGACGAACGACGAACGACGACGACGACGACGACGACAGCGGCGGATATTCAATGCCAGCATTAACCTTGAAGAATCCTTCAACATTATTTCCATTAAAAAAATACACTAACTTTCGTCAATCTCAATGCTCAGCTTTAGAAATTATTTGACATATCCTTCCAAAATCCACGCCTGGTATCTTTTATTTAATTAAATGTTTTTCTTTGGTGTTATTAATACGAGGATGACAAAAATTCTACCGCCTTCCCAGCTTAGATGTTTTCAGTCTGGGATGATATTAATTTCTGCACCATTGCGAACCACGCTGGGAAAATAGCTCAATGTGATGCTTCCAATATATTGACGAAATTTTCATTAAGCTGCACCCCGACAGCCATATTTTTTCATTTCATCAAGTCAGATTATCCCAAGGCTGACACTTGACTGCGCGTGTGTGTCTGTAACTGGGAACGCACGTACGCACACTACATATATACTGTATACACACACACACACACACACACACGACTCGATGGCGCAATGGTCAGAGTTCCCGACCACCACTACGGCAGTCCGGGTTCGAATCCCGCCCAGGGCTGAAATCATCTCAGTATCGCTGCGCTGCAAGTCGTTACTCCAACTCTCGTGGAGTAACCAGGTGCCAACTCTCGTGTGTGTGTGTGTGTGTGTGTGTGTGTGTGTGTGTGTGTGTGTGTGTGTGTGTGTGTGTGTGTGTGTGTGTGTGTGTGTGTGTGTGTGTGTGTGTGTGTGTGTGTGCGTGTAAGGTCACAGCATTACCCATAGATCGGTCGTATATGAGCTCTGAGCCCTCTTCCGGGAGGGAAAACAGCTGTCGATCACGAGTCCAACACGTGATCCAAGACAATGGTGATTCACACATGCATACACAAACACAATACACACATACAATCATACATATATCCACACATACACGTACACAAATACGTACATATATACATACATACACTAAAATACACCTGCAGAGCATACACATACCCACATATACACATACATCCATACACACACAAACATATAGACATACAAACACACACACACACACACATACCCATACCTACATACATACCAAAACAAACACGCTTACACCTACAGCTACACAAACATGACCCATATATGAGATCTGAGCTCTCATCCGAAAGAGTATGAACAGTCGATCACGAATCTAACACGTGATCCAAGACCGTAGTGAACCGTGGTTGAATCACACACATGATTCATGTTTCTAAAGTGCTGCGCAGTTTCGGCTTAGCTGCGTACGCGGGCTGCCTCCTGAGACAAAAACGGAAGCTCATTCCAGGCAACCATAGAAAACGGGAAACGGGGAGGGGGACACCAGTCCATGGAGGAAAAGTGCCACGTTTCAGTTCCGAGATCTCTTGTCCGGATCCAGAAGAGAACATAAGAGAACATAAGAGAACATAAGAACATAAGAAGGCTACAAGAGACCATAAGGCCTACACTAGGCGGCTCCGTATCCATAAAGTTGTCTAATCGTTTTTTTTAAAACAACTGATAGTTTCAGCGCTTACTACATGGTTACTAAGTTTATTCCATTCGTCGACCACCCTATTAGTAAACCAATTCTTGCCTATTTCCTTCTTAAATCTAAATTTGTCCAGTTTATACCCATTACTGCGAGTCCTGCCCTGTTGTTTTATTATGATGACCTTGTTTGCGTCACCCTTGTTATAACCTTTGAGACTGAGAAGAACATAAGAACATAAGAATGAAGGAGACTGCAAGAGACCATAAAGCCTACACTAGGCAGCTCCGTATCCATCACCACCTGTTGTCCCCATCCATAAAGTTGTCTAATCGTTTTTTTAAAACAACTGATAGTTTCAGCGCTTACTACATGGTTACTAAGTTTATTCCATTCATTGACCACCCTATTAGTAAACCAATTCTTGCCTATTTCCTTCTTAAATCTAAATTTGTCCAGTTTATACCTATTACTGCGAGTCCTGCCCTGTTGTTTTATTATGGTGACCTTGTTTGCATCACCCTTGTTATAACCTTTGAGACTGAGAAGAACATAAGAACATAAGAATGAAGGAGACTGCAAGAGACCATAAAGCCTACACTAGGCAGCTCCTGAACATCGTCTCCCAGTTCTCTGATGAACAAAGACCCCCCGGGTTTTTTGTTCTTCATGGCCAGCCTGACTGCATCATCCGTCACCTCTTCACTGATACAGACTTCTCTGTCTCGTTATTCCATCTATTTTTGGACTTTTCTTCTAGGCTCACGATCCCTCAGCACCCAGTCATTAAGACTCAGGTCACACCAAGTTTACGACCTGTTTCCGACCACCGGCGACCAGGTGGTCGTCGATCAGTTGCATGTAGTCTTTGGAAGTCGCTGGTAGTCGGTAATAAGAAAGATAAATAGATAGATCGATAGATAGGTAGATATATTACAACACACACTGAATAGTCCCCACTCCCCAGTGCATATATTTTCATCTTATCAACCACATTAAATTCTTTCACTTCAGTTCCTTGCATAGGTTTTGTGTCGCCGACCGATCGCTTGATTTTCGGTCGAAGGTGGTCGGAAACAGGCCGTAAGCTTGGTGTAACTTTAGGGGCTTTAGGCATCTCTGTTTGGATTGAATATAAACGATTTTATTCAGCTGAGTAGCCTGAGAGGTCACGACAACATCGAAGGCTGTCGAAGAAGACACGCCTTCGGCCAGTTCGAGAAGAGTGTTACTCTATCAAGGATTACTAATCTTGTGTCTGTGACCCGTTTTGGAAATCGAGCCTCCTGGAGTCCTGAATGGAGATCCCGGGTCTATGAACATCAACGGCAAAATATTATAATAAAATGTGACTGATATTAGTTTAATTTTTTTAGTAATATATATTCCTCACACCTTTTTTCAGATAGCCTCTTTTTCTTCGTTGGTTGTATTGCTAGCAAACTTACGATGATACTATCTTAATTTTTTGAGTAATATATTCCTCACACTTTTTTTTCTGACTGATATTAGTTTAATTTTTTTAGTAATATATATTCCTCACACCTTTTTTCAGATAGCCTCTTTTTCTTCGTTGGTTGTATTGCTAGCAAACTTACGATGATACTATCTTAATTTTTTGAGTAATATATTCCTCACACTTTTTTTCTGATAACCTCTTTGTTTTCTTCGTCGGTTGTACTGATAACAAAATTAAGATTATATTATCTTATTCATTTTGAGTAATATATTCTTCATACTTTTTTCAGATAACCTCTCAGTTTCTTTAGTTGGTTTGTATTTGCATTGAAATTAAGATAAAATACATTTCGTGGTTTGCTCCTTTGTGAATTGCCAGAACAGACTGAAACTCAATCCTGTAAGTTTTAGTTCCAGGGTCGTGAATCTAAAGCTGTCTGACCTTTAAAGAACAAAATTTACAACAAATAAATAATAAAACCAATCAGTAACGTCAAAGCTACCCACACAAGCTCCAAATCTCGCCAGTCAAAAAAATAAATAAATAAAAAATAAATAAATAAATAAAATATAATAAAATAAAAATAAAATAAATAATTCAATTAATGAAATAAACAAGTGAAACGTATATCCCACGCGATTGTAAACTCTACTCTCGGTGACTCAAAAACCACACTTGACAGGAGGACAGGAGGAATATAGGCAAAACCCCAGAAACGTTGTTCTCGTCCTGTACATTACAATTAGGTAAACACATACTGGCTAACAGGAATCTGACTTAACCCATTCAACTCCGATGACAAGATGTCTTGTCATTTGGTCAAATAAAACAAAAAATCATAAAACACCAAAATGTTTGATCAAACACCAGAAAAATATGACGTCAGTCCTCGCTTCGCTCGCAGCGAAGCGAGGATTGACGTCATATTTTTCTGGTGTTTGATCAAACATTTTGGTGTTTTATGATTTTTTGTTTTATTTGACCAAATGACAAGACATCTTGTCATCGGAGTTGAATGGGTTAATTCTGACACCTTCACACTGTGTATAGCTAAGCAAATGCACACGATCACATTACACCAGAGAGGTTTTATCACATCGTGCCGAATCATGTTTCTAGAAGATTCCTTCTGTGTTGTGCCTTCAAGCCGCCGTTAACCCGGTAACGGACATTAACGGTTTCGTCTTGTTTCAAACCAAACAATTCTATTCAGCTGAGGGTTAGGATTATTATCATTATTATTATTATTATTATTATTATTATTATTATTATTATTATCATTATTATTATTACGATCATCGTATTATTATTATTAGTATTATTATTATTATTATTATTTTTTTTTTAATTCAGCCCCAGGCACTTCTAGTGAAGACAGCATCAATTCCATCACCAGGCCAAACACCTTTACCTCATCTTTCCTCTTCCCTCTACTACATTGTTCCCCAACATTCTTTTCCCAGGCGACCCCCAATCTGATCCTCATGATGCGATCGCGACCGCAATAATCTATTGTAAAGTTATAAAAGACAAAGTTAATAAAATTGAATTTTATTATAGCAATATGAATTTAAGAATCTAGCATACAAGATGTCTTGGCAATCCCAGGAAAAACGCTTGACGACCCCAGGGTTGGGAAATAGTGACCTACGACTTCTCTTTTGTTTTTATTCTTCCTCCACCAGGGTTGCCAACCTCTTCCTCCTCCCCTTTCTCCACCAGGGTTGCCAACCTCTTCCTCCTCCCCTTTCTCCACCAGGGTTGCCAACCTCTTCCTCCTCCTTTTTATCCACCAGGGTTGCCAACCTCTTTCTCCTCCCCTTTCTCCACCAGGGTTACAAACCTCTTCCTCCTCCTCCCCTTCTTCCACCAGGGTTACAAACCTCTTCCTCCTCCTCCCCTTCTTCCACCAGGGTTACAAACCTCCCCCTCCTCCCCTTCCTCCACCAGGATTACAAACCTCTTCCACCTCCCCTTTCTCCACCAGGGTTGCCAACCTCTTTCTCCTCCCCTTTCTCCACCAGGGTTACAAACCTCTTCCTCCTCCTTTTCTTCCACCAGGGTTACAAACCTCTCCCTCCTCCTCTTCCTCCACCAGGGTTACAAACCTCTTCCACCTCCCCTTCCTCCACCAGGGTTACAAACCTCTTCCACCTCCCCTTCCTCCACCAGGGTTGCCAACCTCTTCCTCCTCCTCTTCCTCCACCAGGGTTACAAACCTCTTCCACCTCCCCTTCCTCCACCAGGGTTGCCAACCTCTTCCTCCTCCACCAGGGATACAAACCTCTTTCTCCTCCTCTCTACCAGGGTTGCCAACCTCTTCCACCTCCCCTTCTCCACCAGGGTTACAAACCTCTTCCTCCTCCCCTTTCTCCACCAGGGTTACAAACCTCTTTCTCCTCCTTTTTATCCACCAGGGTTGCCAACCTCTTCCTCCTCCCTTTTATCCAGCAGGGTTGCCAACCTCTTCCTCCTCCCCTTTCTCCACCAGGGTTGCAAACCTCTTCCTCCTCTTCTTCCACCATAGTTACAAACCTCTTCCTCCTCCTCCTCTTCTTCCACCAGTCTCGGATATCTGCTCGTGCTCTTTTGCCCAATCTCTCTGGGCGCAGCGCAACGCTCATGAGTTCCCCCAATCCCCCATATATACATAGATAAAGACGACCCGACGCGTTTATCAAAATAATGGACAAGTCTAAATATGCAGATTCAACTCCCTTCCCTCCATTCGCCCCCTCCATAACCTTCACTCCATCAACCCCTTCCCTCTCTCTCTCTCTCTTTCTCTCTCTGTCTCTTTATCTCTCTCTCTCTCTCTGTCTCTTTATCTCTCCCCTACTCCCATTCTTTTCCCCCGTCCCTCCATCATGCCTCGTTTTTCTTTTCCGTCGTTTCTGTTCTTCCTCTTTCTTTCTTTCTTTCTTTCTAAAAAAAAAAAAAAAAAAAAAAAAAAAAAAAAAAAAAAAAAAAAAAAAAAAAAAAAAAAAAAAAAAATCCTTACTGCTACGTCTCCCTCCCACCCTCCATTTCCTCCTTCCTGATTTATTTCTCCTTCGCCCATTCCATCTTTTACCACGACTATCATTAATTATACATTACATCAAATAAATTACATATTCCCCAGGTCAAATATCCCGTTCCAGGTCAAATGTCCCCTTCCAGGTCAAATATCCCCTTCCAGGTCAAATATCCCCTTCCAGGTTAATTATCCCCTTCCAGGTCAAATATCCCCTTCCAGGTCAAATATCCCCTTCCAGGTCAAATATCCCCTTCAAGGTTAAATATCCTCTTCCAGGTCAAATATCCACTTCTAGGTCAAATATACCCTCCCAGGTCAAATACCCCCTCCAGATCAAATATCCCCTCCCAGGTCAAATATCCCCTTCCAGGTCAAATACCCCCTTCCAGGTCAAATATCCCCTTGCAGGTCAAATATCCCCTTGCAGGTCAAATATCCCCTTGCAGGTCAAATATCCCCTTGCAGGTCAAATATCCCCTTGCAGGTCAAATACCCCCTTCCAGGTTGAATATCCCCTTCCAGGTCAAATACCCCCTTCCAGGTCAAATACCCCCTTCCAGGTCAAATATCCCCTTCCAGGTCAAATATCCCCTTCCAGATAAAATATCCCATTCCAGGTCAAATATCTCCTTCCAGGTTAAATATCCCCTTCCAGGTCAAATATCCCCTTCCAGATCAAATACCCCTTCCAGGTCAAATATCTCCTTCCAGGTCAAATATCCCCTTGCAGGTCAAATATCTCCTTCCATGTTAAATATCCCCTTCCAGGTCAAATACCCCCTTCCAGGTCAAATATCCCCGCTGGTCACCAAACCTGTTATTTGGTCGTCCTTAGTGCCCTTCTCTCCCCTAATACCCACTTCTTAGTATTATCCATACCTTTCATTATACCAATACTCGTCAGTCACTTGTTTTCTCTAAACACACACGCACACACACACACACACACACACACACACACACACACACACACACACACACACACACACACACATACACACACAGTATTTGAGAGTAGACCTAAACTTGCTTCTCTCCTAGTGACATGTTGTTGATAACAGCACAAAATCGAAATATAACCATAAGGAATTAATATATATTTACTCGTTTTCTAATATACTCCTTAGGATTATGTCCGTAGAAAGGATAATTTACTTTTATAGCACTTTGTGTTGAGAACAATAACAGAATGAAAACACACACACACACACACACACACACACACACACACACACAGAGAGAGAGAGAGAGAGAGAGAGAGAGAGAGAGAGAGAGAGAGAGAGAGAGAGAGAGTGAGAGAGAGAGAGAGAGAGAGAGAGAGAGAGAGAGAGAGAGAGAGAGAGAGAGAGAGAGAGAGAGAGAGAGAGAGAGAGAGAGAGAGAGAGAGGGGGGGGGGAGGGAGGGGGGGTGGAGGGAGACAGAGAGATTGGTAAGAGTTGTAACACATTCTAGGCCTTGCCTTCGTGCTTGCTTAACTTCCGAGTGGTTTAAGTAAACTTCTTCTTCTTCTCTTCCTCTTCTTCTTCTTCTTCTTCCTACTTCTCTTCCTTCTCTTTTTTCTCCACCTCCTTTCCCTCCTACTTCTATTTCTTCACCTCCCTCTCAACCTTCTCCTCCTCTTTTTCTTTCTCCTCCATATTTCATTCCTCTTCCTCCTCTTGTTCTTTCTCGTCCTCCTACTTCTATTCCTTCACCTCTCTCTCAACCTCCTCTTCTTTTCCTTTCTCCTCCATATTTTGTTCATTCACCTCCCCTTAATGCTTGTCCTCCTCCTCCTCTCCTCCTCCTCTTCTTCTTCCTCCTCCTCCTCTTCTTCTTCCTCCTCCTCCTTATCCTCCTCCACCTATTCCTTCTCCCTCAATTCGCGCTCGTTAGTCAATGTTTCCTCTATCAAGCAGACGCCCTCTATTATCACTCCTGTTGGCTTCGCTTCATCAATACTGTTCAATCATCCTCTTCCTCTCCGACACTGGTACAGAGGATCATGAACCAAGCCATAAACGAGGGCATACACCCCCTACAGCTGAATAAATTCGTCTGGCGAGTATGTAGACAATGTAATAACAGCCATAGCATGATTGAAGAAACGTAAGACAAGACTGGGCTAAAGGGGGTCGCCGATTTAATGAAGCGGCCTTGCTGTGGATGTGCTGTGTCTTGCGACACTGCTTCAGACCCAGGGCAGTGGACAAGGTGCAGGGATGACCCGTCATCCAGGAGGTGCTAAGATAAGAGGGAGGGTGGAGGGGTGTGGAGTGTATTCAGGGATGGAATGGGTGGGAATGATTTTATGCCTTTTCCTTTTTGGCTACCTCCCTTGTAAGGGGGAAAAAGCCTTGGTATATGTATGTAATTATAAACACCACTTTGTTGTTCCCATCATCACTATCACCTCTACTTCTTCACCACTATCACCGCCTCTAGTTTCACCAACTCTTTACTAACACCGTTACTAGTTCCCTCACACTATCATCAATAACGCCGCCACTACCATCCTCATATATACCACAATTCATCCTATGACCACTAATTCAACCACAACGATAGCGCTATCACTATCACTAACACTGCATCACCAAAAAATTTAGTTTCCGAAATTCGTGAAAGTTGAGATTTGATTCCCCTCTCGTGGGAGCCTCGCGAGACATTTTTTTTTTTTTCCAAAATAAGCTCATCACGTAATTAGTAAATGGTAAACAGTCAGCCACCTCGCTTAACGCAGCGAGATCGATTCCTCCACAATCGGTATCGCAAAATCGTGCAGCAATCCGTGATTCTCTTTACGCCTACCTTCCAATTACGGCTACGTTTCTTGATGTCGTTCTGCACGTACTGTATTACTTTAAACTACGACTATAAATACTAAATTAAATTAATATATCAAGTAGCAAGAAGCGTTACTTTTGAAATGTGAAAAACCTAGCAAGACTTGACACGATGCTGTGTACTGCTTGTTACTGTCAATATTATTCCTGTTGTCAAAGTCGTTATTGTTTATGTTGTGTGTTATTGATCGCCGAGGTCGTCGTCCAAAGTTGTTTCTTTGTTACTCTTGTCGTCGTTGTTGTTGATGACGTAGTTGTCGTTGTAAACGTCGTAGCTGTCGTTGCTGCTTTCGATGTCGTCGTCGTTGTTGATGTCGTTGACGCCGTCGTCGTTGCTGTTACTATTGTGACGGTGGATGTCGTCGCCGTCGCCGTTGTTAGTGTTGTTGTTGATCCGTCCTTGATACCACTGAATCACCGGTGTGCTCGTACTGTAGTACGTAGTGACGTTTCACGTGTATATTCACGATACAGACCCACACAACGTGTTCTTTCATATGTTACTACAAATCTTCAGCTGAACATTGGGAACGCACGACCACTTGCACACGTTATACATCGTCCATTTTCTTTTATCCCAGGCTGAACGCGGGGCAAGTCCCTACATGTGGTTCAACCACCACGCCTTTGTGTAAACGGTGTCCCTGCGGAAGATAACCACATTCTTCCCGAGATATAAGACACTCGAGTCTCCTTGTGTGTCGTCGACCTTCGGGGTTTTATTCTGAAAAGGATTCGAAGCTACTTGGAAGAATGCGAAGAAACTCGGAACAGGCGCGTCCTCCGAACTTCACGACAACCTAAGTTATCCACTTAGGGGTTTTAGTCGGAGAAAGGTGGAACAGATAAACACACACACACACACACACACACACACACACACACACACACACACACAGAGCCTCCTCCCTCGTCATTTCACAACAGCTGTCCACATAATAAACACTAATTTCAAAAAGGGTGGAAGAGAGGAGAGAAGGGGAGTTAAAATAAAGGGAGAGAGAGAGAGAGAGAGAGAGAGAGAGAGAGAGAGAGAGAGAGAGAGAGAGAGAGAGAGAGAGAGAGAGAGAGAGAGAGAGAGAGAGAGAGAGAGAGAGAGAGAGAGAGAGAGAGAGAGAGAGAGAGGAGGGGGAAGAAAAAGAAAAGAAAAAATGTGTCGTTTGGGGTTCTCCGTGTACGTCCATAGGCCTACGCCATTTGCGATATCATGTTTACGCGCATGCGTGCGTCCGTCCGCGCAAAGACACGTGTCCTTTCGCGTAATAGTACGCGTGCGTGAATATGTGCGTGCGCACGTGACTATGCGTGCGTGTGCGAATGTGCGTGCGTGCGCACGTGACTATGTGCATGTGCCTATGAGGGGTGGGGGGGTGCAAATATGTCTCGTAGGCATTTTGCCCTGGCCATTTCCCCCTGAGCAATTCCGTCTATAATCACCAATGTGGGACTTTTTATGTCTCTGCCCACCCTATTCTCACCCCCTAACCCCCCCCCCTCGACCCTTATTGATCTACTGAACCCAACCCAATCTGCCGGAACCCTGGAAATCAGACCCGTCCATCGACCTTGCCCGTAGGCCTAGGCTTCTCTTACATCATCAGCGCCTCTCCCACGATAGGCCTACTCTTCCGTCCTTTTCCGACCTATTCCACATCTCTCACGTGGTCACAACCCTTCCATCGCCTTTTCCAGCGGTCCTCCTTTCCATTTCCTGTTCCCTGGATGCCCTCTTCCAGAAGCTTTCTTCATCGTGACATCCGACATGGATTTCGTCTCTCTTTTCCTTTACGTTCCATCCTACCGTTTTCTGTCTCCTCCCCTTCTCCCTCAAACCCTCGACTACATTCTTTTTCCATTAGCTACGCGTTCCTCTCCCCTTTCACTACCATTCCCACCCCCTTTCCCCCTCCATCATCCAATGGTAAATACATTCTTACTATTCTATTTCTGCTTGTCCTGTCCTATCGTATCTAATGCCTATTCCACGCTTCCTTCATCTATTCATTGTAATTCCCTAACCATCGGTTCTCATTTTTTGTCTCAGATTCTAACCCTTTCGGCAATAACTGAAAGGATTACAAAGGAGGAGCATGCCGACAGGAGACCTTTTGGTCCATAACTAGGTCGGATACATCCCAGGACAAAACTCCAAATCGTCCATAACCCCTTGTCAAATTATTAAGTAAATTCTTCACCCACAAAAAAAAATGTATCTTATTGAGAATCGTTAGGTTTAGTTAAGAAACTACTAATAGAAACACGGAGATGGGCGTATCGATTCTTCAAGAAATGAGAACATCTGCCGTTATCCAGTGGAGGTGAAGTGCCCAACCCCTAATTACTCGATACCAAATCTTGCAGTCCTACACTCCCACCCAATCCTACACATCCTTCTCCCATCCTCCCATCCCATCCCATCCCATCCTCCCACAGAGAATCACAGCATTCCTGTAAATATCCCCCTCACTCCCATTCTTCAGTCTCCCACGAATCCCATCCCCATCAACACCACCTCCTCCTTCTCCTCATACTCATCCCACAACCAGACTAGTGGCTACTACTCTCTGCATCCTGCCCACCTGCTGACTCGCCTATCCTCCTGCTTGCCTGCCTGCTTGCTTGCCTGCTTGCATGTCAGCAGGGCTGTCCGTCTGTCTGTCTGTCTGTTTGTGTGCGTGCAGAGGTCTGTGCTGCACCGGTGATGTCCGTCACGGCAGCACGCACGCGCCCACCCTTCAGTCGCGAGGGATGGAGGTGGGCAGGGAGGGGGAGAAGCAGGGAGAAGAGGGGAAGGAGGAGGAGGAGGAGGAGGAGGAGGAGGAGGAGGAGGAGGAGGGAATGGAAGATGGAGGATAAGGAGAAAGGGAAGGAGGAGGAGGAGGAGAAGAAGGAGGAGGAGCAGGAGGAAGAGGAAAAAGAGGCGTAGGAGGAGGAGAAAGGGGAGGAGGAGATGGAAGATGGAGGATAAGGAGAATGGGAAGGAGGAGAAGGAGGAGGTGCAGGAGGAAGAGGAAAATGAGGAGGAGGAGGAGGAGAGGAGCAGGAGCAGGAGGAAGAGGAAAAGGAGGAGTAGGAGGAGGAGATGAGATATGGAGGATAAGGAGAGAGGGAAGGAGGAGGATGACGAGGAGGATATGAGAGATGGAGGATAAGGAGAAGGGGAAGGAGGAGGTGGAGGAGAAGGAGGAGGAGCTGGGAGATGTAGTATAAGGAGAAAGGGAAGGAAGAGGAGAAAGGAGATGGAGGACAATGAGAAAGGGAAGGAAGAGAAAGAGCAAGAGGTGGAGAAGAAGAAGGAAAATCAAAAGTAGGTGGAGCAAGAAGGAGGAGAATGACCAGTAGCAGGACGAAGAGGAGAAGGAGGAGGAGGAAGAGGTAAAGTAAAAGTAAATTGATAAGGAGGAGGGGAAAGGAAGAAGAGGGAGGGCAAGGGGAAGATCTAAGTCTTATATATATATATATATATATATATATATATATATATATATATATATATAGAGAGAGAGAGAGAGAGAGAGAGAGAGAGAGAGAGAGAGAGAGAGAGAGAGAGAGAGAGAGAGAGAGAGAGAGAGAGAGAGAGAGAGAGAGAGAGAGGGAGAGAGAGAGGGAGAGAGGGAGATGGAGTGAAAGAGAGAGAGGAAAAAGATAGATAATAGAGGTAGATGGAGACGAGAGACCACCGAAGAACTGTTGACAGACGTGGTGTGACGACAGCCGACAGATCACAACAGTGACTCGCTCGACTGGTGGCGGTCAACGAAAACTGCAATTACATTCACTCTTTTATTTCATATTTATCATTATTATTATTATCAACATCATCATCACTATTATTATTATTATTTTATTTATTTATTTTTATTTTTCATTCATTTATTTTTAATCGCATAGCAGAAATCTTCATGACCGACTCATAGGGCCTCCAGAGAATTAACTAACCGCCCGTTGATCTCGCAGTTCTCGCACGAGAAATGACGGGAGACGGGACGGGACGGGACGGGAGTTCCCGACTAAACGCGGCGGCGGCGGCGGGAACCTCTCTCTGCCGACGCGGAATAGAACGGACCCAGTCAGTCGCCCTGACAACCGTGAGGAGCCCCACTTGCAAATCAAAGGGACGAAGTGCGAATGAAGGAGGGGGAGGGGGGAGGGGGAGGAGGAGAAAGAGGGGAAGGAGGGGGGAGGACGAGGGAATTAGAAAAGGTGGGAAGATGTGGGAGGAGGAAGAGGAAGAGGGGAAGATGTGGGAGGAGGAAGAGGAAGAGGAGGAGAAGACGGAGGGTTGAGAAAGAGGAAGAGGGGAGGAGTGGAGGAGGAAAAAGAGGAGGAAGAGGAGGAGGAGGAGGAGGAGGAGGTGGAGGAGGAGAAGGAGGTGGAGGAGGAAGCGAAGGAGAAAGAGGAGAAGGAGGGAGAGAAGGAGAAAGAGGAAAAGAAGACGGAAGAGGAGGAGAAGACGGAGGAGGAGGCGGAGGAAGAGGAGGGAGGAGGAATAGATATAGGAGGAGGAAGCGAAGGAGAAAGAGGAGAAGATGGAGGGAGAGGAGAAGGTGGTTAGCGGAGGAGAAGACAGAGGAGGAGAAGAGGGAGGAGAAGAGGGAGGAGAAGAGGGAGGAGAAGACGGAGGAGGAGGAAGAGGAAGCGAAGAAGAAATAGGAGGAAGAGGAGAAAGAGGAGAAGGTGGAAGAGAAGGAGAAAGAGGAGAAGGTGGAAGAGGAGGAGAAGGTGGAAGAGGAAAAGAAGATGGAGGAGGAGGAGGAGGACGAGGAGAATAAGGAGGAAGCGAAGGAGAAAGAGAAGGAGGGAGAGGAGAAGGAGAAAGAGGAGAAGAAGGTGGAAGAGGAGGAGGGAGAGGAGATGGAAGAGGAGGGAGAGGAGACGGAAGAGGAGGACGAGGAGGAGGAAGAGGAGACGGAAGAGGAGGAGGAGGAGGAGGAGGGAGAGGAGACGGAAGAGGAGGACGAGGAGGAGGGAGAGGAGACGGAAGAGGAGGAGGAGGAGGAGGAGGGAGAGGAGACGGAAGAGGAGGACGAGGAGGAGGGAGAGGAGACGGAAGAGGAGGACGAGGAGGAGGGAGAGGAGACGGAAGAGGAGGACGAGGAGGAGGGAGAGGAGACGGAAGAGGAGGAGGAGGAGGAGGAGGAGGAGGGGGGAGGAGGAGGAGGAGGGAGAGGAGACGGAAGAGGAGGAGGAGGAGGGAGAGGAGACGGAAGAGGAGGACGAGGAGGAGGGAAAGGAGACGGAAGAGGAGGACGAGGAGGAGGAGGAGGGAGAGGAGACGGAAGAGGAGGACGAGGAGGAGGGAGAGGAGACGGAAGACGAGGAGGAGGGAGAGGAGGACGAGGAGGAGGGAGAGGAGACGGAAGAGGAGGACGAGGAGGAGGGAGAGGAGACGGAAGACGAGGAGGAGGGAGAGGAGGACGAGGAGGAGGGAGAGGAGACGGAAGAGGAGGACGAGGAGGAGGGAGAGGAGACGGAAGAGGAGGAGGACGAGGAAGAGGAGACGGAAGAGGAGGACGAGGAGGAGGGAGAGGCGACGGAAGAGGAGGGCGAGGAGGAGGGAGAGGAGGACGAGGAGGAGGGAGAGGAGACGGAAGAGGAGGACGAGGAGGAGGGAGAGGAGACGGAAGAGGAGGACGATGAGGAGGGAGAGGAGACGGAAGAGGAGGACGAGGAGGAGGGAGAGGAGACGGAAGAGGAGGACGATGAGGAGGAAGAGTAAGAAGAAGCACCTAGCTGGCAAGACGTGGGTTTCAAGTACTCTTGGAGTCAGCAAAGGAACGTCGCGTCGACTCCCCGGCTCGCTCGCCAGGAGCACTGGCTGCTCCGGCGGCCCGGTCAGGCGACTGCGAACTCGGCAGCAGCAGCAGAAGCAGCAGCTGGGGTGGGTTCCCGTCTCCCCGCGTTCGATTCTCTCAACCTGACCGTGGCTTCGGCTTCCTCAACGCGAACCCGGTGACTCCCGGTCCTCGGCGACGTTACTTTCACAGTTGACGGTCAGTCGCGTCCTCTAAGAGAATTGGTGATGCCAAACCCAGAGTTTTGAGCCACCTTAGACCCGGTGAAAATAGCTTTACGGATTTTGTAATGGATAAAACTTGAGTTATTTTCTAGCTGTAGTCGGGATGAAGGAGTTGCATCTTCTCGAATGATGTTCAACAAATAATAGCATTCTAACTCGCCCGACTCTTTTTAACGCGATATATGTTCTTGATGCTATCAGTCGATTTCATTCAGCCGGGAAGGTAACCCCTACTGGACAGCGTAAATGAAGAAACCACAGTTAACATATTTTCTTTTTCTGGATAATTTTTTTTTTCTTTTTCATTCAGACCATACCCGGAGCCCCGGGTAAAGGAACTTTTCTTTTTATCCTTGTGTCATTCAAGCTACCTCCTCCATGTCCGTGGAACCTCCCCCTCCCCTCCCGTCCCCTCTTGTCGTCAGCGAAGAGCATTTTAACATCCTCAACACGGTTACGTATATGATCAATTTTCCTCAAATTGAAAACAGAAAATTCTGTGCAACTAAGCAGGTGAATTGGGCTCTTAAAGGGGTAAAGGTCCATCGAGACAACCTTCAGGCTTGAGTCCGCCCTCCGCAGCATTATATTCCTTATATGTGCGACTGTTGCACATATTAGGAATATAATGCATAAAGTTCGTCCCAGTATTGATGATGTTAAGCAAATTTTAAGGTCGTACCATATATACGTTTTCCTTCGCCCGTTCAGAAGACAGACCCACTTTATACATTTTGTGCACAGGAGAGCGACAAGCGATTCTATTCATGTGAAGAATAGACTCGTCCTGGGCGGGGTCGTGATGGATCGAGGCCCGTTCAATCCGGGGTCCAACAGATGAATGAAATTGTTTGTTTCAACGAAACACGTAAACTGTACCAAGCTATTAGATCAGGGGTCCTTAACCTGTTGTACCTCAGGTACCCCCAAGGGATACGAAACCTTGAACCTGGGGGTACCAGACATGATAGCCAGTGCATGGTAGTGTATATTTACCATGAGAAAGCAAAGCAAGGTTTGTATCACTAATCCTTTTCATATGTTTGCATTGTATTTGTATTGGATGGGGATGCAAGATTTTTTTTTTTTTTTTTTTTTTTTTTAGATAATCAAGGGGTACTAAGGGCACTGAAAAAGGTCAAGAACCGCTGTATTAGACTGTGTTGGTACAGTACCACGAACAAAGGTACTTTAAATTCACCTCCAGTCTTTTATCAAGAATATAAATCACGAAATGACACTTAAACGGACATAGCTTTTCTTGTGATGTACCCAATAAGAAGCTGGATACATGTTTTCGTAGAATGTGAGTCCTTCCATTGGGTAATGTATTTAATATATTTTGTCTTTATACAAGGCAATTTCAAAGACAGGACAATCAAACCCCCTATCCAGCGACCGAAAAATTATAAGAAAGATCATACAAGAATCTGTAAATCAGAATCTGAATTAATTTTTTTTCCTATTTAGCCTCCTCCTTTCCCGCCTCCACCTCCCCCAGATGCCCCTCCTACCACTGCGTAAGACGATATGAAGATTATCTTCCCGTTCTCGCCCCAACACAAACCGCTGTCCCGTTGTCAAGTTTAAGCTCATAATTTACTTACCGAACTACCCCGTGCCCCGTAACGGTCCTCCATTGGCCACCTGACTTAATCATTCCTCATTCATATTTTCCGACCCGACTTCAGCATCGCCGAGGTTCCTGAGATGGCTGTGCTTCAAGTGTCATTGTTTTGAGCCCGTGTGTGTTCATGCACGGGGTTTTATCAGACATGAAGCTGGACAAGGCGGGGTTCCTCAAGCCCCAGTCCCACCAAGCTTCTGACCTATTTCCGACCACCACCTTGGACGGTGGGACTTTTGTGTGTCTCACTCATGGTTAGCGCCAGATGGCTATTTCGTATCCATCTTTATGACGGGGGAGATTCATTCCAATTGCAGCATTGTCTTGAATTATTTTCATAAAACAGAGGAACAGCACAAATCAGCCTGGTTGCCGGTGGTCGGAAGCAGGTCGTGAGTTTGGTGTGACCGGAACCTCAACCTCTACAGTCGAGCTTCGACATTTACCCAGAAGCAGGAAGGACAGGAAGGATTAAGGATAAGATCGAGTTAAATCCTCTCGTCTCTCCTTTACCTCGAAGATATCCTCCCCCCACGTCCCCCCCTTTCTCATCAACGTGAAGTTCCCCATTCCACATGCGCCTATTCGTGAGTTCCACATTCCACCTCCTTTTCGTGAGTTCCCCATTCCACCTCCTTTTCGTGAGTTCCCCATTCCACCTCCTTTTCGTGAGTTCCCCATTCCACCTCCTTTTCGTGAGTTTCCCATTCCACCTCCTTTTCGTGAGTTTCCCATTCCACCTCCTTTTCGTGAGTCCCCCATTCCACCTCCTTTTCGTGAGTTCCACATGCGCCTATTCGTGAGTTCCCCAATCCACGTTTTCGCAAGATCTCACACCTCAAAGTCAACTCATTCTAACACGGAAGAAGTCTTCTTCGTCACTTTCCTTGAACATCGTCAGGTTCAGAATTTAACATTCTATCTTAGCTTCTCCTGCATCCATTTCACCAGGGACATCACTCCAGCATGTAAGATGACTTTGATCCTTAGATACATGTCTCTCCTGCAAGACACAAGTCTTCATTACATCAGCCTTTTTAGTTCTTCTTCTTGAAGAAACCAAATCCATATTCTTACATTAAGAAGATCATACTAGAGCCTTGGAAAGAGTTCTCCGGAAACGTAGGTGTGGGTCTAGAATACTAAACATGTTATTTAACGAAACATAAGTCTCCAAATTTAGTGATTTAGGAACCTACTGCCGTCCACTTCCGAAAAATATACGAGCTTTCCTCCTCCTCCTGCTCCTCCTCCTCCTCTTCCTCCTATGTAGTTTGGGATTACGTTGCACACACTCCCTCACACTCCACTCCACTCCAGGCACCTTCCAGCCATCCCCCCCCCCCCCACTTCAGGCGCAAAATATAAGTTTGTAATCACCGGAGGGAAAAATCGGTGCGAGTTCGACCTTGAGGTCCAAGACATATTTCGACCTGACCGCAAATGAGCATGACATGCATGCCTTCCTCGCATGTTTTCCTTTACGAACGTCTAATACATAAATAAATAAATAAATAAATAAATATATATATACCGCATATATGTATGCAGAAAATCACTGGTGAATATAAGAAACGTACTCCGAACGTTTTCGTCTATTTAAGACATCATCAAGGGATGATGTTTTAAATAGACGAAAACGTTCGGACTACCTTTCTTATTTTCCAGTGTTTTTTTCTGCATATATTCACGTGTCACTTGTGAAATTCTGCAAAATATATATGTATACACACACACGTACAACACACATGTGAAGTTTATATCAATAAGAAATAGAGATCTGGAGATTTTGTACGTCTCACTCCAACGCGAATATTCTTGCTCCAAGGTAAGGTTTTCAAGTTGGCCCCATAATGATACTTTTATTAAAAGAAATTAAAGAAAGACGGTAATAATCACACCCTGATTGAAAATACACGAATTCCGTGGCCTCGCTGAATGTGTATAAATCTATTCCCCAAACTCCGCCACTGAATCTTGGCATGAGAATGCATTTGAGTTCAGGAAAAGTGTCTATACTTGATCCCATTGTGAGAGCTTGATTTGGTAATTAGTGTACCAAAAGAAAAAAGAAAAAAGAAAAAAAAATCTTCCTCCCATTGACTTAACATTACGTATTCGGACGGCGCCAAGAAAAGTCTGGAAATTTCTTTCTTGCTGCTGAATGCCAATTGACACCCGAGCTTCGGGGCTCTGCTTGAATGAACTTGATTTTATCACGGTTTTGGTAGAAAGGACCGCAAAGCGAACCAATTTGGTGACAAGATGTTGCCGCGTGCCCGGTGGGACATGGAAACTTAAGACCCGCAAGACATTCCTGGTATTCTAGTATATATGTATTAAAAAGAAAGAAAGAGAGGAAAAAAAAAAAAGGGGGGGGGAGGGGCTTCCTTGTTTGCAAGTCTCCATCGTACAATCCAAATTTTAGCGCAGCCAAGTGAAACTCACATTGATTTACTTGGTAATTACAGGAAGAAAAAAAATGTCTCACCTCTAACATTACGCGTTCGTCACTTGACCTGAATGTCAAAGAAACTAGGGCCCATGAAGCTACTCAGATTTTCTAGTAAATAACACAAACTTCTACATTTCACACACGCACTTCACCTGGACTACATTTTGGCATGCAAATCCACTACTTAACCACGACAAGAGGCAGCCTCACATTTTCCAATTACAATGAGTATACATTACTACTTTACAAACAGAAGTAAAATTTTATAATATTCGGTTTCAAGTTAAGCACCTCTTACACTTACGAGATTCAAGTGCGTTCGTTTGAGTTGAAATGACTTAGGTTAGGATACTTTATTTTTAGAATCTCCAAATCTCAAATCACCTTTGCGTCATATATTAAGAAGGAAAATGGCAAACTAGGAAAAGCTAAACCTATACGAATATTAGACACATCGTTGAATTATCTTTAGGGAAGTCTAGAATAAACGAAGCCGTCTTCCAGCTTTTAAAATTCACAACATTTAACGTAAATCTTGAATATGTGACGTGGGTTTTTTTTTTTTTTATCAAACCACAATCCGCTTCCTGTGTCCTTTTAAACCAAACAAAAATTTTTTGAATCGCCTGACAGAATCCTCAGTTTCCTTTTATGACGTCATGTCGACTGATGTCTCCTCCACTTCCTTTCCACTGCCGCTGTTCCCTCTGGTAATCACACTGCATTCCGACGTTCCCCCTCTATCTTGTACAACCGCAATCTCTAATTCAACGTCTCCTATTGGCTTAATCCTTTCTTTCTTCTTTGAATACACGCGATCTCGTCTGCCGTTATTTTCAAATTTTATCTCATTCAGAGTGATGACAAAGACGGGGTTAGGATGATCATGAATAGGACATGAACACACACACACACACACACACACACACACACACACACACACACACATACACACACACGCATACACACACACACACACACACACACATACACACGCATACACACACACACAAACACTCACACACACACGCACACATGAATAACAACAATCGTACATCTCACATTAAAGTAACGTGTTTCGCTTGATCCCGAACTTGGAAACAAGAGAGGTCAGGGATGAGGGTGGAGGTGGTGGTGGTGGTTGGGGAAGTCATGAAGGAGGAGGAGGAGGAGGAGGAGGAGGAGGAGGAGGAGGAGGAGGAAGAGGAGGAGGAGGAGGAGGAGGAGGAGGAGGAGGAGGATGAGGAGGAGGAGGAGGAGGAGGAGGGGGGGGGGCGGTGTCTGCTGGTGCCGGTAAAGGAGCTATTTTGTTGAGGAAGTCGGCAATCAAATCCCATGACTTTTCGCCCTTACGTGTTAGAGACTCAATTGCACACACACACACACACACACACACACACATACACACACACACACACACACACACACACAAATACACACACACACACACACACACACACACACACACTTAGGGGTAATAAAAAAAATAAAAAAATTGCCGTCTGTCTGAATAATCTCGAAGTATTTATAAACCCGAGCATTGAGCCCATTTTGTACACACACACACACAAATACACACAAACACACACGCTACGGGGTAATAAAAAAAATTGTTTTTTTGCCGTCTGTCTATATAGTCTCAAAGTATTTATAAACTGGTGCATTGAGCTCATTTTATACACTGGAGTCGACTGAAGAGGAAGGGTGAGGGCGAATGATGGGAAGGAGAAAACTAAGGAAGAAAAGGATGGAAGGAAGGAAGGAAGGAGGGAAGGAAGGAAGGACGGAGTGAGAGAGTGAGTAAAGGAGTGGAAAAGAGGATAAAAAGGGAAAGAAGAGAGGAAGGAAGTAAAAGGAAAAAGAAAGAATATAGGTGAAGAAAAAGGCAGGGGTGGGGAAAGGGGGGACATGGAGTGAATGAAAGATGAAGGAAGGGAGGTTGGGAGGGAGGGAGGGAGGGAGGGAGGGAAGGAAGGGTGGGATGGGGGGATGGTGGGAGGGAGGGAGGGAGGGAAGGAAGAGTGGGATGGGGGGATGGTGGGGGAGAGAGGGAGGGAAGTAAGGGTGGGATGGGGGGGATGGTGGGGGAGGTGACTTCCAAGAAATGAAACGTTGGAGAATCAAAGGAAAGAGTCTTGACAAGAGAAATGACGGGAAGGAGAGGAGGGGAGGGGAGGGGGAGGAGAGGGGAAGGAGAGGGGGAGGGGGAAGGGAGGAAGAGGGGTAGGGGGAGAGGAAGGGGGAGAGGAAGGGGGGAGGATGGGCGTTCAACAGAGGAATGAACTGGTTGGGAGAAAAGGAAAAACAAGGACGAAGAGGAGGAAGAAGGGAAGGAGGAAGAGGAGGAGAAAGAGGAGGAGGAAGAGGAGGAGAATGAGGAAGTGGAGGAGGAGGAGGAAGAGGTAGTGGAGGTGAATAGGAGTTAGAAGAAGAGGAGAAGGAATAGGAGGAGGAGAAGGAGGAGGAGGAGAGGAGAAGGAGGAGGAAGTGGTGGAGGAACAGTGGAAAGAGGATGATGATGAGGAGAAGGAGGAGAGCAAGGAGGAGGAGGAAGAGGTGGTGAAGGAACAGGAGAAAGAGGAGGAGGAGGAGGAGGACGAGGAGGAGGAGTAGGAGAAGGAAAAGGTGGCGGAGAAGGAGGCGAAATAGGAGTAAAGGTAGAAGGAAAAGATGTAGGAAGAGGAAGAGGTGGTGGGGAAAGAGGAGGAGGAGGAGGAGGAGGAGGAGGAGGAGGAGGAGGAGGAGGAGGAGGAGGAGGAGGAGGAGGAGGAGGAGGAGGAAGAGGGCATCGTTCACAAACGACCTTCGTCCCTATTTAAAGACAACTTTTCCTTTAATCCCCCTGAGGTCACGAGATTGACGGTGGTATTCTTAAAAAAATTCTTTCCTTATATAAATCCTTGGAAGGGAAAGAATTCTTTTAAGAATACCAACGTAAGAATCTTACGGTGGTGTTCTTAAAACCAATAAAATAAATCTTTCCTTATATAAATCCTTGGAAGGGAAATTATTTTTTAATAATACCACCGTAAGAATCTTACGGTGGTATTCTTAAAAAAAATTCCTAATACAAATTTTTCCTCATACAAATCTTATATAAAGCCTTGGAAGGGAAAGAATTTTTCTAAGAATACCACTAAGAAAAAAAAGAACTTTCCTAACATAAATCTTTCCTTATATACATCTTATATAAATCCTTGGAAGGGAAAGATTCTTTTTTAGAATACCACCGTGAATTCCTTCGGCTGTGGAGCCAGAGGCTCAGCAAGAGTTGAAGACATCGACTTCTGAGAACGCGTGTTTCCCATTGGTTAAGAGAAAATCACCTGTAGGCAGTGCACATCTATAGCAAGAAGGTCTGCAGGGTAAAGGGTAGAAGTTATGTTCCAATATTGTTTTATTTCATTTTAACTTAAGAAAACATAACTGGACGTTTGGAAGAGACGGGGAAATGCGTGCACCAACCTGGAGTAAAAATCCTGAACATTTCTCTTTAATCTAAGGTCACAGAAGAAATGAAAACAAATAACGAAAAAAATGACAAAATACTGTGACGTGATCTCTTGTGTATTACGTTCAGCGTCGACTTGTTTCCCGCCAAAAATATGGAGGTTCCGGTGGAGACTCGTCGAAAAAACGGGGAAAGACTTTGCGTGGGATAATTGGTCAATTATGATTCGAATATTTGTACTCTGGATACCGTGTTGAAGGTAAATTCCACGACCAAAGAGTTTCAAAAAACATGAATGAAGTCGCGTAAAGAAAAACAGGGGAATCAGTCTACGCATAACACTTGACTGAAACTAGGTTTCCAACACCCCAGCCGTCAGTGTTGTTGTCATCGTCCTCACCGTCGCTGGCAAACGGCATAAAAATAATAATAATAATAATAAATAATAAATAATAATAATGAAATAATAAATAAATAAATACATAATATATAAGTATATAAAATATATATTTATAAGATAAAAAGTCATCGAAGTAAATGGAATAAAAAAGTTTGACTTTTCTTCTCCTCTTCAGAACGGACAAGACTTCCTGTCATTTGAAGAACATCGTTCAACGTTTGTCAGAAGAATGTTTCCAAAGAACGACACCATGTGAAAGCAAGACCTGCTGTAGAGGGGAGACCCCCACACCAGCGGTAGTTTAGTTTAAAGGTCACAGTAACTGACGCTCATGCCATACAACGATCCGTGTAATTACGACCAACGAGATCGCCTCCCAAAACCAGAACCTTTCGACCGAAACAACGCTATTACCGCCCCCAGACGCTTCGCCGTCCCTTCACATACCGTCGACATAACTCTTTGTCAAAAAACCACAACCGCGATTGCAAGTTCCACACCGTAACTTCTGGTATTACACTTCAATTTGACTCAAATTGCACGTTGGTATCACAAGTCTGCTCGTGTTGGCGTCAAATATTTTCTATAATCATCACCATTACCGGGATAATCACTCTAAAGTAATATTTTTTCTACGGATTTTTTTCCCCTTTTCTTTCTCTGTGTTCGCTCGCCCGTACAAGCAAATGTCCTCAAAGAAGCTCTGCCTTTGACAGACTATCAATCGTTCTCTGCGGCAGATTTTTCGCCCGAGAAAGGACCTCTCCCTTGGGCAGATGGGCATATCTGCCGTCAGCATAGCAGAGCGTGCGGGGAAATGACTGCCAATTGAAATATTTAGATGTGAGAGGCAAGAAGAAATACGATAATTTTAACAACAAATAGTTTAGTTCCATTGAATGTTGCCTTTCAGTGATGTTCAGTCCTTCTGATCATGACTTCACTCTCTTAAATTACACACACAATCCTCATAATCTTTCACAATTCTAACATGCACTACTACGGACTCCCACCCACCCCCACCCCCATTCCCTACATAGCGTTCTTCTTCCACAACATTCTCTGTTACCAACATTGGCCTTGGCTGCCAAGACCACAGTCACTCCTCCATTACTAGAAGAAACTTTCCCAAAACGGCGCCTCCAGCCTTCTCCTCCGAGCACAAATTTCCCCCCAGAACTACTTCCAACCTTCCACGTAACTACACCCGCCCATGTCCTCCATTTGCACCTCCTCCAACCTCCAAAGAATTTGTTTGCTCGAAACCACCCTCAGACACTACCTCCACCTCCTCCCTCCGCGCGTCGGTGACTTCAACAGGACAGTCGAACGAAGACATCCTCGCTACCTCCTCTCCACTCCCGCGTCCGTTTTCTCAGTGTCGACTACGACTTCGACGACTCCTCACTGCGACGAAGACGCTCGTACAAGAAAATAACGCGTTATACAGCCACCGACACTCTTTTCCCACTTCTCTCATCACAATTCCAGTCCCTTCCCCTTCACCTAACAATCTCAGCAGACATAATAACAATATAGGAAAGAAAAACGCGTGTGGGAATGATAAATGTCATGATAATACAAATGGCAGAAGCAGTGGGAGATATTGCATGACTTTGAGATTCGAATGCAAGTCGGAGTAGTTTCCGGTTTCCATTGTTTTGTTCTTTTTTCGTCGTCTTTTTCTTCGTTCTTTTTTCTTTCCTCCTCTTTTTTTTTTTTTCTTTCTTTTGCCATCACGAGGCTATTATCACTTCCATCTTGGCGCCAGCCGACTTAACAATGGCGTCGACGTCAGCGCCCCGACCGCAACGCTTTTCATATTTTCACTCTGCAAGTTGGCAACACTACGGTAACAAGGTCGGATCACCACACTAGTTCCAACAACCTACAAGGATACTCGCGGGTCTTGAGTAACGCTCTCCATGACAGCTAAGGTCAAACTACCTTTGTTGCTATTTATAAAATGTGTTTGAGCGGCACACCTGTTGCTATTAGTTCCATCATCCGGCCGGGACTGCCAAGACTTCTTCCTGGTGCAACAACTTTTCAACTCTTAGGTCTAATACCAAACGATCTTAATCAACTCCTGGGTTATCATCAACTCGACGAACTGGAAATACATCAATTAGCCCCTCTAACCCTAAAACATATCGTACTTAACACATCTGCTGTGATGAAGGTCAGAAAACTCGACTGTAGGCGTTATATAACTCTGATGAAAGGAGGAGCCATTTGAAACTTGTGCTGAGAAGAGAGGAACCAAGATAATTCATGTCTACAGTGAACAAATTCATGAGAACAGTATCAGCTTAAGTATGTACCTACAACAACACACGTTGCATAACTGTTCCTACGGGAAGTGCACAACCACTATATACTACAACAAAACTATTAACAACAGACAATTCTTCTTCTACATGAGGTTTCTGTGTAGAATTTCCCACTGTGCATGACGAAGACCAGCGGCTGAGTCTACTGCGATTTCTTCGTTCTTATGCGGGGTGACTACTTTTTACCTCCTCGCAGGAACACTGGCGTTACCGCCTTATACGAAGCCTCCGCCAGATTCCTTCACATCCTCACATACCAGATATAATGGCATTAGACGTCCCTCCGCCCGCTGCATTTTCCGCCAAGCTCCAAATATTCACCAATTTTCACTCCTTTTACAGGCTTGCATATAAAGGATTACAAAGGCGGAGCATGCCGACAGGAGACCTTATAATACGCATTTACCACCTCAACACCAAAGGTTACTCCACTATCGCCATTTTGTCGCCGTCACTGTCACCCATACTGCCAACGCGACAACCGGTTATTTCTTATGATAACAAGCACAACCAAAACACCGCTACAATCGGTGTCGAAACTTCCATCCCACCGTTATCACCATCACCAATGGCACGGTTACTATCACCTTTAAACTACCACCATTGTTACCATCATATTGGTGCCTCCACCATCCTTTCCAACACCATAATCGCTTAAAGTCTCAACTGTTTCAAACCGGTACCTGTCACCATATTCCACTGTGTGTGTGTGTGTGTGTGTGTGTGTGTGTGTGTGTGTGTGTGTGTGTGTGTGTGTGTGTGTGTGTGTGTGTGTGTGTGTGCGCGTGTGTGTGTATCAACAAACAGCGGCTCTTGAGGCAGGCGAACAGACTGGCCCAAAACAAAAATATCCAGGCGCCATCATTGCACAGATATCCATTCCTTCTTCCTTCATTCTCCCTTCTCCACCTACTTTCTCCCCAACCTCATACTCCCCGTGGAGATAACGACCAGCCCGCCGTCACTCGCGACTCAAAACATGCCACACCTACTGCCGAAGCCAACCCCGCCGGCAACAACAACGACGACGACGACCAGCCCTGCAGTAGGCAACACCAGAGCCAAAAACCTGTATTGTGGTTGTGATATAACGGTACCACCACCAACAGCGTGCGGCTCGAAAGGGAACTAGGCTCGAGTCGGCTCCTGTTGTCACTCCTATTAACAACGCTGAAGTATTTGCCACTGATTAGGTGACGACGCCGAAGATCTTTTTCCCGCAGAAGCGAGCGAGTAGTTCAGTTTCGCAAAAAACACGGCCAGTCAGCCACCAAACCACAAATATGTAAAAGACACGCAGACACAACATAGGCGTACATGTGTGTGTGTGTGTGTGTGTGTGTGTGTGTGTGTGTGTGTGTGTGTGTGTGTGTGTGTGTGTGTGTGTGTTTCACCATGAATTTTGGATCATGTCCTGGGCCCGTGATCGACAACTATTATCCTCCTGGACAAGACCTTGGGGTTCATATACAGAACGATCTATGGGCAATGCTGTGACCATACACACACACACACACTTTATTCTTTTACTCAAAAGAGACTTTAGTGGCTTGTTGTGTTGCTGAAGCCCTCAAGTCCTGAGCGTGGCTCGATCTCGAGTTTGTTTGAGCCCTCGACGCTTACCAGTACGCCAAGAAGCCATGAGAGAGAGAGAGAGAGAGAGAGAGAGAGAGAGAGAGAGAGAGTGTGTGCATGGGTACACATCTGAATATCAAAGACAAGAGGAGAATCCCTCACCATCAACCCAATGCCTTTCATGATAGAGACCTCGGATTTCCCAAAAGGGAATGAATTTATACCAAAAGTCATAAATTTTGTTCTAGCTCATTCTGTGCGTTGTTATCCAGAAATCATGAAGCAATTACAGGAACCAAGAGGATCCTCAGACCTGTATATCGCCATCCAGCTCTGCCTGAACAAAATCTATTAAGAATGCCACCGTACTGACAGGTTTCAAACTCTCCGGGCGGATAGTACAACAACCGGAATAGAACAAGCGAAAACAACAACCTCACATCGCATCGCTGGTTCGACGTCCGTCGTTTTCCTCCTGCGACCACAGCCGTCTCTCGTCATCAGTACCTCCTCAAGTTACAACGAATTTGGGTAAAATCTTCCTGAATTCACCGCTGTCACTACTTCTTGCAAAAACCTACACCTTCCTGCACCGCCTTTACTGTCTGTTGCTCTATACATTACCATGAATGAATAAATTCACCGCTGTCACTACTTCTTGCAAAAACCTACACTTTCCTGCACCGTCTTTACTGTCAGTTGCTCTATACATTACCATGAATAAATATACATACACATACACACACATATATACGTATATGTATGAAAGTGGCAGTAGTTGACAAGTCTATCGAAATAAACACCATGAGAAGACGGAGCTTTTACTAGCCCAACTTTTTGTTTGTTACAGATTTTTCAAGTACATAGTCGCAATACACATGACTGAGATTAAATAAAAGGAACGGGGGTAATGGGGGAGGAAGGGACGGAGGGGTAGGCGGGTCACTGAATACTAAAAAAAAAAGTTAAAAATGTGAACCAAATCTCTGGGAGCAATTGACTGGGTGAAGGACATTAGCTTACAACCGAGGAAAAGGAAGAAAGGTGATTAATTGTCTACTGAGGGTGGACAACGACCTTGAGAAGTAAAGGGGAGTTTGGAAGACAACAAAGGATACTTTACTTTTTTTTGGGGGGGGAGGGGGGGGGTTATGGATATTAAAGGGAACAGGTGGAGTGAGATGTTGAACATGTCCCTAGTTTGTTCAATTGTGTTGGTTCCTTGCATGATGACGGCTTCCAAACATTTTCTACGGATCTTGTCGGGCTCACATACCAGAAGTTCTGCATTCTCCCAGTCCATCAGGTTGTTGCTTATGTTCTTATGTGTAACACACGCGTTGGTGGTGATATCATGGCGGACATAGTATCGGTGTTCTCGGATCCGGGTTTTTAGATCGCGTGGTGTTTCCCCCAATGTAGGATTTTTCACATCCCGAGCACGGAATGCAATAAACACCGGTTTTATTGTCCGGAGTTTTGCCGATGTTTATTCTCGTCCTCATCATGTCTTTTATTGTTATACTGCCTGGCACACTACATCAAAGTTGGTGGTTTTTAAGATATATATGTTTTAAGAAATACAACTAGGTAAATACACACACGCACACACGTACAAAGAAAACAATAGTGTGTGCATACAATACAAGAATTTAAGAACAAACTAGATATTGCGAGATACAAAGAAGCGTCCCCACGAGCATAGCTCCCCTTCCTGTATAATACAACTAGGTAAATACACACACACACACACACACACACACACACACACACACACACACACATATTATATATATATATATATATATATATATATATATATACATATATATATATGCACAAACATATACGTAGTTAAGTTGGTATTATGTATAACATACTTTAAGGGTGTTTTATTTTTTCCTTCATTAATTTCTCCGGAAAAAAGGGATTCCATCGAACATAAGCAAAGTTGTCTTAATTTTCCCTGTACCTTTACATTTCTTTCTTTCTTCCTCTTCCTCCTCCTCCTCTTTTGTATGCTGTAGGGAGACGAATTTCCCTCAAGTATGCAGATGATTCATACATGAGGAATTATGGAATCCAGAAACGTCGACAGTGTATTATTTTTCTGTATGTAACATTTTTCCTTCCATCCCGACCCCAAAAATATGAGTGCGCAATGGGTACTACTTTCTTTTACTCACAGTAACAGCAATTTGTTCCTGTCTATCACCGTATAATGTCATCACTCGACACATCTTCCATTTACTTTCTCTCGCTCACACCAGATATTTACTGAACAAATAAATAAACAAATAAATTAATAAAACAAAAACCGGGCCATAAAGGGTTTTTTCACAACAATTGTTACCCCGACCGCTATTATTTTCACCCACAAAACTTTGTTATCACACCACTCTCATAAAACCCACCACCATAACTATCACCTTCAATTGTATACCACAAATATAATTATAGACACCACAAACACAGCTATCACCAATATAATCATCGCAATTAAATCTATTACCATTGGATAATGTTATCTTCCTCATCATCCATACACGACTACACGCTACCGCCATCTGTACGTCGCGGGGGGAACTAAGGAGCCCTATCAAGTGTTGCCATAATGGCTACAATATCTACTGTATAACTGAAGAATGTTTCCATTTAATAAACCTAATACATATTTTTCTATGAAAAGAAATGTTTCGTCAAAACCTAAAATATGAACGTAATGATATCTTTCGCGAGAGAATTATGGTTACGGAAACTATTTGACAAAAATTGGGTGCCATGGATATGGAAACACGCCAGCGAGCGTGTGTTCGTACGTTTGTGGCTGGTAGCAAGAAGACGTTAAGTTCAACAAGAATCTGTCGTTGTTGTTCAACTTTACTCTTCTTCTTCTCCTTTTATCTTCGTCAGTCTTTATCACACCACACTTCAGGTTGACTAACCTCGGTTAATGATAACGAAACGAAGAAATGGGAGGAATAAAAGGCAACAAATCGACAATTGGAATCTGCAACGACATCAACGACCAGGATTCAGGCGGCTACTACGTATCATGCTCCCAACCCAGCAATGGCTTACCGGCAGTTGTATCCATATGGACTATTTCGCGCCGTTGCCTCGCCTTCCTTCGTGTTTTAAGTGTTGGTTTGGCTTGTCAAGGGTGGGCCTATATGGAAGCACAATTTCCTTCGTTTCTGGAAGTGTTGGTGTCCTGCATTAGACAGTTTTTATACTCTAGGGCATTTATGGTCTGGTCTGGAATCCGTTTTTTTTTTTTTTTTTTTTTTTTTTTGGTAGGAAGTTGTTGTGGACGAGTAATAGAGGTATTAGTGTTTTATTATCAAAAATCTGGTTTACTGTAGCTATTATTTGGGGGTGAGGGATGAAGGAGCATAATGTTGTTGCGAAGTTGTAAAAATATATCCCAAAAATAAATAAATAAATAAATAAATAAATAAAATAAATACATAAAATTAGAAAAAGTCGCCACACCTGCTTGGCAGACGTTTCAGTGTCACCACTGAACGCAATGTATGAACATGTTCCTCGGCGACTGTGATTCGCATATGAATTAAAAGTAAGACACTTATAAGATGGAAAAGTTTCAATAAGAAGCTACACCAAGCAAAACTATATATATATACATACATACATACATATATATATACTGTATATATATATATATATATATATATATATATATATATATATATATATATATATATATATATATATATATATATGAAGCTGATGTCAAAACAATGTTTCCATCTTTTAATCCAGATTAGTTATCACCATTCAGCAGCGAAGAGTTCCAGCAAAGTGATTAAAACCGCTTGACTACTGCCAGAAAAAAACACACTAAAGAACGACCACCGCCCTCTGAGACCTCAGGAAATAAAACATAAGTTCTCTAACCCCACTGTCATCTGAGGATTTCCTCGAGATGTAGGATCTAGGATTTCCTAGTTGCGGCCATTGCAGACTCTCCCTCATCATAGTTTTCTTGGGGCTTCTGGTTTCGTCAAAACCCCAGTTGGATTTCCTAGTTGCGGCCATTGCAGACTCTCCCTCATCATAGTTTTCTTGGGGCTTCTGGTTTCGTCAAAACCCCAGTTAGTTCCAGGTTCTTTGATGACTCTCTTTATAGCCTTTGCGCTGCCCAATGCCAGACAGTTTTACTCGGTTCAATGCTGGACCATGTGCCGAAGAGTCACCCCTTCGATTCCAGACGGTTTCAATCAGCCGCTTCCTAGTTGCGGCCATTGCAGACTCTCCCTCATCATAGTTTTCTTGGGGCTTCTGGTTTCGTCAAAACCCCAGTTAGTTCCAGGTTCTTTGATGACTCTCTTTATAGCCTTTGCGCTGCCCAATGCCAGATATTTTTATTCGGTTCAATGCTGGACCATGTGCCGAAGAGTCACCCCTTCGATTCCAGACGGTTTCAGTCAGCCGAAGGCTTTAAAGAAACTGGAACCATCAACATATTCTTAGATCCTTTTTGTTTTTGCCGTCGATAGCCTCACTCCATCTATCTCGATGTTTTTGCCATCGATAACCCTCATACCATGATGTTTTTGGCATTGACATTCCCGCCTCCCCCTTTCTTTTGACATCTAGAATCCCCTACCCCTCTTTTGAGGTCTTTTGGTTTTGTAGAGCCTTTTCTTCTTCTAATGTGTTTGTTACTGATAGACTTCCTTTCTCTGAGATAACCTTTCCCTGCTTCTTCTCTTCTTCCCTCTCTATCTCTCTCTCTCTCTCTTTTTTTTTTGTCATCTAGAAGCCTCTGACCCTCTTTTGAGGTCTTTTAGTCATGTAGAGCCTTTTCCTCTTCCAATGTTTTTTTTCACTTTGTCTGGGATGACCTCTTCCTCCCCCACCCCAGAGTCCCGGTGCCATATCGCTCGGGATTATAATTTCGAATGCTGTCCGTCCTGCAAGAGCCTCGAGCGGATAACGGTCCACCGTCTCTAAAAGCTACCAAACGCCGCCACCGAAGAGGCTCGAAGAACGAAAATGATCGAAACTTGAAACGTTTCCGATCAACGCCACCGCAACGAAAGGTACTCCAGAAGACACCAGATGCCTGGTACCTTACATGATACACCATAAGCAGTACCTGGGTCGTTCCTCGTCCGGTTATGACTGGATACCACATACCATCACGGACGTAGGTCCAAATACCGCCTCTCAATGCCACATACCACCATATACAACGCTTCGCAAGAGCAAAGCAACCACAGGATGCTAACAAATACCTGGCCCAATGAATTTCACAATAAACACTGTCTATACACGTGTGTAAACGCGAAAACAGGCACATGTGAAATGTGTATGGGTGTGCACACACTGAATAAGCACACAAAAAACACATATATCAGAAATACCAGTGTACTTAAACACAAATGTAAAGAATTGCGAGTATATACTTTAAAAACACTTCGGCTACCCTGACAATCGACTAAAACCCTCTCCCGTTCCAATTATACAAATATCGAGTATAAACATGTTCAATTTTTCCCCATTTTCTCTGGAGAGGTTGCCTGAAAAAAATTCCCCTAATCCCTTCAGCTCAGTGACGCCCTCAAGGAGATTTCGTTTAAGCAAACACCAGCGACTTGCTAGAGTGAAGATTTTTTATTATTATTTTTATTATTATTATTATTATTTTTTTTTACAATGGTTTCTTTTTCAGCGCTTACGGGGGCGGAGCGGGGCGGGTGGGGGGTGGGGTACGGTGGGATGATGTCTTCCGAAATGAAGATATTAAAAAATCGACCGCAGGAACGCGATACCACCACTTCCTCCTTCTACTCCTCCTCCCTCTACTCCTCCTCCCCTTCCTCCCTCTCCTCATCCACTAAATACCATCAACAACTTATTCTCTTCCTCATCCTCATTCTGTTCTTTCTACCAAGACTACTTTCAATATGTAATCCTTTTCAGACTCTTCCACTTCTTCCACATCTATAATACCACCAAGGAATCTTCTTCTTCCTTCTCCTCCTCCTTCTCTTGCTCTTCCGCACCGTCCAAAATTATGTATACCATCAACACATAATCCTCTTTCTTCTCCTTTTTCATACCCTTCTCCTCCTCTTCCTCTTCCTCCACAACTATGAATATTAATATGTAATTCTTTTCCTTCCACTTCTCTTCTTCCTACATTATCATCAAATAATCCCCTTCACCTTCCTTCCTCCTCCTCCTCCTCCTCCTCCTCCTCCTCCTTCTTCTTCTTCTTCTTCTTCTTCTTCTTCTTCTTCTTCTTCTTCTTCTTCTTCTTCTTCTCTTCCTCTGTATTCACCGTTATGAATATAGCCATTAGGTAACATTGTTCCTTTTTCTTCGCTTTTTCTTCCACCAGTACTGATAACATTATCAAGTAATCCTCTTCTTTCTCTTTCTCCTACTTTTGTTCTTGCTCTTTTTTACTCCATCACTAACACTACCTAAGAGCAATCCCCTTCATTCTTCTCGTTCTCCTCTTCGCCTTCCTCCTCCTCCTCTTCCACTTTGAATATCATTAATATGTAGTCATCCTCCTCTTCCTCTTCCTCCTCCTCCTGCTCTTCCCATACCACTATGAACACCATAAACAAACAATTCACTTCCTTTTCATTCTCCACCTCTCCTCCTCCTCCTTCAGTATAAATATCATCAAGTCAACAATCTTCCTCCTCGTCGACCTCTTCCTCCTCCTCCTCCTCCTCCTCTTCATCTAACCGTGTGAATAGCATCAACAAATAATCTTCTTTCTTCTCTCTATCCTCTTCCTCCACCATAAACATCTCCAACACCTTACCATGCTGCTTGTTCTCCAACAATGTGGTCTCCTCTTTCTTCTCCATCATCTCTTTCCCCCTCGTCATCTCCACCATCGCCTCCTCCTCCTCTTCCTCTTCCTCCTCCTCCTCCTCCTCCTCCTCCTCTTCACTGCCTTGTCCTCTTCCTATTCCTCCGCCTCTCCTAACACTTCCAACCAAGGGTCATTGTTTGATAACAATGTTGTCAATGTGACAGGTCACATTTACGTACAATGACCTCGATATGCTTATGTAACATTCAACTAAACTCTGAATACAAGAGACAACACAATACTCACACGCCCATCTATCTCAAACAGTCGCTAAACCTGATTAATAGCTACCATAATTTCACAATTAATAACACTGCTACTACTCGAATCATCATAATCATTACCAATTAGTACGTAGCTATTACCTAATTAAGAACTACAAATTACACTGCTGACAAATATTGACGTCGTTTTTTTTTATCAGCTATTCACCTTAGTTGCGCAATGATCAGGTCTGCCCACAGTAATATTTCATCAAACCTATTACGCCAAAATTACTCTTGGAGAGAAGAAATCTAATACGTGCAAGGCTGAGGTAATTGTTATGTGAAATAAAGTTGGGATGAGGGTGGTGGTGGTAGTGGTGGTAGTGGTGGTAGGTTTTGGTATTAGTCGTGTTAGTATTTTCTAAGCAATAAGCTCCACTTCTGTATGTGGACAATATCACACTGAAAAGGTGAAGTAACAGAGGTGTTAAAGAAAAGATTTTCGGTAGCAAAACGGCGAAACGGTACAAATCAAAACATACCCACATTTTTTTCAGAGGAGATTCGTCTCAAATCACAAAAGAATGTTTAAGTTACTTGGTCCGTGGGGACGATCATAAAGACCCTAAAATATCGACTTCATACTATACCAAAGAAAAATTTCGTAGTAGGCCACATACTATACCGGCACCTATATTGCTTTCATAGTTTGGGAGAGCTAACCGCGGCCAAACTAAATCGGAACGCACCTAGGAACGCATTGAGGAACGCGCCCAGCTCTGTTTTTCCCTTTTACTCGAACTGCCACCGTAGCACCGTCTCATTAGAACATAAGAACATAAGAACAAAGGAGACTGCAAGAGACCATTCTGTAGCCGCGGTTTTTATTCCAAGCACAGGAGTGCGCGACAGGACTTGTGAGAGTGTCTGTATGGGGCTCAGGAGGGGAAGCAAAGAGGAGATTACACGTCGTTACGAACTGCAACACAAGTTGGATACAAAGTAAGACACGGGTATAGAGGTTACGCGTCTGGGAACATTGAGAGCTACCTTCTAAGATGGCGAAGGTTTCTTTTTAAGGAACTTTGGGAGGCGTCTGCCTTTAGGTCGATCAAGTACCATGGATGGTACGGACGGAGTCTGCCTTTGGGTTGTAGATCAAATACCACGGATGGTACGGACGGAGTCTGCCTTTGGGTTCTAGATCAAATACCACGGATGGTACGGATGGAGTCTGCCTTTGGGTTGTAGATCAAATACCACGAATGGTACGGACGGAGTCTGCCTTTGGGTTGTAGATCCAGGACGTGAACAGGTCTTTTACGACCTAATAAGACTTGTTCGCATCGTAAATGTTAGAAAAAAAAACACACACGCAAGCATCAGTAAGCACAGAACGGAGATACATATACAGTGGATACTAGCCACAAGGAAGACATGTAGTTACAGGACGGTATAAATGGAGTTACTAGACAGAATGCAAAGCGAGGATGAATGCACGTACGAAGCAGAATACAAATCATTGTAAGTGGGTTGAGGTGGGAGCCCTGACTGTGACATGACGTAATGCGAGTAGTTACAAAGAATAAGAGTAGAGGTGGAGAGGGAATAACAAGGAGCAAGAGGAAGACAAAGAGGAAAGTAAAAAGGGAACAAGAGGAAGACAAAGAGGAAAGTAAAAAGGGAACAAGAGGAAGACAAAGAGGAAAGTAAAAAGGGAACAAGAGGGACGTGCAGAAGAAGAAAGTGAAGAAGAGGAAGCGGATGGGGAGGAAGAAGTGGAGGGAGAATGAAAGGAAGAGAAGAAAGAAGAAGAAGAGGTCGTAGTCGTAAGGGTCATTTTCGCACTCGTCGTCCTCGCTGTCGTCAAACGAGGAGACAGAAAAAAAGAACGAGAAAGATAAGAACTGTTTTGATTTTAAGAGGCATCCAACGTCATCGTAGACAGTTTCCACTTCGTCTTCTTTTCCCTCTCCTCTTCCTCCTCCCCGCGTCCTCTCGAGGAGCACATAGGTCGCGCTTAGTCCCTAAGTCTCCCAAGGCAAGTTCGAGCCCGAGTTCGAGCCCTGACCGCTTGGGTATGAATAATGACCACGCCCCTTCCGCAGTCAGGCACACGCGAAGGTCCGCGCCTCGGGACACGAAGGGTCATCCAAAAAAGGCCAAAAGAATGTTAATTTGTGTTATACGCATGCACGTCAGCACACAGACATACTGTATATACATACGCGGACGCGGACGCACACACATGCGCGCGCGCATACACAAACACACACGCATACACACACACGTACGCAAACTCACACACACAGATACATACACACGCACACACACACAAACTCATAAGCACACACGCAAACTCACACAAACACATAAACACACACAAAACTCACACACATAAACACAAAAACACGCCCACACACACGAATAGAAACACATACACACAGACATAAACGCCTAAATAGAAACACACAGACACAGGCACAAACACACAAATAGAAACACATACACACAGACATAAACGCATAAATAAAAACATACACACACAGGTACAAACACACAAAAAACACACACACAAACCACACACACACACACACACACACACACAAATAGAAACACATACAGGCACAAACATAAAAACACACACAAACACACAAATAACAACACATGCGCACACACACACACACACACACACACACACTTATACTTTCGCATCATAAATCTAAACCAGGTAGGAAGCTGTAATTTCTTCTCCCAGAGTAAGAGCCTCATGTCCACACTGTACACGTCTACAGCATAAGTAAAGATCTGCATGGCGCGTGGCCATCACCAAGGCCTAAAACCCTCAATCGTCCTCTCTTGTCATTTTGCTTCGGTTGGTTCTATACAATTTCGTTCACTCTGACGGTTCGTCTCCATGGCAACGAGTCGTTCAAATCTCATATTCGTTCGACTTCACTAAAAATAAATAAATTGAATAAAAATGAATAAATAAATGAGTAAGTAAAGATAAATAAATAAGAAATAAATAAGTTAATGGACAAATAAATAAATAAATGGCTTCTATGCTTAGTTCATCTGTCGCTACACGATTTTATTTTGATGAGTGATAAAGAGAGAGAGGAGAGAAAGAGAGAAGAGAAAGAGATATGAGAGAGATGAGAGAGAAAGAAAGAGAGAGAGAGAGAGAGAGAGAGAGAGAGAGAGAGAGAGAGAGAGAGAGAGAGAGAGAGAGAGAGAGAGAGAAGAGAGAGTTGAGAGAAAGACAGAGAGAGAAGAGAGAGTTGAGAGAAAGACAGACAGAGAGAGAGAGAGAGAGAGAGAGAGAGAGAGGAAGACAGAGAGAGATAAGAGATGAGAGATAAGAGATGAGAGAGAGAGAGAGAGAGAGAGAGAGAGAGAGAGAGAGAGAGAGAGAGAGAGAGAGAGAGAGAGAGAGAGAGAGAGAGAGAGGAGTGGGTAGGGGTACAAAGGTGTGTTCAGGGGGGAAGATGCAACTTCGACCTTAAGAAATTCAGGACACTGTTCCTCCACATCCCCCCCCACACTCCCCCCCCTTCCCCCTCCCCCTTCTCCTTCCTGTTCTCCCTCCATCCCCTCCACAGTCCGGGCGGGGCGTGGAGGTGAGCCAGCAGGAGCAAACCGGACCCTACACCCTCGGTATTCCGGATCTGGTCCGGTTTCCATGATAGAGCGGCCGGAACAGGTGACTCAAGCAACTAACACGCAAGCTGTTAGTAAGCGGCACCTACAAAGGAGGGGGAGGAGGAAGAGGAGGAAGAGGAGGAAGAGGAGGGGGAGGAAGAGGAGGAGGAGGGGGAGGAGGAGGAAGAGAAGGAGGAAGAGGAGGGGGAAGAGGAAGAGGAGGAGGAGGAAGGGGAGGAAGAGGAGGAGGAGGAGGAGGAGGAGGAAGAGGAGGAAGAGGAAGAGAAAGGGGAGGAGGAGGAAGGGGAGGAGGAGGAAGAGGAGGAAGAGGAGGAGGAAGAGGAGGAGGAAGAGGAGGAGGTACACGGGGTTAGAGAAAAGGTGAGGGAAAAGAGGTGGAGGGATGGAATGGAAGGTGGAACTTAAGGTGGACCTTGAGGTGGAAGAGGTGGAAATTGAGGTGGAGGAAATACAAAAGGTGGAGAAGATGAAAATGAATGGGGTGGTGGATGGGAGGAGAAGGAGGAGGTGAAGGAGGAGGTGAAGGGGAGGAGGGGAAGGAGGAAGGAAGGGGGTGGAGGGGAG
>NC_134819.1:21478580-21488580 GCF_046742065.1 Oratosquilla oratoria
CTTCCTCTTCCTACTTTATCACAAAACCTCTCTATACCTTCTTTATCATCACAAAACCTTTCTATTCTGACACAGCAGATTGGACCCTCTATGGGTCCTTGTCATTGTCATTACGCTTAAACCTTGTCATTATTACGCTTAAACGACATCGAGCTGACTTGGAATTTCCAGGTGATTTGATTCAGATGGAGTGAAGTCTCCTTTATGGCCAAAGGCCAATACACCAAACTCGATCTTTGTAGACTTAACGACTGTCGCCAGACGATTTTATTCAGCCGGAAACCTTCACCACCTGTTGTGGTGAACGTGCGTGTTTGTGGCATTGCACACGATTGTCATGCATTGTACTTGTGAGTAGATTGGAGAAATACATGCTTTCCCCCTTTTGTATATAAATACTATGAAGTTGATTTATATTGATTTATTAAAATTATTGTATTGATTGTATTTCCTTGTGATAAATACATTGTTAGGTGATTATCTAGTTTCAGTTTAGCCACCCAAATACACACCCAAATTTTGGGTTTCACAATTCTCTTACTTCTTAAAAAAAAAGCGATGTCACGGTTGTTTCTGCAACGGCTAAGCGACTCCTGGGGTGGGCTCCTATTCCTCACTTTCCTTTCTCGTCCTTTCTTTTATTTTCTAACCTCGTATGGGCAATATTTTAGTGACTTTAATGAATTCCCTCCGGACTACGGCAGCGTAGCGTTCTTTCATCCTCTGAGATCAATCTCTACTCGAAGATGAATGCTGGATCAATTCCACCATCCACGGTCCCTGTTCCCTGTTACCCTCCTACAATCTCTTCTTGGGAAAGGTGGAATGGGAAACCCACGGGTATCTGATTTTTGAGTTTTATTCCTGACCGGTTTCGCTCTTAGCTTCTTCAGAGTCGGTTATGTAATTCATGATCTGTACAAACCAACGACGGATGCCACCCCCAGACTCGTGGCTTTCCTTTTGCATCTTTCTCAATCTGTCACAAAAAAAAAAAAAAAAAAAAAAAAATCTTACTCCAAAGGGGCACTTAAGTGACCTGTGCCAGCTAACGTCAGAAGATTTTATTCAGCTGAAGAAAGACCCTTTGGCTTCTTCAGTTCTAACCAGACGATTTTATGTTGTTTACGGCAGGACCCCATGCACAAGGGGGTAACCCCTGCCGCCATTTTTTATTCATTTCTGCGGCGACCCTTTGGTAGTCGAAAAGGCCAAGAAGGTCCGTCGATTCGTCTTCATTTGTCAGAAGCTCTCGCAGAAGCTTCCGTCGTCAATATTGCACAGCAACTGTTTCGCACTTTTTTTCTTATTTCATCGACTTATCATTTTTTCTTCCAGACTTCTTTTTTCGTGTGACTGTGTATGTCATGAGGGTCTGCATCTATAACGGCTGATACAAACTTCGTTCTCTTTCAGATCTAAGTGAACAGACTAGTGATTTTCTGTGACAAGCAATGGCGAGGGACACCATCAACACTGACGTGAACAGCTGCCCAGGATGTAACACTTCACCCCATACCATACAACACATAATGGAAGACTGCGTTATACACAATCATACACGCAAACAACACAACATACACTCTATAAAGGATTTGTGGCTAAACCCAGTTTCGGCTGTGGCATTCCTTGCGGAGACGGGACTGCTCGGACAGACAGTCTAGGGAACGACAACAACAACAACAACAACAACACTGACGTATTCTATCAATTTTCCTCTGATTGAAAATAGACAATTCTGTGCAACTAAGCAAGTCAATTGGGGTCTCTCAAGGGGTAAAGGTCCATCGAAGGACACCATCAACAAAGTGACGCATTTGATCAATTTTCCTCTGATTGAAAATAGACAATTCTGTGCAACTAAGCAGGTGAATTGGGGTATCAAGGGGTAAAGGTGCATCGAGACAGCCTTCAGGATTGAGTCCGCCCCTCGCAGCTGCAGCCTCCCTTTCCTCCTCCTCCTCCTCCTCTTCCTTCTCCTCCTCCTCTTCCTCCTCCTTCTCTTCCTTCTCCTCTTCCTTCTTCTCCTCTTCCTCCTCCTCCTCCTTCTTTTCCTCTTCTTCCTCTTCCTCCTCCTCCTCCTCTTCCTCCTCCATAAATCATGGTGAGATGCAGGTTACCCTCTTCAATCTCGCCGCCAGATCGCCTCTCTGAGGACACATGAAAGCATCACAAAGAATTCCCAACCATTCAACATATAAGAAGGAGGAGGAACAGAACGAGGACGAGAACAGGAGGAGGCTGAGGAAAAGGAGGAGGAGGAAGAAGAGCAGGAAGTGTAGGAGGAGGAGGAAGACCAGGAAAGAGAGGAGTAAAAAGAGGAGAAGAAAGAGTAGGAGGAAGATTGAAGAGAAGGGAAAGGAGAAAGAGGAAGTGGAAAAGAGGAGGAAGAGAAAGAGGAGGAGTAGGAGGAGGAAGACCAAGAAGGGGAGGAGGAAGAGGAGGTGGAAGAGGAGGAGGAGAAAGACCAGGAAGGGGAGGAGTAAGAGGAGGCACAGGAAAAATAGAAGGACGGGAGAATGAAAAGGAGAAGGAGGGGGAGGAGGAGGAGGAATAAGAGGAGTAAGAGGAGGAACAGGAAAAATAGAAGGACGGGAGAATGAAAAGGAGAAGGAAGGGGAGGAGGAGGAGGAAGAAGAGGAAAGGAGAATGAAGAGAAGTAGGAGGAGGAGGAGGAGGAGGAAAGACTAAGAAGGGGAGGAGGAATAGGCGGAGGAAGAAGAAGGGAAAGAAGAAGAGAAGGAGGAAGGGAGAATGAAGAGGAGGAGGAGGAGGAGGAATAGGCGGAGGAAGAAGAAGGGAAAGAAGAAGAGAAGGAGGAAGGGAGAATGAAGACGAGGAGGAGGAGGAGGAGTAGGGGGAAGAGAGACGCTTGAGAAGGAAGAGAAGAAGGAGAAGGAGGAGGAGGAATTCGAAGTTGGGGGGGGGAGGAGGACAACCAGTGGAAGGGAAGAAGAAAAGGAAATTGAATTTTGGGGAAGTATAACATTGCAGTGGAGAGCGCATAAATGAATACAAACACGCTTGTCCTCACGCACACACACACACACACACACACACACACACACACACACACACGTACACACACACACACAACGTACACAAATAAACATACACACACACACACGTACATGCGCGCGCGTGCGCATACAGACACGAGGGCATATTGCATTCTCTAGTGGCGTGCAATGGCATTAAGGTTTGTTACCTGTGAACCACTTGTTGGAAGTGTCATAATGAGGTGCTTCAACCCACCATCTCGTCCTTTCGTGTCTAATTGGAGTCCACTTAACGCCTGGCACTCACAGGTCCTCCTCCAGAGTCCACCTCACAAGTAATTGACCCTCTGCCACTGACTCATCCTCACGCCAAAAGCATCCCTTACTCACGAGTTTACTCACGCGTGACCTGCATCCACCCATTCATCCACTCATCTCATCCACTCCCCCATTTGCAGTGGAGATATCAATGAGTTCGCTTCGCAGTTTCAAATTCTGTTTGAGCAATATTTTTTTTCATGTATTTGTCCCCTTCCTTTCATTACCTCCCTCTCTCCCTCCTTCTCTACCTCTCTCTCTCTCTTTCTCTCTCCTAACACTCTCCTCGAACTGATCCTTCTACTAATCTTGAAACTTTTCCTTTTCGAAGTCAACATTCGGAACATCTCTTCAAGTCACGTTGTAAATAGATTGAGTGAAATGTTATTGCCTTGCCGTACTCCTTTCTCGATCTTTATCTTTTCTGTATATCAATGAAGTCAAATTACACGGCACTCCTCGAATAAATGTTCTGTAGAACAATTTGCTCCCTATTTGCGTTTAGTTTAGTATATTACCCTCTGTTCTACCAACCCAAAGGCCTTTTCGAAGTCTACACAAAACACAAAGGGTCATTACATTCTGTCGTTTTCTTCATCAGTTGATCCATTATTTGCAGATGACCTATAGTCGAGCATCCGCTTCTAAACCCTGACTGTTCTCTTAGTTGGTTTTCACCTAAAAATTTACTTAAGTCTATTTGCAACTATCTTAGAAAACACTTTATTTACATTTGATGAAATAACGGTAGATGATTACTCAAGTCTTTCTGTTTTCCTTCTTTATGATCAAGGAACGCTTTCATAACGTATACCCGATGTTCAGCTGTTCTACAATTAATTTTCCATCGTATCTTTGAGCCTTTTCCAGATCCTCTCATTTTATGCAATGGGGGGACGGAGAGGGGGGTCGCCGATTTAATGAAGCGGCCTTGCTGTGGATGTACTGTGTCTTGCGACACTGCTTCTGACCCAGGGCAGTGGACAAGGTGCAGGGATGACCCGTCATTCAGGAGGTGCTAAGATAAGAGGGAGGGTGGAGGGGTGTGGAGTGTATTCAGGGATGGAATGGGTGGGAATGATTTTATGCCTTTTTCTTTTCGGCTACCCCCCTTGTAAGGGGGGAAAAGCCTTGGTATATGTATATGTATGTATGTATCTTTGAGAGGCTCTTTCGATAAGCCAGCTACTCCAATTTTCCCCTGCTTTTTAGTACGAAAGCTAAGTCTTTGTCTGTAACTTCCGGTATACTTATATCGTCAACATTTGAATTTACCGACAGAGTAAAATCCTCTATAAATTAGTACCCCAACATCCTCGATGGTGTCCTTGATATTCACGAAATTTCTGAAAAGTATCACAAATTTTATAAAAAGAATATATGTAGTCTGAATGTATGTGAGTGCGTTCGTGCGTGTGGTTGAACGGGGCAGGGAGAGAGAGAGAGGAGGGAAGAGGAAGAGATAAAGACAGAAGGAAAAAAGGAGGGAAGGAAGAAAGCGAGGAAAGGAAGAAAGGAAGAAAGGAAGGATGGGAGGAAAGACGGAAGAAAGGAAGGAGGGAAGGAAGGAAGGAGGGAGGGAAGGAAGGAAGGAAGGGAGGAAAGAAGGAAGAAAGGAAGGAGGGAAGGAAGGAAGGAAGAAATGAAGGAAGGAAGGGAGGAAAGAAGGAAGGAAGAAAGGAAGGAGGGAAGGAGGGAAGGGAGGAAAGAAGGAAGGAAGGAAGGAAGGAAGAAAGGAAGGAAGGAAGGAAGGAAAGAAAGAAGAAAGAAAGGAAGAAAGGAAGGAAGGGAGGGAAGGAATGGAGGAAAGAAGGAAGAAGGAAAGGAAGGAGAGAGGGAGGGGGAGGAGAAAGGAAGTGGGGGTGGCAGTGGGGGTGTGGTGGTGGTGGTGGGGGGGGCTTAGATACCCTTGGCGATAACCCAGATGTCAAAAAACACACACGCAATGCACCAACTAGAACACAAACTCACCACAAACATAACTCGAAGTTTGATCATAGTAATGGTTGTCGCCGTATTTTCTTTCTTTCTTTCAAAGTTTTTTTTCGAGAATCTCTTTGAGAATATTACACCAAAGTATATCTAGATAACAAGTCAGTTCACATCGCAAAGAGAACTAATGATTTGACGTTGTGACGTGCAGCTCAAGAGGTGCTACGACGTTATGACGTCATATCGTTACTTTTCTTTCCGAAGTGAAATGAAATTATTCGTCTTTATATTTTGCCAGATCCAGAATATCCCTGGAGAACTCAACCACTTTAATGTTATTACTGTCTTTACTAAGAGACGATTTTTTAAGAGCGGCTCTCTGACTATATCTGCCAGCCAGCGAACCCACTTTACAAATGAAGACTTATATATACATATATATACATATATATGTTGTTCCTTTTGTGTCAGTTGAAATCAACTCGAGAAAAATAAAAAGTGTTTGTTTACTATGGAGTGTCATTTTTTACTCTGATTCTCAAAGAGCATTTGAACGTATCTTGGAATTTGTGCTTGTTATGTATATTGTGTGTGTGTGTGATTCCCCATTGTCTTGGATCACATGTTAGACTCGTGATCGACAGCTATTTCTCTCCCGGAAGAGAGCTCAGAGCTCATATATGAACGATGTATGGGTAATGCTGTCACCTTACACGCACGCACACACCCAACTCCCCTCCCAAATGGGGGGGGAGGAGGAGGAGGAGAAGAAGAAGAAGAAGAAGAAGAAGAAGAAGAAGAAGAAGAAGAAGAAGAAGAAGAAGAAGAAGAAGAAGAAGAAGAAGAAGAAGAAGAAGAAGAAGAAGAAGAGAGAGAGAGAGAGGAGAGAGAGAGAGAGAGAGAGAGAGAGAGAGAGAGAGAGAGAGGGGGAGAGAGAGAGGGAAGGTGAGAGGGATAGGAAGATGAAAAGAGAGAGGGAGAGAGAGAGGGACAGATATAGAGACAGAGACAGAGACAGAGAAAGGGACAGAGAGAAGGAGAGGCAGATGGAAAGAGAGAGAGGGATAGAGACAGAGAGAGGGACAGAGAGAAGAAGAGAGGGAGAGAGAGATGGGGAGAGAGAGAGATATAGATAGATAGAGTAGATAAGGAGGGTAGAAAACATCAATCGACCAGACAATGCAGCATTCAAGGCTTTTCTTTGTATCAAATTTGCCCCTATTCATTTCTACACTGATGCGCAAATTCACATAAAATGAATATTCTTGCTTTTCACACGACCATCACATTTATTATACCACACAAGGTCATTGCATTACCTTCACCACCACCACCACCACAGCATACCACAAACGTTCTCAAAGCTCTGGAATAAATTGATATTTCCTCTTCCTTTTCTCCGTCCACTACAAAGGATTACAACGGCGGATCATGCCGGCAGGAGACCTTTTGGTCTGTAACCAGGTCGTATGCGGAAAAAAAATGATAAATAAATAAAAAATACATAAAAATTTTAATAATATAAATAATAATAAATAAAATAAATAAATGCATAGGTACAGTTAGATAATAAACAAACAGGTAAATAGTAAATAATAATAAATTAACAGATAACTAATGATAAATGAAAATCAAACAAACAATAAACAGACAAATAATAACAAACAAATAATGTAAATGACTGTGGTCGCTTGTGTCTTTACTTTTATCTACCTAAACATATTTTGATTTATTTATTATTTAATCAATTTTCTACTTTTTTTTTTTCTGCTTATCTGTCCAATACCGTCTCCTTAAACTTATATTTCATCTATCTTCTATTTCCTCTCCTTGGCCGCAAATTCCTCCTTTCTGTAGCCAGTAGGCATCAACTCATTTTCATGGCATATCAGACTTTGTTTTTAGTGAATGCCACACTACTTTATTCAGGGGAGAGTCGGCCCCTTAACCTATCATAAAACTCAGGAACACAAATTAGATAAAAAAAAAAAAAAAAAAAAAATCAGATTAATATCGTAGGCCCCAAATTAGGTTACTTGTTCTGTCTACTGGCTCGGGAATTGCACCCAACAAAGTCCTCATCCCTCATTGTTCTCTCTGACACATCCCCAACACCAACAACTCCGCAGACCGTTTCTGATGACTGTGGAACTTCGAGCTTGTAGTCCGTAAAACTGGAGACTACAATGCCATTATCGTCCGGGACGGAGACGAAACCACCCCCGCGGACATAAAACGTCAACCCAATTACGCGATCAGGACAAGCCTCGTTGTCGGAAAAAGTGGAGCGCTTCCAGCAAGAAGCGAAGTTTCTGCAACCTCTTCGGGGGAGAGGAAAGAGTTGAGACTACAAGATGGAGTAGTTCCTGTTCCAAAAATCGAAGAAGTATCGGAAGAGGCATACGTGAAGAATGAGGGAGGGGGAAAAGGGTTAAAAGGAAGAAAAGATATAACAAAAAAGAGAAGAGAATGGGAAAGAAGTTGACGAAAGCCAGGAACGAGGACATGAGAAAAAGTAAGTCGATTGACAAAGACGTGACAATAGGAAGTCCGTAATAAAAAAGAGGAAGAAGAAAAAAACGGGAAGGAAGTAGGAAGGAGGAGGAAAAGTGGACGAGGAGGACAAGAAAAGTACGATGGGGAGAAGGAGGAGGAAAGGAGGAGGAAGGGTAAGAGGATGAGGAGATGCAGGAAGAAGAGGAAGAGGAGAAAATGGAGAAGGAAGATGCGAAAGATATGGAGGAGTAGGATATGGAGAGGGAGAATTTTTTCATAGTCTTCTATCCATTGGGAATTCGTTCCGAAGAAGTAGTGTCAAAAACTTGGTCAAGCAGAGACTTTAGCCCGGTAGCAGAACAGAAGGATAGTAGCAGTTAAAAAGTTGTCAGAACATATATCTAATTTTTTTTCGAGAGAATGCTTGACTTCCATCATTAAAGAATTCTGAATGACTTAGTTTGTAGGGGCGTCACTAATACATAAAATATTGATTGCAAAAACATGCAGTCCACACCCGAAACCTGGGGAGGTGGACAAAGAGGAGAAGGAAGAAGAGGAGGAGGAAGAAGAGGAGGAGAGGGGCGAGATGGAAGAAATGGAGGAGAAAAAGAGCAAGGAGGAGAAGGAAGAGGGTGAGGAGGAGGAGAAGGAAGAGGGTGAGGAGGAGGAGAAGGAAGAGGGTGAGGAGGAGAAGGATGAAGAAGAGGAGAAGGAGGAGGAAGAGGAGGAGGAGGAGGTGAAAGAAGTGGGTGAGAAAGAGGAAGAGGGGGAGGAGGTGAAGGAGGAATAAAAAGTTGAAATTGAGGAAAAAGAAGAGATAGAAGAGGAAGAAGAAGAAGAGGAAGAAGACGAAGAAGAAGACGACGAAGAAGAAGAAGAAAAAGAAGAAGAAGGCGAAGAAGAAGAGGAAGAAGAAAGAAGAAGATTAAGAAGAAAAAGAAGAAAAAGATGAAGAGGAAGAATAAATAGAAGAAGAGGAAGAAGAAGAGGAAAAGCTTACTTATCATGAAGGACGAAAGGACAATGAGGAGGCTATGAAGGAGCGGAAGAAGAATATTTTCATCGACTCTATCCTTGAGGCGCAATCGGAAGCCTGCGGGTCTCGCAACTTCCGTGTCCCGGGTTCGAGTCCTGCACTCCTCTTCGATTCCCAGCAGTGACTGTCACCTTCCCCAACAGTCCAAGCGCATAGGGCAATGGTGAGTGCTTCGGTCGTAGTTACGCGTCTCCAGATGTAGACTCTTCCCAAGGGGAATATCGTACCGAAGAGAATTCACAGAAGCTGTGGGGGATTTCAGGCGAAAAGTAGAAAGGAGAGATGGTACAAGTTAAAAAGTGATCGGCAGTTTTCTGTGAGTGGAGATGATTCTTCAACTGAGTTGAGGAGGAGGACGAAGAGGAAGAGGATATGGAGAAATATAAAGAGGAGGTCACTGAGGAGGAGGTGGAGGAGGAAGAGGTTATGGAGGAAGCGGAGGAAGAACAGGAGGAGAGGGTGGGAGATATGAAGGAGTAGTAGTAGGAGGAGGATATGAAGGAGGATGTGAAGAAGGAGGAGGAGGAGTGGAAGAAGGGAGCGTGAGACGAACGAAGGTGAAACAGCAGACGGAAGTGGAGGAAAAAGTGGAAGCGGAAAAAGTGGAGGATGTGGAACAGGAGGAGAGAAGAAAGAGGAGGAGGAGGAGGAGAAGGAGGGGGAGGAGGAGAAGGAAGAGGAAAAGGAGGAGGAGGAGGAGAGTTCGGCTGAGGAAAAATTTGGAGGGGCGGTCATCATCGGTGTAGTTAGCGTTAGTGAGGAAGATAAAAAAAAATGAAAATAAAAAGTAAATAAAATAAAATAAAATAAAAATAAATTAATAAACAAACAAAAACAAAATAGAATCAATCCTGTGAACAGTGTCATTGGCTCTTAGGCGCGACCCAATAGGATTTCCAAATCACACAGTGAATTTAGTGTGTTGGTCTGGACGCTTTCAAGTAATGGCCAACTCAAACGTCACACTTGGAAAATAGGACGCTATCTCTTACTTGCCATCGCAACTAAATCCACAGTTTCTGCCATACTTTCGTCTGCAGTGGTGTATATGTATATATACAGGGTCATAGTTAGATGTAGGCAAAGACATACCGCCATCAACACAGGCAAAACACATAAGACAGGTTCAATAGTTTAAACTGGCAGGCAAATCAACAGAGAGACAGGGAGACAGGTTGGGAGACAAATAGACAAGGAGGAGAGACACAGAAACAGA
>NC_134819.1:21493580-21498580 GCF_046742065.1 Oratosquilla oratoria
CAGATTTATGGGATAGGAGGAAAGCTTTTGGGAGCTGTCAAGAGTTTTTATGTGAGTAGTAGAGCATGTGTTAGGATTGGAAATGGAGAGAGTGAGTGGTTTGAAGTAAAGGTGGGACTTCGTCAAGGATGCGTTATGTCGCCCTGGCTGTTCAACTTATACATGGATGGGGTGGTGCGAGAGGTAAATGCTAGGGTAGTGAGTCAGGGATTGGAGATGGTTAAAGAAAATGGAGAAAAGTGGGAGGTGAGCCAGCTGTTGTTTGCGGACGACACTGCGCTTGTGGCAGGGTCAGAGGAGGGATTGAGGAAGCTGGTGGCAGAGTTTGGGAGAGTATGTGATAGAAGAAAGCTAAAGATAAATGTGGGTAAAAGTAAGGTGATGAGATGTACAAGGGGTGAAAGTGGCAGTAGACTGGAAGTGAACATTAAGGGAGAGCGACTGGAGGAAGTGGATAGTTTTAGATACTTGGGTGCAAGTGTAGCAGGAAAAGGTGGAGTGAAGGTGGAGGTAGAATGTAGATTGAGAGAAGCGAGTAAATGCCTTGGTGGTTTAAAGAGTGTAATGAGAAATAGACATTTGGGAATGGATGCGAAGAGGAGACTGTATGAAGGAGTGATTGTGCCAACAGCACTGTATGGGGCAGAAACGTGGAACATAAGAGAAGAAGAGAGAAGGAGTTTGAATGTGTTTGAGATGAGGTGTCTGAGAAGTATGGTGGGGGTTACTAGGCTAGATAGAGTGAGAAATGAGGAGGTGAGGAGGAGAACAGGGGTGAAAAAGGATTTGGGAGAGAGGGTTGATGAAAGAATATTAGGATGGTTTGGACACATGGAAAGAATGAGTGAAGAAAGACTAGTAAAAGAGGTATGGAAGGCAGATGTGGAGGGAGTGAACATGAGGGGACGTCCTAGGATGAGGTGGATGGATGGGGTGAAGGGGGCTTTGGGAAAGAGGGGAATGTCTGTTGAGGAAGGAAGGGAGAGGACGGAAGACAGAGGTGAGTGGAGAATGGTTGTATATAGATGATGTTGTGACTGCATGAGGAGGAATGGGCGGGGGGGGGGGGGGTGGGGTAGTATGTGTGAGTAAATTTTGACGCAGCCCGAAGGGATTTCTCCCCGTCCTCTCCTTATATGCAAAGGGGGACGGAGAGGGGGGGTCGCCGATTAAATGAAGCGGCCTTGCTGTGGATGTACTGTGTCTTGCGACACTGCTTCTGACCCAGGGCGGTGGGCAGGGTGCAGGGATGACCCGTCATCCAGGAGGTGCTCAGATGAGAGGAAGGGTGGGAGGGGTGTGGAGTGTATGTAGGGATGAAATGGGTGGGAGTGTTTTTATGCCTTTCCCTTTTTGGCTACCTCCCTTGGAAGGGGGAAAAAGCCTTGGTATATGTATGTATGTATGTATGTATAAAGGAACGGTGAAAAACGTAGATAAGCCACAAACCTGGAATATTATATATCTATATATATATATATATATATATATATATATATGTGTGTGTGTGTGTGTGTGTGTGTGTGTGTGTGTGTGTGTGCGCGCGCATATATGTTTGAATGTGTATGTACCTAATTGTATTATATAGGAAGGGGAGCTATGCTCGTAGTGGCCCGTCTTTGTATCGAGTGGCCCGTCTTTGTATCTCAGCATCTACTTTGTTCTTAAATAAACCAATAAATTAATATACATAAGTGTACGTGTGGTCATGTGTGTGTGTGTGTGTGTGTGTGTGTTTGCATATTTGCGTACACAAGCACGCACACCCACGCATATGCATACTAGACATACCTAGACCTCCTACCCTCGCGTCCTTGGCCCACATCTAGAAGGACCCAAAGACCAGGTACGCGCCACTGCCCGGGAACATGAGCAGATCCCGGACAGCAAAGGAGACCATTCCCGGCCAACGCTGCTGCTGCTGCTGCGTCCTGTGGCCTCGGGTGGGCCACCAACCCGTGACGAAATATTCACCTTCTTCCACCGAAACCCAGGAGGTGGATCAAAGGCCTCCACTTCGTCCGTCCTCACTCCACTTCCCTCCCACCCTTCCCTGTAACCTCTCCTCCCTCACGCGTGGTGTTGTAAGTCCTCCAACTCCTGTTCTTCCTCCTCCATTTACAAATCTAATAACCTCCTACGATTCGTTCAATATCCTTTCGGCACTTCTGTGTGATCAAATATGGAGACAGACGTGGTCGTCATTATATACAAAAAATTCTGGCTGAAAGAAATGCAGCTTTGTGTGTGCGTGCAAAACAAAATGGACGCATGTACTCATGTTCGTAAACTGAGATAGGTTCAAGAGAATGTGTATGTGCTCACATTGTGTGTTTGTGTGTGTGTGTGTGTGTGTGTGTGTGTGTGTGTGTGTGTGTGTGTGTGTGTGTGTGTGTGTGTGTGTGTGAATCACCATAGTCTTGGATCACGTGTTGGACTCGTGATCGACAGCCATCACCCTCCCGAAAGAGAGCTCAGAGCTCATATATGACCAATCTATGGGTAATGCTGTGACCTTACACGCACACACACCCCCAACTCCCCGCCCACGAGTTGGAGTAACGACCAGCAACGCATTGATACTGAAATTATTTCAGCCCTAGGCGTGATTCGAACCCGGACCGCCTCTACGGCGTGTGTGTGTGTGTGTGTGTGTGTGTGTGTGTGTGTGTGTGTGTGTGTGTGTGTGATTCACAATGGTCTTTGGATCACGTGTTGGACTCGTGATCGACAGCTATTTCCCTCCCGGAAGAGAGCTCAGAGCTCGTATGACCGATCTATGGGTAATGCTGTGACCTTACACAAACACACACCCACAACTCCACGCCCACGAGAGTTGGAGTAACGACTCGAAGCGCAACGATACTGAAATTATTTCAGCCCTGTGTGTGTGTGTGTGTGTGTGTGTGTGTGTGTGTGTGTGTGTGTGTGTGTGTGTGTGTGTGTGTGTGTGTGTGTGTGTGTGTGTGTGTGTGTGTGTGTGCAAGCACGTCCTTGTGGTATGTACGTGCGTTGGTAATAAACACAAACACCAAAACTAGCCCAGGCACTAGAAAAAAAAATATTATGCAGATTCAAAACGACTGTGTACTTACGCAACACATGTTGTGTACCCAAACAGGGCAGAAGCCCAGTTTGGTCAAGCCCCACGGCCAAATAAAACCTGACATCTGGTTTCAGCTCCACAATACAAAGCAACGACGAAGTACTTCTTCGCCACAGTGATGCGGTTAATCCCCAGTCACAACCAAGCTTACGACCGGTTTCCGACCCCCTCCTTGTACGGTAGCACTTTGGTTTCTCTCACTCACGGTTAGCGTCACGTGGCTATTTCATATGCATCTTCATGACGGGGAAGAGGGGGAGGAAATTCATTCCCATTCTACTGTCCCTACATACTCCACTCCCGTCTTCCCTCTTCCCTCCCTCTTATCTTGGCACATCCTGAATGACGTGTCATCCCTGTATCTCGCCCACTTGCCCTGGGTCAGAAGTAGTGTCGCAAGACACAGCACATCCACAGCAAGGCCGCTTCATTAATTCGGCGACTCCCGTCTCCGTCCCCTCGTGAGTTCATACATATACATACATGAGATCATACATATACATACATGAGATCATATACATATGGTTATGAATATATGCAACCTTTAAATGACCCTACACACGATGAACTCATTGACACCACGTCAGACCCTTCTTGGAATCCCCGTGAGATTCCTCCTGAAGAAATTTTATTAAAAACCCCAAAAGAATAAAAAACGAAATCTTTCCGACCATCCGGCGCCTAAAACACTTCAACAGCTTTAGGATGAGAGACCTCTCCAAGTCTCTGGCAAGGAGAACCCTGTCGGGGGCCCCATTCACGTAGTTTCAAGTCTCTCTGAAGGAGACTTAAAAACTTGTAAACGAATTCCTCCGCCTCCTCCTCCACCAACCTCTTCAAGAAATTTTCCCTCACCTCGGCCTCCAGAAAGACGGGACTCCCCCGAGATCCAACTCCCGAATAAGAAAGTCATTTTAATTCTTTTTTTTTTATCTCAATGAACGCTCCTCTCTCTCTCTCTCTCTCTTTCTTTCTCTCTCTCTCTCTCTTTCTTTCTCTCTCTCTCTCTCACACACACACACACACAGAGTGGCGGATATCTGGAACAAATTGGATAAAGCAACCATGTGTGCAAGAATTATACAAGCATTTAAGAACAAACTTCATGCTGAAAGATACAAAGACGTGTCACTACGAGCATAGCTCTCTTCCCGTATAATACAATTAAGTAAATTAGGTAAAGGTGAATACATACACACACACACAGACACGCACGCACGCACACACACACACACACACACACACACACACACACACACACACACACACACACACACACACCTTCATTCTGATTTTTGGCGTTGCTATCATCAGATGCCAAATAAAGTGGGTGGGGGGAAATGTCTGACTGTTGGCACCACGTTAGGTTAATACTCCTGCAACACATGAACAATGGGGAAAAAACTCCACGGGATCTAGAGAAGAAAAAAAAAAATACTTGGAACACCACAATCTACCTTCAATCGAAGGACTGCACAGCTCGCTAGAAGCGAGACAGAGCTCATCCATTCTCAATGTCCCTCTCCCCTCCCCCTCCCCCATCCCCTCCTCTCTCCCTTGATCCTCATCTCCCTTTGTCCCTGACAGCGCCACAAGACAAACCGTCAGATGAAAGGTGATGCCATGAATGTCGCATCTATTCCCCGGCCCGTACATACCCAGATCGAGAACTTCATTCAAATGAGCAAATCAAAAGGAGTCTATGACTGGTTAAACACGCCACACGCAGACTCTTCCAGGTCTCGGTGTCCGGGATCTCGGTGAACGAAGTATTTGGAACTGAGGAGCAATTGTCCCAAATGGGAGTGTTTGGCAACAGCACCAAGTCACCTGGTTGACCTTCACAGACAAGTGTTGCAGGCAGGCAGGCAGGCAGGCAGGCAGAGACCATCAG
>NC_134819.1:21503580-21558580 GCF_046742065.1 Oratosquilla oratoria
CCCAGAGCATTTTGAGAGTTCAAAACACATTAAAGTCTTGTTCAGGACTTTAAACTCTGACCTCTAAAACTCACTTAGATTTACACAGAAACACACACAAACACCCACCCACTCACCCACACCCACACGACTCGATGGCGAAGTGGTTAGACTTCCCAGTCGCCACTACGACGGTCCGGGTTGGAATCCCGCCCAGGGCTGAAACAATTTCAGTATCGCTGCGATGCGAGTCGTTACTCTAACTCTCGTGGGCGGGTAGTTGGGGGTATGAATGCATGTAAGGTCACAGTATTACCCACAGATCGGTCATATGAGCTCTGAGCTCTCTTCCGAAAGGGAAATAGCTGTCGATCACGAGTCCGACACGTGGTCCAAGCCCATGGTGGTGAATCACACACAAACACACGGGTGCAATCACCACGAGTTTTAATTAAACTTGAGCCTAATAGATGACCAGATTAAGTTTGGATTCACCAGTATCGACTATTTAAAGCCACTCGGATCTTGAGCTTGGCTTTATTGGAAGCCTCAAAGGTCGACATTGCGACATCTACGTAAGTGACCTTCGTCCATTCATGCACGAGCTATGACGTTTCTCCTTGCCCACTTCCTGTCTTGCAAACTCGTGCGTTCTTTCTTCCCCCTTCCCTTTCGTTTACCCAAATAATTACCTTCTCCTCCTCCTTTCATTCGCGTTCCCCTTCCCTAATGGGGCATTTAGACGGGCAAACAGTTTGACAAACCCGGTTTGTCAAACATGTGTTTGAAGTGATGTTTGACCGTGTGAATAGGGTATTTGGTTGTAAAACACGTTCGACAAACGTGTTAGACGACCAAATACCCCACTCACACGGTCAAACATCACTTCAAACACTTGTCTGACAAACTGGGTTTGTCAAACTGTTTGACCGTGTAAATGGACCTTAATACAAATACCTCCTGCTCCTCCTCCCTTCCATCCCTATTTTCCCTAAAACACTCACTTTTAGGTCTCCCACCTTCCCAAGGATCCTTATCTCCTTATCTATCCTGAATGCTCCCCCCTCCCTCCCCTCCCCCCCGCCACAACAGAACTCCCCCCCCCACCTTCACCTCCCCTCCCCCTATCCTCCTCCTTTTTTAACTAACACTGTCTGGAGACTTACCTGCATCAATAAAGGAGACAGTATAGATAACCTAACCTTCCCTTCACTCCCCTCCCCCTCCCCCTCCCCCCCGTACCCACCACCACTATACTCCCCACCCCCCCTCACCTGCATCCGTCAGGTGGAGAGTAGAGACCCCAACTCCCAGTCCTCCCAGAGTGATAGATAAGAGGGGGAGAGAGAGAGAGAGAGAGAGAGAGAGAGAGAGAGAGAGAGAGAGAGAGAGAGAGAGAGAGAGAGAGACAGAGAGAGATAAAGATAGATATAGAGAGATAATGATAGAAAGAGTGAGAGATAGGTATAGAGAGGAAGAGATAGATAGAGTGATAGATAAAGAGGGAGAGAGATAAAGATAGAGAGATAAAGATAGAGAAAGACAGAGATGAAGAGATAAAGATAGAGTGAGTGAGAGAGGAGAGAGTGAGTGAGAGAGAGAGAGAGAGAGAGAGAGAGAGAGAGAGATAAAGAGAGACGGGGGGGGGTGACATGACACGAGCGAGAATGACTGGAAGAAAAAGATTCTTTCTGCTCCTTCTCCTCCTGATTGGAGGTTAAAAAAAAAAAAAAAAAAAAAAAAAAAAAAAAAAGTCCAAGATGAAGACAGCTAACACCATGGAGGGGTGGGGGTGGTGGTTTTTGGACACCAGCCAGATCCCCCCCACATCTCCCCATTACCCCCCCTCCTTATCCACCCACCCCCTAACATTCTCCCTCTCACGTGGAGGTCTGGGGGAGGGGGAGGGAGAGAGGGAGAAGGGGGTAAAGGTGTAATAAACTCTTGCAAACAAGATCGCAGATATTTTGTTGGATCGAGCTCTTTGAAGGTTACATTGCGTTGCACATGACGGGTGTCACACACACACGCGCACACACACACACACACACACACACAAACACACGTACACACACACAAACACACAGACATGTACACATAAACTCAAGGGAACCGTATGTCTAGGGTCGTGTATCTCAAAGACGGACACTGTTAACCATAATCTCTTTGATCTGACCAGACTGTAGAGTACAGGGTCGGGGTGGGTGGGTGGGGGTGAGAGAAGGGTGATGGGGGAGAGGGAGGAGGAGGGGAAGGGTGAAAGGGAAGAGGAAGGGTGAAAGGGGAGGGGGAGGGTGAGGGGGAGGTGGAGTCCGAGTTGCCTCGGATTTCAGATGATTATTACTATAACTATTAGACGAAACGAGACATGTTAATTGGGAGGAACACACTGCATTATGAGATGCTGTTAAGGAAGCCCTACAAGCTCGAAACGTAAACTAGAATAAAAGGAAATGAAATGACTAAGGAAATATATAAATAAGAAGAACATGAAGTACAGATGTGAACAGAGCAAAATAGTTATTGACTAGCAGGCAAACACGGAATTACCAGAAACAGCAAGAATAGAGAAAGGGATGAAATTGGTAGAGGAACCCATGTGTGTGTGTGTGTGTGTGTGTGTGTGTGTGTGTGTGTGTGTGTGTGTGTGTGTGTGTGTGTGTGTGTGTGTGTGTGTGTGTGTGTGTGTGTGTGTGTGTATATATATCTGTATGAGAGTGTATATATATATATGTGTGTGTGTGTGTGTGTGTGTGTGTGTGTGTGTGTGTGTGTGTGTGTGTGTGTGTGTGTGTGTGTGTGAGTGTGTGAGTGAGTGTGTATGTGTGTGTATTCAATAACTCCAATTCGAAAATTGAAAATCTACAAACTTCAGGAGCTGGTACAAGTCTCATAACACAAATGATGACAACTATAATAATACTAAATATGATTAACAATAATAGTTGCAACATTACAATCAATATGAAAATAACAGCTGTGTGTGTATGTATGTATCTATGTGTGTGTGTGTGTGTGTGTGTGTGTGTGTGTGTGTGTGTGTGTGTGTGTGTGTGTGTGTGTGTGTGTGTGTGTGTGTGTGTGTGTGTGTACACAGACCGTGAGAGAACATGTTCACGAAAATCAGTGTTCCCTAGTTCCGGCAGAAGCTGAGAGAGGCGGGAGGGGGAAGGGGAGGGTTGTGAAATGAAGGGGAGCAGGTCAAGGTAACGATGTGTGTGTGTGTGTGTGTGTGTGTGTGTGTGTGTGTGTGTGTGTGTGTGTGTGTGTGTGTGTGTGTGTGTGTGTGTGTGTGTGTGTGTGTGTGTGTTGGGGGCACCACCGTACAGTCGCTTTCAGGAGTTGATATGCACTTCCAATCAAAACTGCAAAAGTAACGCTGTTACCAGTCTTCAAAATAATTTTCTGTATAATGGTTGTCTTATAACAAAAACGGGTAACACGTGCATGAGTTATTGTAGTCATACAAAAATAAAAAATCGAGATTCATTGGCATCAAATTGATGTACACAAACTTTTGAAATAAGAAAAATTGGTGTACGACTTGACGCGGTACGCTGTCGCCTCTACGTCCTTCGGGTCTCCGTCCACGCGCTGCTCCTTGAATCACAAACCTCATCAGAACGTCCCTCCTCCCTCAGCCCAGTCCCTCCTCCACCTCCGGCAGCGTTTCCGTCTGGAGTCTTCAGTTCTTCTCTGTCGTCGCCTCAAAGCCGATTCAGGTCTGGGAGGTGTCAGACGCTTTTATTCAGATAAGAAATGACCCTCAGATACGGAGACTCAGGACAAAAATAAACCTACTCCGACCTTTGATGTTACATTCGAGTTAAAATTAAATTCTGTTCGCTTCGGAGCGGAACACTGAAAGAAGTGGTCAAGGAACTATTGGAACATAAATATTCACAAAGAAATAAAAATCTGAAGGTAATTTGGTTAATAATCACCGCGTCAGGTTGATGCCGAAATGACCCGAATGACCCGGATGACCAGTAAGGAAGTTTTGGTCGATGCTGGAAGCAAAGGAGAGGTCATGGTTGCCAACAAGTACTGACAACACAGACACCATAATTACTGTCCATAAATATTTTTGGAGTAATCTTCTCTCTGATACAATTCTTGTTCAATTGAATAGCCGCTGACGTTCTGACGATCTGTGGAGCTGAGCGCTCAAAATTGCGGAAGACCTTTTTTGTCCATAAATATTAAGCCCGCGAGGAACCCTTCATTCATTCATTCCAGTAGCATTGTAACTCCATACCGTAGGGCCTGTGGTACATTGGTATCAGTCCTTGAAAGGTCCGGCTTCCATCCCACATGAACATACTTTGTATTGTATGCAAAGGTATATGCAAATATCCGGCATACATGCAAGCCCACTCTCTCTCTCTCTCTCTCTCTCTCTCTGTCTCTCTCGCTCGCACGCACACACACACACACACACACACACACACTCACACACACGGCTCGACGGCGCAGTGGTAGCGTTCGCAACCGCTACCCCAGCGGCTCTAGTTCAACTTCCGCCCAGGGGTGAAAATTTGTCAGTGTCGCTGCGCTGCGAGCCGGTACTTTATCACTAGTGGAAGGGGAGTCATGTGTGTGTGTGTGTGTGTGTGTGTGTGTGTGTGTGTGTGTGTGTGTGTGTGTGTGTGTGTGTGTGTGTGTGTGTGTGTGTGTGTGTGCGCGCGCGCAAAATTACAGCATTACCCATAGATCGTGCATATATGAGCTCTGAGCTCTCATTCGGGAGGGTAATAACTGTTAATCACAAGTCCAGCACGTGATCAAAGACCATGGTGAATCACACACACACACGCAAAGCCCCTTTTCTTCCATAAACAAGACACAGGCACCAAAAACAAGGTCAGAGGTCGATCGACCCACAGGAACATTATCTACCGGTACGATCACCAAAAACTGCCACACTTAGTCTCCATTGGGTGTCCCGTGGGTTAGTGAAGTTTTTCTTTTGACAGTTTAAGTGTCGTTAGGCACAGTTGCCTCCACTTCTAACTATAACACAGTGGCTGATGACCCTCTAAGGAGCTGTGGGGGCCGTCTGGATCGTAAATTTACGATGTGAACGAGCCTTTTTACGACCACGTGCACCCGTTCGCATCGGAAAGGTTCGGAGTGAAGAAATGCGTTTTCGAGGGGGGGTACTGACGACAAAAGTCTCGTGCAGGCAGTATTTCGGGAACTTCAGCGGCACCCCTACGGACCATGGGCACGAAGCGTTGTATTGTGACTGGAGATTGATCTAAAAAAAAAAAAAAAAAAAAAAAAAAAAAATCTACTGCCTTTCTGTTCCTCTATTCTTCCTTATATCTGCCCTTTACCATGGCAAAGAATCCCTTTTTCGGTATGATACTGTTCTGACAGTACCAATACCAGCTACTGTAATTCCAAGAAGTGAAGTATTACGAAGACGCAGAGGCTGATTCACGCTGAAGCAGCCCCGTAGCCGATCTGGAGAGTTTTGGATCAGAAGAAGTCTTGGATGTCTGCGATGCTGGGCGTCAAGGTTCCTCTCTCTCTCTCTCTCTCTCTCTCTCTCTCTCTCTCTCTCTCTCTCTCTCTCTCCCTCTCTCTCTCGTCCGCGAAGACGCGTTTTGGCGTCTCGCCGACTTCGTCATCGCTTTTGAAGTTTCTGGGCTTCAGACTTCCTATATCGGAGCCACTTGACCAAGTTAGTGCTAGATGAGGAGAGGGGGAAGGGGAGTGAAGAAAAGGAGGAGGAGGAAGAGGAGGAGGAAGAGGAGGAGGAAAAGGAGGAGAGGGAGAAGAGAGAGGAGGCGGGAGGGGGAGTGAAGAATGGGAGGAGGAGGAGGAGAAGGAGGACAGGCAGAGGAGGGAGGAGGGAGAGGAGGGGGATTGAAGAAAAGGAGGAAAAGGAGGAAAAGGAGGAGGAGGAGGAGGAGGGAAAGAGGAAAGGAGAGGAAGAGAGGGCGGAGAATAGGGAGAAGAGGGAAAGACAGAGGATGAAAAGGATGAGGAGGGATAGGAGGGAACGAAGAGGGAAAGGAGGGAGGAGGAGGAGGAGAAGGAGGAAGAAGAGGAGGAGGAGAAGGGAGAGGAGGAGGAAGAGAAGGAGAAGGAGGAAAAGGAGGAAGAGGAGGAGGAAGAGGAGGAGGAAGAGGAGGATGAGGAGAAGGGAGAGGAGGAGGAAGAAGAGGAGAAGAAGGAGTAAGAGGGAAAGAAGGAAGAGGAGGAGGAGGAGGAAGAGTAGGAGGAAGAGGAGGCGTGTTGGGGCGTGGGTGTTAGTGCAGACGCTGAGGAAAGACCTTGTGATAGTTGTGGTGGAGACTCGAGCCGAGGAACGGTACATTTCGAGGTTGGAGGAGCTGCGAGACATCGAGAGGAAGAGGTGAAGGACAACGTTGGGGGGACGGGAAGGGGGAGAGAGGAAGGGCTGTAGGGGGGGATGGGAGGGAAACAGGGGGGGATTGGGAGATATGGGATGGTGATGGTTGATAAGATGAATCAGGCTATGATTATGAGGAGGAGGAAGAGGAGGAAGAGAAAAGGAGAAGAGGAGGAGGAAGAAGATTTGGAGGAGGAGGAAGAGGAGGAAGAGAAGATGGAGGAGAAGGAAGAGAAGAAAGAGGAGGAGGAGGAGGAAGAGGAAGAGATGGATATGAAGGAGGAGGAAGAGGAGAAGGAAGAGATGGAGGAGGAGATATAGGAGGAGGAGGAAGAGAATTACATATAGAACGAGAGGAATGACCACGGTAAAATATCTTGTAACAAAACCTTGTCTATGGTGAAGACATTTATATATGAGCCGAGTATCAGGTTTCTTGTATCAGTAACGTATACGATAATTTGATGCATTAGTTTCAGTTTCAATTATTTCTGGAAAGAAATCGTTATACATTTAAAAAATAATATTCTATTGGTCTTATTTCGTATGTATAAATAACTACACACACACATATACACTGTGTGTGTGTGTGTGTGTGTGTGTGTGTGTGTGTGTGTGTGTGTGTGTGTGTGTGTGTGTGTGTACGTGAATACAATTACCATTAACTCTTCATGATGACATGAATATGCACAATTTATCTAGAAATATAAAGGCATGTTCCCACTGCAATGAATGCTAAGTATATTCGAGTAATTGATTAAACATATCGTAATATGATTACAAACATAAAGGGATTATTTGCGAATACACACATATACTATATATACATAGATATACCAAACACTATCTACCCAGTATTTACACACACACACACACACACACACACACACACACACACACAATTCGATGGCGCAGTGGTAGAGTTCCCGGTAGCCACTACGGCGATCCTGGTTCGAATCCCGCCCAGGGCTGAAATAATATCAGTATCGCTGCGCTTCGAGTCGTTACTCCAACTCTCGTGGGCAGGGAGATGGGTGTGTGTGTGTCTGCGTGTAAGGTCACAGCATTACCCATAGATCGGTCATATATGAACTCTGAGCTCTCTTCCGGGAGGGAAATAGCTGTCGATCACGAGTCCAACACGTGATCCAAGACCATGGTGAATCACACACACACACACACACACACACACACACACACACACATACACACACACACACACACACATACACACACAGAAACAAACAACCACGCACATACGCGAACGCATGCATTCACACACACACACACACACACACACACACACACACACACACACACATAGAATGGATAATGATTAAATTACAAAAAAAACAAGGGAAGTGATGATAACGAACGAAGTATTTGTCACCTGAAACACAAATCAAAAGGATCACTGGAGAAATTGATAATCTACTGAGAATCATAAAAGTAGCATTGCATTACATGGTCAAAGACACTTTGAAGAAAATGATCGTAAACTTAATCCGCCCTATATTGGAATATGCAGCAGTGGTGTTGTCGCTAAACAATGATCACTTTTAAAGGTTAAAAATAATTCTTAATGTCACAATTTCACTCTTGAATACTGAATGTACTATTGACGTTAATCATAAAATATTCTCTGTCTGCAGAGTATTTGCAAAATTAGAAGTCCTTCTCTCGACAGAATCTAGCGAAAATAAACGTACTTTTTGTGTACAAAAATTACATCGTCTGCGAACTTCTCTTTCGAGACATTATGAATAAATGTGCAACCTCGGTGGCAGTCAAATGGTTCCGCCCGGGCCTCGCACGACTGTCGCATTAGAGAATGATTAAAAAAAAAAAAAAAAAAAAAAAAAAAAAAAATATATATATATATATATATATATATATATATATATATAAAATATATATATATATATCGAACTTTAAAATGTCTAAGTCTAGTGTCACTTCTTGTCAATTCGCATATTCTAGATGTGCTCACTGTCGACTATTTTCGCGAGACAGGCAGACAAAAGAGACAGAATTTGGCACATTCATTAAACTCGGAGCTCATATATATGAGACCGATCTATGGGTAATGCTGTGACCTTTCATGCATACACACATCCAACTCCCCACTCACGAGAGTTAGAGTAACGACTCGTAGCGCAGCGATACTGAAATTATTCCAGCCTTGGGTAGGATTCGAATCCGGACCGCCGTAGTGGCGACCGGGAACTCTATCACTGCGCCATCGAGTCATGCTCCTGAAGCTATGATAGAGGCACATTCTCGGTTCACGCACATATGATAAAAGTATTTCTAATATCTATATAATAATAGCATTGATTACCGATGGACCTTTATCATATATCTATCTATTATCTATTTATCATAAGCATTTTTATATATGAAACCAAAGTACAGATGGCAACAATGCAAAGTTTCTAGACGAAATAGAATTAATTTTATCTTATCACACTTTCAATTTTGTTCTTCATTTTTTTTTTAAGATACGGTTCCAGGACTTGTGTGCAATGGCACGGCCGTGAAGTGTAGCACAGGGACATGATCTATATTAATACGTTTCGTAACACATTTCAGAGAAGAGAAGCCGCTTCAGAATTGGTCTTGTTTACCAGAGACGGGATGATGATGTGCCTTTTTAGCACGCAATGCCGAGAAACAGGCCACGATTGCCAAACGCCGATATCGTTTCTTTTATTCTTTTTTTAGTAATCTCCTCTGCTGCAACGAGGAACATGAGTCTAATCTTATATTCATGTGTTCGTTTCACCGTCACAGCAACAACAACAACAACAACAAATTTTAAGTGTAAATATATACGCGTGCTTCGTACTTTTTCGTACGTTTCCAACTGCTTATCTTAACTTGTAGGCTCTTCATGGAAAGAGGAAACATTTACCCTTCCGCTTTTATTCGCCCACTTCCACATGTCTGAGGTGGAAGACCTCCGGCGGTACCCGGAGAGGCTGGCCATCGGTTCCCTCTTTCACTGTCACGGCGAGCTCCTCAATAACAATAACAAATCCCATTCAGTCCATTCTTAATTCTCTTGCAGGTTCAATGTACCCCCTTGACATACGCAATGTGAAGTTTATGGCTATATGTATGTCATTGTGACAAATGGTAATAAGTTTCAACGCAAGAAATCGAACATTGGCAGTCGCTAAGGCAAAGGTTCGAGTACTTGCGGTGGAGCTTATAGCTATATATAGTTGAACTGTTTTCGTACATTCTATATAAAATATGCATGAAAAAAGACTTACAAATAATTACGTACTTGTTTCCGGCAAGACACTCAGAAACAAAATACTTAAGAGGTGCCAATCACAATAAAGTTCGCCTCTTATCAGTTATTTGAGTGTAGCTTAAAGTTGGGAATTGTTCTGACAAGGTAAAAGGTTATATGACGCTACGTGAACCTTCCTTTACATTGGTAAAAAACGCACACACACGCGCACGCACACACACGCACACGCACACACACACACAATACAGTCGGTGTTTGAGTTGAGGTACTTTAAAATTCTGATCTTGTGTTTGACCTTTCAAAGTCACTCCAAGTCAAAGAGTCTAAATTAAGCGAAAGCTCGTGTACGACTTCTTATGTACTTAGATATTTCTTTATTTGCAAAAGTTTGAAAAATCCTCTAAGTATTTGTGACTTTGAGTTTGAACTTATGGAAACACTCAAGGTCCATGGATGTTTCACTGTTGTATATCCTTAACTGGGGAATCAGATAAAGATCATCGTAAGTTGAATTAACAGATGATTTCTGACAAAAGCCATCTTCAAAGATCTTGAACTTGGCTTTGACCTTTTTACCCGATCCATTTCGTCATAATGTGATAATCCCAACCAAAAACAATACCTATCATTCGGAATTCGCCCGGGCGAGGCGACGGAACAGTACATACATATACAAGGAGACAATATCAAAACCTGCCAACCTTCGCCACATTCCCGCGAGAACAACGCGCGATTTTGGCGCCCTCTTCGCGAAGAGTCTGGCTCGCTTGCATTGCAGGTTCTTGCGCACAGCTCAGCGTGAAGTCAACAGCCGCGCCGAAGGAGTCGAGGCCAAGGAGAACCGGTGAACCACCAGATCCTGCTAGACACTGAATAATGATGACTTAACTAAGGTGTGTGTGTATGTGTGCCACAAGGATAGTGATGGTGCGGCTTCCAAGAAGGGCAAAGGTGAACAAACGGACACTCTCTACGAGAAAGAGAGAGAGAGAGAGAGAGAGACAAAGACAGAGAGAGAGACAGACAGAGAGAAGACTACATTTCAGAATGATAGTGTGAATCTTTTAGATGCGGTGACAAAATGTAACGCATTTGGCGATTCGAGGAAATCTTAGGAAACGAGGACAACTGGCCTACAGGAGATAATCCTACCAGGCGGATGGTATGAAGGTAAGAAGGTAAGGTGAAAGGTAAGAAGGTGAGAAGGTAAGAAGGTAAGAAGGTAAGAAGGTGAGAAGGTGAGAAGGTGAGAAGGTAAGGTGAGAATGTGAGAAGGTAAGAAGGTAAAAAGGTAAGAAGGCCACTGTAACGCATTTGGTCTCAGAGTAAACACTATTTGAGGATGAACCTTTTATTGGTTGTACACAGTTTCCCGAGATGGTCTTCAATGGGTAACTCGGAACGAAACGAGTAATGACCAATAATTATTGTATGCCGTAAAGCCGTTTAGTTCTGTGATAAAGTGACTTCCAGCTGGTTAGGAAACAGGTCTACAAAACAAGAAGGGAGGCTCAAACAATATAGCCTCAAAGGAGAAACTCATATGACTTGAGTTCAGAGTGGTGGAATTCAAAATTTCAAATTTCGTTTCCAGCACAGGTGCAAAAAAAAAAAAAAAAAAAAAAAAAAAAATCCTTGTAATTTCTCTCCGGTTTCTTGGCTCAGTAAAAAAAAAACGCCGCGCAAAATCCGGGCCTGGAAAACTGGATAGGAAGTTAGTTCGCTGGAATTTCATTTGGCACCCGTATTGTGTTACCGAAAACAAAGAATCGCCGGAATCCTTTTATTTTTGCCCCGTTTTTTAATTTTCGGAAAATTAAATGGCTCAAGATGCTTTCTGTACCCAATTCCGGGTACTCTACGCTACAAAATTCGTGACTGCCTTAAGAGAATGATGTCTTGGAGTCATCTGGACGCATTGGAGTTTTAGAGTTTAATAAGAGGCTGGAAGTTAGACAAGGGGAGGCTGGTTTTGCTTGCCTTGGTGGGCGTGGTTACCTGAGTGGGTGCAGCTGCACTGGTTTGAACAGTTAGTATCGGCTTCACGATGTATTTATAAAAGTGTATAGCGGTAGGGTCGGATACCCAACCCGGAGATTACTCAGCAAACAGTAAATAATATGTGTAAATAGCGAGTACAAATAGCTAATATCACATTAAACAGGAATATCCGACACTGCTGTCTCACCGTCTCCACCCAGCTTAAATTCTGGACTATCACGACCTGTCCGCAAACGCCTTTGAGTGTTCTAGACTTCCTTAACAACATTTCAAGCGTGTCTCATATTCGTATAAGTTTAACTTCTCTAGTTCGTCATTCATCTTCTTATTAGAGAAAAGACATTTGGAGATCGGAAAAAAAAAAAAAGATCGTCACCGAAATTGTTTCTACTTAAAACGAACTCACAACAATTGACGCGAATCGTCCCCAGCGTGAAGCGGCCTTCGGATCTTTGAGGAGCCGGTGGTGGCAACTGTTCGCGGCGGGACTCCCCAAGGCAGACGTAGTTCCTCTTGGGGATCGGTGCCACCTGCATTATACACAATCACGCACGCAAACAACACAACATACACTCTATAATGGATTTGTGGGAAAACCCAGTTTCGGCTGTGGTATTTCTTGGGGAGACGGGACTGCTCGGACAGACAGTCTAGGGAACAAAACAACAACAACTGTTCGCGGCGTCAAGACAAGAGGCAGACATAGCAACTGCTTGCCTCAGGAGGCCCAAGTTCAGGAGGTACAGTGCTGGGAGAAGGTCAGGCTGGAAGGAACGCTGCAAGGTGAGGTGCAGGGTCCCTCTTTTTGCACTTCGCCTTTGTCTGCAGACTTTGTTGGCGTCATGCACGGGGCCGCATTTGTGCATTGACTTAACTCCTTCACTAGAGTGACGGGTTTATATATTTCCTTTTGGCTAACGTCAATTAATTTTTCCCATCAACTGAGAGATCACGAAAACGAATGAGTAAAGGCCAACCCTTTACTGTACGGTGACGTCATAAACATGTGTATGTGTATTGTGTATATATATATATATATATATATATATATATATATATATATTGTACGACACTGAATGGGTCCCAGAGACCAGATACACATTTTTATAAACCCCAATACACTTTAATTCTAAGCCATCAACACCGAGAGAGACTCACGGAGGCCAACATGCAGAAATTGAAACGTAGTACGGCCAAGGACTCGAACCCAGGCTAACACGTGACAAGTGTTAGTGACTTAACCGATTGCGCTATAAATAGAGATATATACACATACACAGATTTACTTTAGCTGGCCCCACAGGCAGTTTAGAGAATACTACCGTAGCCAAGGGATTGACTGACCATTACTTTCCATATAGATGAGAACACGTTGCCCCAGGTCTTCCTCTAAATACCAGATCAAGGTCAAGGAATGGTGACCTGACTTCGGGAGGTGAGCGCTTTCGACACACTGGGATACGATTAGCTCGCTATATGCCTTATTATTTCATATAGGGATTTAATCCCAACTAATCCTTTCAGCTGCACATTACACTTTAGAGATTTTGTTCTGACTAAAACCACAGGATTCGATCCGAATGCGGCTTGAATGTCGTCGTGCGCATTTCGAGAGACTGGCTAGACAATGAGTGAATTGACTGAAAATAAAATAAATTAATGACATTATATATATATATATATATATATATATATATATATATATATATATATATGTATATACAAACGAATAAAAACCACTGTCAATGAAGAAAATAGCCTTCCCTCTCGTTACAATGAAGTACTTTACAAATATTGTTCTGGTGTAAACAAGAGACGATTTTATTCTTCTGTCGGCCCAATGCCGCGCCACGGGAGACAAAGTTAGGTTACTTGAGTGCAGACTTTGAGTACGATGAAGCACTTTATAGATTTTTTTCTGGCTATACCAGGAGATTTATTCCTGAAGGGATTCATGAAGCCACTAAGTCATTAGGGATAATAATATCTAATATAGTAATAATAATGATAATAATAATAATAATAATAATAATAATAATAATAATAATAATAATAATAATAATAACAATAATAATAACAATAATAATGATAATAATAATAAAAACAACAACAATAATAATAATAATAATAATAATAAAACAATAATAATAATAATAATAATAATACATATGCCATAGGATTTTTGTCCCTTACACGGGGGAGGTGGGGGGTAGCGAAAAAGAAAGTGGCATAGAAACCACTCCCACCCATTCCATCCCCTACATACTCCACTCCCCTCCACCCTCCTCCCTCCCTCTCATCTTGGCACGTCCTGGATGACGGGTCATCCCTGCATCCTGTCCACAATAATAAAGAGAATAATATTAATAACAATAATAATCAAAATAATAACAGTGATAATAATGATAATAATAATTATTATAGTAAGTATAACGATAATCATAATAATAATAATAATAATAATAATAATAATAATAATAATAATAATAATAATGATAATCAGACACAAAGAACGAATTTTTGCACACAAACTGCCTGTGGCCTGACTGGTGCCACCAAGAAGGAACGATTCCAAAGGACTTCGATTGGGGATCGACCTCGGGCCCGCAAATGACCACAGTGACACTCAAAGCGACTTCGAGTTGTTCAGAAAGAGGAAGACAATAGAGGGGAGGGGAGAGGGAGGAGGAGGAGGACAAGGAGGAAGAGGTGAAGGAAAAAGTGGAAGAACAGGAAGAGGAGGGGGAAGAGGAGAAGAGAGGGGAGAGGGAGGAGGAGGAGGAAGAGGAGAAGAGAGTGCAGGGGAGGAGGAGGAGGAGGAGGAGGACAAGGAGGAAGAGAAGAAGGAAGAGAAAATGTGAAAGAGAAGAAGGAAGAGAGGGAAAAGGAGGAGAAGAGAGGGGAGGAGGAGGAGGACAAGGAGGAAGAGAGGAAGGAAAAGAACATGAAAGGGAAGGAGAGGGCGAGGGAAGACGAGGCCAAGAGAGGGGTCAGGGAGGAGGAGGAGGAGGAGGATGGGGTGGACAACGAGAAAGAGAGGAACGAAGAGAACGTGAAAGAGGAGGAGGAAGAGAGATGGAAAAGGAGGAGAAGAGAGGGGAGAAGGAGGAGGAGGTGGACAAAGAGGAAGAGAGGAACAGAACGTAAAAGAGTAGGAGGAAGAGAGAGAGAAGAGAGCTGGAGTTAATGAAGAACGGAGAGAGAAAAAGAGTTTGAAAGAACTGAAGGGACACCGCGGTATATGTAGAGACTGAAACAGCAGAAGGGGAGGGTGGGGGTGAGGGGAGGGAGGGAGTAGAGGAAGAGGGAGGGGGGAGGGAGGACGTGGGGAGCGGAGGGCAGGGGGCAGGGGGGGCGACGGCGGCGGCAGAGAGAGGAAAAAAATAAGGAACATCGTCAGGACCAAAGACAAGAACCTCTAGTTCACCTTGGCGAAGTCAAACGCCATGCTTGCTCTGTGTGTGTGTGTTTGTGTGTGTGTGTGTGTGTGTGTGTGTGTGTGTGTGTGTGTGTGTGTGTGTGTGTGTGTGTGTGTGTGTGTGTGTGTGTGTGTGTGTGTGTGTGTGTGTGTGTGTGTGTGTGTGTGTGTGTGTGTGTGTGTGTGTGTGTGTGTGCAAGTGTGTGTGTATACGTGTGTCTGTGTGTGTATATGTATATGTGTGTGTGCGGGCGTGTTTGTGTACGTGCATGCGTGTGTGTGTTGTGTGTTGTGCATATGTGTGTATGTATATATGTGTGTGTGTGTGTGTGTGTGTGTGTGTGTGTGTGTGTGTGTGTGTGTGTGTGTGTGTGTGTGTGTGTGTGTAGTGTGCATATGTGTGTTTGTGTGTTGTGTGCATGTGTGTGCGTTTGTGTGTGTATTTGTGTGTGTATGAGTGTGTGTGTGTGTGTGTGTGTGTATGTGTGTGGTTTTCCTTCCCTCCCTCAACCTCCTCCATCCTGTTTCCTCTTCTGTTGCCTTTTCCTCCACCCTCACCTTCGCCCTCAACCACATACTCAATAGTTCCTCAACTCACGCATTTACTCACCCAAAGACTTTATCCTTCAACTAAATACTCTTTGGTCTCCCTTTATTCATCTGGCTGTCCCTTTACTCACTGCCGCTTTACCACTCAGGTCCTCTCAATCTATTACCTTTTCCTTTGCTATTCTTGATTCAATCTTTTCTATCATCAATTTCTAACAATGCAAAATGTCTATTTCCATCCACTCCACTCCCTCCACATTCCTTAACCACACCCAGCTCCACCCGCTATTTGCTTGCTTCAACTTTCAACCCTCGGATACACAGGGAGAAATTTCTAAGATTTAAGAAAGAAATAAGCAAGAATTGGTTTACTAATTGGGTGGTCAACGAATGGAATAAACTCAGTAACTATGTAGTGAGCGTTGAAACTATCGGTTGTTTTAAAAAACGGTCAAACAACTTTATGGATGGGGATGACAGGTGGTCATAGACATGGAACTGCCTAATGTAGGCCTTATGGTCTCTTGCAGTCTCCTTCATTCCTATGTTCTACGGTTTAGTTCCGATACAACAATATCTGCTTTCCGGAATGTCATATCATTATCACCATCATCAACTACACAAATATCATAATGAGAGGCATTAGTTTAACCAACATCATCTTCTCTCTCTCTCTCTCTTTCTCAGTGCCCTAATGCTTCGACTAATCGAGACTCAAATCATCCATCAAGCGTTTGTTCTTTGGATTCTTTCCTGTTTACCCTTGTACAACGGTGGCCACAGTTGAATACCGATGTTCAGAGGTCTTCTAGAACAACTATCTTTGGAACATATCTGTGGATACTGAAGGAAAATATTCCTCTGGTATTCTGGAATGACCCTGGGGATTTTCCCTTCTTGAAAAGATCGGTGTATTCTGGAAAGATTCTGAGTCGTTTAAGAATTCATTCCTCTGGTATTCTAGAATGAGCCTGGGGATTCTCTCTTCTTGAAAAGATCGGTGTATTCTGGAAAGATTCTGAGTCGTTTAAGAATTCATTCCTCTGGTATTCTGGAATGAGCCTGGGGATTCTCTCTTCTTGAAAAGATCGGTGTATTCTGGAAAGATTCTGAGTCGTTTAAGAATCCATTCCTCTGGTATTCTGGAATGAGCCTGGGGATTCTCTCTTCTTGAAAAGGTCTTTGTATTCTGGAAAGATTCTGAGTCGTTTAAGAATTCATTCCTCTGGTATTCTGGAATGAGCCTGGGGATTCTCTCTTCTTGAAAAGATCGGTGTATTCTGGAAAGATTCTGAGTCGTTTAAGAATTCATTCCTCTAGTATTCTGGAATGAGCCTGGGGATTCTCTCTTCTTGAAAAGGTCGGTGTATTCTGGAAAGATTCTGAGTCGTTTAAGAATCCATTCCTCTGGTATTCTGGAATGAACCTGGGGATTCTCTCTTCTTGAAAAGATCGGTGTATTCTGGAAAGATTCTGAGTCGTTTAAGAATCCATTCCTCTGGTATTCTGGAATGAGCCTGGGGATTCTCTCTTCTTGAAAAGGTCGGTGTATTCTGGAAAGACTCTTAGTCGTTTAAGAATTCATTCTGATTTTCAAGACGTGTCCCAATATCTCTTCTGGAACTTATTTTGAGATCTTTTATGGAAGGTTCTTTTGCTTCACTGTGGGAGCGAGTTCTTCAAGACGACGTTCACCCTTCTTTGACCAGCCTCGGGGATTTTCTGGAAAGTGACTTCCACTCCGATAGATCCACGGGCTTCTTCTTCGTCTGTGACACCTTCGATAATCCTTTCAGTACCTAACTCTACTGTTTGCGTTTACTCTGTCCGCAGCCCGACGATTCTCTTCAGCTGAAATCAGGAACTCTGGACTGTAAAATACAAAGGAGGGAAACATTCTCCCCGTTCTTCCCCCACGTTTCTGTGTCCGTGATTTCCACGCGGGGGACGAGAGCCATCATCAAGTCTAATCACTGGGTTTCTCTCCGCCTCTTCGGCGACGACCTGTCCTCGCCCGTTTTCTACACCCACGCGTTCCTCGGACAATGATCCTCCGCCACTTACTCCGTTCCCGTTCGTTGCTTCACGACACTTTTTGGAAATGTTCACGTGTTTGCTCCCCTCCGGAATGCCGCGGTGAAAGGAGAGGGAGGGTATGTGGGACAGGGAGAGGAGAGAGGAATGAGGGTATGTGGGACAGGGAGAGGAGAGAGGAATGAGAGAAGAGGAGGAGGGGTGGAAAGAGAGGGAAAAGGGAAAGGAAACGAAAGGGAAGCTGAGTGCGGAAGAGAGGAGAGGAGGAACAAGAGTAGAACGGCGAATGAAAAGTAATCACTGAAAGGTCATGGGAGGAATTGTATGAAAAATAAGAGAGTTTAGAGAGAGAGAGAGAGAGAGAGAGAGAGAGAGAGAGAGAGAGAGAGAGAGAGAGAGAGAGAGAGAGAGAGAGTGAGAGAGAGGGGGAGGCAAGCGTGGGAGGTAGTGAAAGAGAAGGACGGTAATATAGGTGGAGGTGTCGGTATTTTTCCCACTCCCCCTGAATCAAGCTTGATGAATTCTGCACGACTGGTTTCCCTTTTTACAGTTACTGAGGTTCCTTCTTCAACTCAAAATATGATCAGTGAAAGGGTTTAACCTCATGGGGACCTATCTTTGTATGCTTATTCAATCTGCCGTTAGAAGATTTTATTCAGCTGGAGGGAAATCTGGACTTGAGAAGGTTAACGTCGGTGTAGCGTCCCGTCCTTTGCCTAATTGCCTTCAACTTCCCTTTTCCAACTCCTTGACGCGTTCTTCCACTCACTATACAACCTGAGTCCAGACTTCATCGTCCAGCTCCTGTGAAGACACCACAGAAACAAACCAATCAGAGCAATCAACAAAAAGGAATCATTACTCTCCTGCGGAACTCTTCAGCTGAGTAAAAGTGATTTTAGTCCTAGGACAGGGGTCCTCAAACCAGGTTCCTTGGGTTTCTTGAGGTCCCCAGAGGCTTTGAAGCGGGCTCCTTGGGTCTCTTGAGGTCCTCAGAAGCTTCGAAGTAGGCTCCTTGTGTCTCAAGGTCCTCAGAATCTTCGAAGCGGGCTTCTTGGGTCTCTTGAGGTCCTCAGAAGCTTCGAAGTAGGCTCCTTGGGTCTCAAGGTCCTCAGAATCTTCGAAGCGGGCTCCTTCGGTCTCTTGAGGTCCCCAGAAGCTTTGAAGTAGGCTCCTTGCGTCTCAAGGTCCTCAGAATCTTCGAAGCGGGCTTCTTGGGTCTCTTGAGGTCCCCAGAAGCTTCGAAGTAGGCTCCATGCGTCTCAAGGTCCTCAGAATCTTCGAAGCGGGCTTCTTGGGTCTCTTGAGGTCCTCAGAAGCTTCGAAGTAGGCTCCTTGGGTCTCAAGTTCCTCAGAAGCTTCGAAGCGGGCTCCTTGTGCCTCTTGAGGTCCTCAGAAGCTTCGAAGTAGGCTCCTTGCGTCTAAAGGTCCTCAGAATCTTCGAAGCGGGCTTTTTGGGTCTCTTGAGGTCCCCAGAAGCTTCGAACTGGGTTCCTTGCGTCTCTTTGAGGTCCCCAGAAGCTTCAAAGCGGGCTCCTTGGGTCTCTTGAGGTCCCCAGAGGCTTCGAAATGGGCTTCTTGTCCAAATGACTAATAACATTTCTTTCTTAAAAGATCAAACAGAGCATATTTTTCAGTACTTTTATATTGGGTTGAGGAAAGCCTATGGCAGACGTCAAAGGATAACATTTATCTCGATCAACCCTTTGGTGCCAGTATTCGACTCGTTTATTCTTGCAACTGCCAGGGAAATTTTCTCAGTTGGAGGAATATTTGGTCATTTATCGAAGTTAACCAGCGTTTCTATCCTTAGAGAAAGTATCCCGATGCAATGGAGACGTTTTACGGAGATGACAAAGAAGGTTAGAAGGTTATGGGTGGAGCCAGTCATAAAGGAGTACTGTGCGACTCTGGTCCGTAAGGGTGTCACTAACGTCCCCAAACTGCATAAAAACTTAATGCTGTCAATGTCTCCTCATACGCGGGGGTGTTTGTACCAATAACGAATCCTCCACGCGGCGATCGCATAGTGGCCTTGCTTCTACATCTCCAACCGGTAGATGATCTTCATTATCCGTAATTCCAAATAGAATAAAATTCTCGAGCGAGGTGGATTCAACGGAATCGTAGTTTTTCGTCGTTTGTCAAACAAACATTCCACCACGTTACATGCCCTGGGCACAACTCAGCCACTCCCGGCTCCCGGGCTCTGCCCTTTGGAACGCGGCCGGGCTAGTGGCCGAGGTGTCTGCTGCTGTCCATCGCACTCTATCCTAGACCACACAGAGATTAATAAAATAGCTTGGCTTATTACAGAGTAAAGGAGAACGTGCCATCCGTTACGGAAGGTGTTAACCATTTGATCTAGTGCCTACATATGGTATATCAGATTACCTAATCTAAGCTACTATTGGTGCATCATACATTACTACCTACCTTATCTCGATGATCAAGTACACACACACACACACACACACACACACACACACACACACACACGCACACGCACACACAGTGGTTAGAGTTTCAGACCGTCACTACGGCGGTCTGGATTCAAATCCCGCCTAGGGCTGAAATAATTTCAGTATCACTGCGAGTCGTTACTCCAAATCTCGTGGGCGGGGAGTATGGTGTGGGTGTATGTGCGTGTAAGGCCACAGCATTACCCATAGATCGGTCATATATGAGCTCTGAGCTCTCTTCCGGGAGGGAAATAGCTGTCGATCACGAGTCCAACACGTGGTCCAAGACTATGGCGAATCACACACAATATCTACGCGCTATCCCCGTTTAGTTCGTTTATTCATATTTCATGAATGAGTTTCCCTTCAGTACTTCAGAGTCACATGGACGACCAGCCCACTTGTTTAACTGGTGCAGCCAAGTCGACTTCCGCGATAGGATCCATCTCTCTCTCTCTCTCTCTCTCTCTCTCTCTCTCTCTCTCTCACCAGACCTGCAATACACACTTGGTACCGCGTCACTGAGGACAATTTGTGCAACCATGTGCAAAGATTCCACAGCTAAGATCTGAACGCCGAGGTGGCGCCAAAAGAAAATGGGACGAGGGAATGGCTGGGACGAAAATGGGAATAATTTGGCCAGATAAGAGAATGGGAAACTCCTAGGGTGAAATTGGCTGGGAAGGGGATGCGGACAAGAGTAAGATTTAGATAAAGACGTTAGAGAAAGAAAACGGGAAGAAGGGATGAGGAGAGAGGCGGGGTGAAGATGAGAAACTTGGGAAGAAAACGCCTAAAGAAGAATGGGAAGACGACATCCAAGGAGAGAATGGGACGAAGAAAACGGGGGGTAGTGGGCAGGAAAACGAAAAAATAATACAATAGATAAATAAATAAAAGAAATAAAACCAGTTACAGAAGGCTTTGAGGTGGGGACAAGTGATGAACGTGAAGCAAAAACATTAAATAGGCAAGGAAGATTGATAATTCGGTGTAGAATGATATATGAGAAATGACTCGAAGTAATGTGGCAATGGATTTATGAACTCGGAAAGGAAGAAAATAAAAAAATCTATCACATGCTCACCGCCACTGACTTCTGTGGTTGCACCTTTTTGTCCCTTTCTTTGAGGATTCAACATCACAGAAGTGTATCACATGCCCACATAACCGAAACTGACAATGACTGAGCCACCTCTGGTTTGAAACAAAGTTACGCAAACAAGGTCATCATATTAAGACAACAGACTAGGACTCGCAGTAATGGATTTAAATTGGACAAATTTAGATTTAAGAAGGAAATAGGAAAAAACTGGTTTACTAATAGGGTGGTTAACGAATGGAATAGACTTAGTAACCACGTAGTTAGTGAGAGCTGAAACTATCGGTTGTTTTAAGAAACGGTTAAGACATTTTTATGGAAGGGGATGACAGGTGGTAATAGACGTGGAACTCCCTAGTTTAGGCCTTATGGTCTCTTGCAGTCTCCTTCATTCTTATGTTCTTATACCCCATAATACTCTGAAGACACTTAGTATCAAAGAGGTCCAGATACCTCTTCAAGTTAGGATTCAGTGTTTATGTCTCATAACCGTCCAGTGACACAGTAAGCTTATGCGACTTGAAGATCCAGCTCTTGGTCCTTCTGGATAAACACTATAGTCAGCGCAACGAGAAATGACCGCTAAGGCGTGGCTAGGAGATTTCCCGGTGTTGCCACACATGGGCATCCATGGCGAGAACGTGCGTGTTGATGTAATGTTTTCTGAATGCAGTGTGAGGGGGGCGGGGCCAGAGATTAGATGTAGCGGCAACGTCGCTCTCTCTTCCTCATATGCCATGTCTAGACTCGAGGAAACGAAACCTTTGTATAGAAAACATTGCTTTGATTTTTACTTCAGTGGTGGTGTGTGACAAAAAATTATAATATAATTATATGTGGCAACATTATAAAATCATAAAATAGAATTATAAAATAAAATAAAATTATGAAATAATTATATGTGGCACCACAGGGGGACTCCCAGTGCTCCGCCCTAACGGCCATTTCTCAATGCAACGGGTATAACAACGCCATATACTCTGGCCGAACGAGTCCATAACACAATGGGCCACACTAATCCAGCGAAGGACTTTCTAATAGGACTCACAACTGTTATGCACTACACTACATAAGTAGTTGAAGCTTTCCAATACCTTGATGTTCTCGCCATATGTACAGGTATGATACTGTATTATCCAGTAATCGCCCAAACGCCTAGACTTTGGTCTTGATCCAGGAGATCTGGAATCCTAGGGGTCTCAACTCTCTTTGCAGCAATTCGAGACCTTCGACAAGATCTTCTAACGACTCCGCAAGAAATACAGCATCATCGGCAAAGACAAAGCCGGTGTCCTTGGTGTTACAAGTGGATCCTCCGGAACGACATTGATAGGCAACACTGTCCCAATATCCAGTCCAAGCAAGCGCTGAAAAACGGTGGACCAAGGATGCACCCCTGCCTCACTCCAGAACGAACAGAAAACGGACACGGCTCCTCCATGGCACTCTGTTGTCCTGGAGTATATTCCAGATTTCACGCCCATAATCCTTGCTGGAATCCCACGGACCCGTAGATCATAACCCCCCCCCCCATCATTCACTTACTCTTTTACCCAAACGCCTTCTTGGGATAAGCATAGATTGCCACCAACTCCTACTGAAACACACGCCGGAACTCCACAAGAACACGAATTGCTAGGATCCAATCAGTTGTTGACTTACGGGACGTGAATCTAGGCCCCTCAGACCTCTGGAACTGTAGCAGACGAGAACGAATCCATGCCAGCAACAGATGGGTGAGCACCTTGCCCGGCACAATGAACAGCGCAATACTGCGGTAATCGCCAAAGACCTACCGCTTCCCTTTCCTTTTGCAAATGGAGACTACCAGCCCATTTTTCCAATCAGGGGAGTGGTACTAGACTGCCAAGGCGCAAAACACGACATACAATCTATGGACCATGGTCTCGCCTCCGGCTTTCGGAAACTCAGCAATGACGTTGTTGATGCCAGCACCACATCTTGAGTTCACCTCACTTAGCTTACTAAGAAAGGGACGGAGTTTCATATTTCGATGGCCCGGCAACTGTCACCCGAAGATGAACCAGGGGAGACTGGTCGCTCGGAGAGTCTGCCAGGTAATCGACTCATCGAACTATACACTCATCCATGTCTGATAATATCTACCCCATCAGCCGCTTGGGTAGCTGGCGAGCCTTGGTCACATATTTGCGGCAGAGTTTCATAAGAGCTCGGTAAATAGACATGAAATTCTCAATGATTCCTGTGACATAATTCCTCTTATCCATTCTCAAGACAGATTTACTCTGTCGTTTCGAGCCAATCCTCGGCGGGTCTCTGAATTTCATGTTTAAAGATGCCCCACAGTTCTTTGTGGTCCTCAGAGGCGTCAAGCACTTTGAATCGATTGAAGAGTCTCACCGTATACTTCGGAGTCCGTGTATCATCCCAGAGCTCCTCCAGATGAAATATTAGTGGATTGCATCTGATGATTCTTCTGGACGTCACATGTAGCCCGAGTGTAGCGACCCTAAATATATGATCGATCCCGAAGTACTCAAATTCCGGTAAACCATTCAGCTATGTAAGGTCCTTTATTGAAGTTTGAAACGGAACGGAATCGAAAAAAGGTAAACATTGAAACAAAAGATCAAGAGCAGGAGATATGGTGGAGGGAGAGGAAGAGGAGGAGGAAGAGAAGGAAGAGGAGGAGGAGGAAGAGGAGGGCGATGATGATAAGAGGTTGGTGGGGACTTCTGAAGGACGAAAGGTGAGAGAGGAAGAAGGAAGTCGAGAGACAGAAACGCGTAGCCAACGCCGTTGCAGTTGTTGCTCACACACACACACACACACACACACACACACACACACACACACACACACACACGCACAAAAAAAACGGGACAGAGGAAAAACAAGAGAACATGCAATGAAACTCAAAAAGGATAACTACAGAAGAGACCTGAAAAAGAACAGCTTCCCACATAGAGTGATAGATGTATGGAACAAACTGGATGAAGAAATAGTGTGTGCGAACACAATACAACAATTTAAGAACAAACTTGATCTTGAGAGATACAGAAACGGGTCACCACGAGCATAGCTCCCCTTCCCGTATAATACAACTAGGTAAATACACACACACACACACACACACACATACACACACACACATACATACACACACACATATTGAGAAAACGTAGGATGGAGATAATCCTTTAAGACAGGCTCAAGCACCACACACGCTTTGGAGAGAATCTTTACAGATGCATTAGCTAGTGCATGGCAGGTTTGGGGGGTGAGATGGACGGTGGGGAGGGAGGGAGGGAGGGAGGGAGAAAGCCAAGGGGAGGAATAAAGAAAAGGAAAACAAGAAAAAGGAAAATGGGAACTGCGTAGTCGCTCACCCAGCTTTAGGAAAACTTTTACGGACTATGAAGTCACTCACCTCAAGGAGAGCCAAACGTAACGAAAACAAAATAACAAGATTCCAAACAAGGAATATGAGATGCAGAGTCAAAAGAAAACCGCACAATACGTGTATTACAGAATAATAACATAGCAAGGTACCATCCAAAGATGGTGGATGGTTTTACAATGCAGTCTATGATGAGGATAGGATGGGGTGGGGGAGGGGGGATGTTGGGGTGCTGGGGGGGGGGTGTTTGGGTGAGGGTGGGGGAAGCCTGGAAGCTCAACAAAGGTCAAGATAAAGGTCAAGGCAAGGCAGTCACGACCCTGTGGGACCCGAACTCAAGTATGGGAAAGAACGCCACGGACGATGATGGTGATGGTGATGGTAAGGTGTTGGAACTAAAGGAAAAAGGTTGTGATGATGACGATGATGATGACTGATGATGACTGATGATGATGATGATGATGATCATGATTATGGAGTGGGTTGGGGTAGAGGTATGCATGGACGACGAAGACGATGACAACGACGATGAGGACGACGATGATGACGATGATGATGATGATGATGATGATGACGACGACAATGATGATGACGATAATAACGGAGTTGGGGTTCGAGTTGAATATATGAGGGTTATGATGACAACGATGATAATCGTGATGCTGATGATGTGATAATGATAATGATGATATAATGATGACACCCACGACGATGACAGTGGAAACGGCGGTGTCGGTGATGACAATAAAAGGAAGAGGCGTTACAGGCAAAAAAAAAAAAAAAAAAAATAATAATAATAATAATAATAATAATGATAATAATAATAATGATAATATCTATACCGAGAGTGATGAAGGCCGTGATGACGTCGACGTGCTTGCTGTGCTTGCACGGTTCTGGGTGGAGTTCTCGAAAGAGACGACGACGGCGTAAGTGGTGGCGGAAGTGGCAAACACAGAATAATACTGCAGTCGAGGTTTCGCTTCGGAGGTGATGACAACGATAGTGACAATGGAACCTGGGTGATGAACAAGGACGGTAGTAATGGGGGTAATGGTAATTATAATACTGTGGTGATGGTGATGATGATGATGATGGTGCGTTGGTAACGGTGGTGGTGATGTGATGAACCAAGTTTGAAAATGCAAAAACCCAAGGAGGGTGATGAGGAGGAAGGAGGAGGAGGAGGAAGAAGAAGAGGGGGAGGAGGAGGAGGAAGAAGAGGGGGAGGAGGAGGAGGAAGAAGAGGGGGAGGAGGAGGAAGAAGAAGAGGGGGAGGAGGAGGAAGAAGAAGAGGGGGAGTAGGAGGAAGAAGAAGAGGGGGAGTAGGAGGAAGAGGAAGAGGGGGAGGAGGAGGAAGAAGAGGGGGAGGAGGAGGAAGAAGAAGAGGGGGAGGAGGAAGAAGAAGAGGGGGAGGAGGAGGAAGAAGAAGAGGGGGAGGAGGAAGAAGAAGAGGGGGAGGAGGAGGAAGAAGAAGAGGGGGAGGAGGAAGAAGAAGAGGGGGAGGAGGAGGAAGAAGAAGAGGGGGAGGAGGAGGAAGAAGAAGAGGGGGAGGAGGAGAAAGAAGAAGAGGGGGAGGAGGAGGAAGAAGAAGAGGGGGAGGAGGAGGAAGAAGAAGAGGGGGAGGAGGAGGAAGAAGAAGAGGGGGAGGAGGAGGAAGAAGAAGAGGGGGAGGAGGAGGAAGAAGAAGAGGGGGAGGAGGGAAGCATGAGAAGGAAAGAGCGAGAGACTGAGCTGGCGAGGAGGTTCGTGACAAAGTGAAAATGAAAACTGAGAACTTAATCCAGTGAGAGAGAGGAGATAATGTGGAGGGGATGATACCAAGGAGGTGATAAAGACGGGGAGAAGTTGGAGAAGGAGGAAGAGGAAGAGGAGGAGGAAGAGAAGGGGGAAGAGGAGGAGGAAGAGGAAGAGGGGAGGAAGAGGAAGAAGAAGAGAAGAAGGATGAGGAGGAGAAGGAGGAAGAGGAGGAGGACGAGGAGAGAAGGAAGAAGAGGAGCAGAAGGAGGATGAGGAGAAAGAGGAGGAGGAGGACGAGAAGGAAGAGGAGGTAGAGGACGAGGAGAAGGTAGAGGAGGAGGAAGAGGAGGAGAAGGAAGAGAAGGAGGAGAAAGGAGGAAGAGGAGATAGAAAAGGAGGAGGAAGAGGAGGAGGAGGAGGAGGAGGAGGAGAAGGAAGAGGAGGAAGAAGAGAAAGAAAAGGAGGAGGAAGAGGAGGAGGAGGAGGAGGAGGAGGAGGAGGAGGAGGAGGAGGAGGGAGAGGAGGAGGAAGACGAGGAAGAATATATTTTCTTCTTCTTCTTCTTCTTCTTCTTCTTCTTCTTCTTCTTCTTCTTCTTCTTCTTCTTCTTCTTCTTCTTCTTCTTCTTCTTCTTCTTCTTCTTCTTCTTCTTCTTCTTCTTCTTCTTCTTTTTTTTTAAATATCGCCACAGGAGTCTTCGTGGGGACGCAGTAGAGAGCCAACGAGTACCAGACCCGACGGACAGTTAATTAAAAGTGATCAGCACTGTTCTTTAAGTGGAAACTCTTCTCCAATCACAAGCGAACAGTGAATGCTTTGGTCCTTAGGGATGTCACTAAAATCCCTAAAATATCGACTCCCTAAAACATGAGGAGGAGGAGGAGGAAGGGAAGGAGGAGAAAGAGGAAGTGGAGGAGGAGGAGGCAGAGGAGTAGAAAGGAGGAGGTGGAGGCAGAGGAAGAGTGAAAAGGAGAAGGAGGAGAAGGAGGAGGCAGAGGAAGAGTAAAAAGGAGGAGGAGGAGGAAACCAGGAAGAGGAAGAAGAGGAGGAGGAAGAGGAATTCGAGGAAATATGAATGAGGTACAAGGAAGGAGACGAGGAGAGGAGAATGACGGAAGAAGACGAAGAGGCGGACGACAGAAGAAGAAGAAAAACAATAAAACGAAGTAAAAGTGGTGTGAAGGAGGGTCTGCCTGGCTGCTTGGTTGGCATGAGAAGGCTTCGAAAAGAAGAAAGAAAGAAAGAAAGAAATGGGAAAGTGATGACAAGAGCAAAGAAAAAGTAAAATGGAAAGATAAGGGAAAGTGGGGGAGGAGGAGGAGGAAGAGGAGGAGGAGGAGGAGGAAGAGGAGGAGGAGGAGGAGGAGGAGGAAGAAGAGGAGGAGGAAGAAGAGGAGGGGAGGAATAGGGGAGGAAGAGGAGAAGGAGGAGGAGGAGGACGAGGAGGGGGAGGACGAAGAGGAGCAGGAGGAAGAGGAGGAGGAGGAAGAGGAGGAGGAGGTCGAGGAGGAAGAGAAGGAGGAGGAGGGGGAGGAGGAGGAGTAGGAGGAACGAAAAAGGAGAACGGAGGAGGAGAAGGAAATGGGGAGTGGGGAAAAACAGGGACGTAAGAAAGAAAGAAAAAAAAAGATAAAATAAATGTCCATGAAAGAAGAGGAAAGACGGACGTGAGAAGAAAAGACATTGTCGACGATAAGACAGTGAGAAAGACGACGAATTGAATGAAAGAAGAATAAGATGAAGACGGAGGGGGGGTTGGGGGTTGGGGAGGAGAGGAGGAGCTTGGAACAGGCCGAGGTGAGGATGGACGAAGAGGAGTTGAAGGACAAGAAACGTCAGCCAGGGTGTCAGACTTCAATTCTTGAGTGTCACAGATTCAACTGATAGAAGAGATCAATGTTTCAATTTTTTGACTCAATTTTTTAATTTTTTTTGACTCAAACAGGCCTGTAAGAACAGAGGAGGTGACAGTGTTGCCAATGTGATCTATGGCAGTTTCCACAAACGAGTGATATTTTTTTCCCACAAAGAAATCTGGATTTCCACATTATTTCCAACAAAAAGAAGGAATTATTATATACACAAATACGTTCATTGCAGCATATAATCCTTCGAATTCTACACAAACATAATGGTAAGCAGTTTAAACTTTCCCACAAATTTATGGAAAATTCCCACAAAATGGCATCAGAGGAGGAGATGGAGGAAGATATATATATATATATATATATATATTTTTTTTTTTGTCAAAAGAGGTCAAAATTAGATCTCAAATCTGGATAGGATGTGGTTTCTTAAGCTGTTATGTATTACTTGTGTTGTTAACTTATTCTTATAAAGTAATACTAAGCCATAGTTTGATTTAATCTTCGGGATCAGAAACGACTTCGTTGAACTGCTCTCAGTCTCAACCATGAGGAGGACGGATCGCTGTGTGCTTCTGGTACTTGGGTGCCTTATTAACGTGTAGCTCGTGTATGTATGTGTGTGTGTGTGTGTGTGTGTGTGTGTGTGTGTGTGTGTGTGTGTGTGTGTGTGTGTGTGTGTGTGTGTGTGTGTATGTGTGTGTGTAATTCACCATGGTCTTGGATCACGTGTTGGACTCGTGATCGACAACTACACCCCTTCCGGATGACAGCTCAGAGCTCATATATGACCGATCTATGGGTAATGCTGTGACCTTACACGCACACACACACCCAACTCCCCGCCCACGAGAGTTGGAGTAACGACCCGCAGCGCAGCGATACTGAAATTATTTTAGCCCTGTGTGTGTGTGTGTGTGTGTGTGTGTGTGTGTGTGTGTGTGTGTGTGTGTGTGTGTGTGTGTGTGTGTGTGTGTGTGTGTGTGTGTGTGTGTGTAAGAAGTAACAACTGCATCTTATTTTTTAATGTTTTCTTTGTGTGGTCTTGTCTTTGAAGACTGATGTTCATATTATCTCACTATGTCCCTCCACATATATGAAATATTTGTACTCTACATCAACTTATGGACATAAATAATGATTACGAAACAAAGAACGCATCCATTCCAAACCAACCTGCTGTTCAATAATAACAGGAACAAAAATTAGGATAATTACACCCGCTCGGACGAGAACTGCGGTAGGTAATGGCCTCCAGTTAAGCTCTAATAATCCTGATAACTTATTATGAATTAAGGCCCACTTATCCTTTTTGTTCAACGACGCTTTGATGCCGTTGTCGAGTTTTAGTGAAGCGTTTTATCGTTGTCAATTTGTGACGACGACGACGACGACGACGACGACGACGACGACGGCGATGTCGACATTTTGAAACAGGAACGCCCGAGATAAACAAGTCTTAAATATGTAAACACGTAAGGCTGTGAGAATGTCACAGCTTCCAGGAAACGATATTCTATTTTTCTCATAAAAAAGTAAATATAACGAATCTGTCATCACGTAGCGATAAGTTGTAATTGGTTGAATTAGCTGCTGTTTGTGCGAACCGCCGCACTGCAAAGGAGCTAATTTTCGAGCTTTATCGAATGAGCTCCAGTCGCAGTTTTTACGCACCAGTTTGGAATGTGAATGTTGTCGAATTCTGTGGTTTGGCGGCGGAATGGATAACTATGTTGAGTTCACAGAGTGAGAGAGAGAGAGAGAGAGAGAGAGAGAGAGAGAGAGAGAGAGAGGGTGAGATGTACGTGTGTGTGTGTATATATATATATATATATATATATATATATATATATATATATATATATATATATATATATATATATATATATGATTCCAACAGTCGCCCCAGGATTCGAACCGGGGCCTTGCGTGACGCTAGGCCAAAGCTCCACCGACTGAGCTAAAGGAGATCTAAAAGTCTCCAACATGGAAGTTGACCTCACTCCCGAAGAACTAAGTCGACTGTCGGAATTGATTGACATACGCCGTCAATGGCAATTCTACTCAGATATGTACACACACACACACACACACACACACACACACACACACACATATATATATATATATATATATATATATATATATATATATAGAGAGAGAGAGAGAGAGAGAGAGAGCGAAATTATTAATAATATTTTTTACTGGATTGTGCAGCATTTCTATGCTGTGTAGACACAAACGTATCTAATAATCTATAAATATATATCTATAAATATATATCTATAAATATATATAAATCTATAAATCTATCATATCTATATCATATATCTATAAATGTATATCTATAAATGTGTATGAGAGAGTTCAGTAGCCTCAGTTTCTCGGCTCTTCTGCCCCCCTCCCCCTCCCCCCCATCGCCAGACGAGCAGAATAACGAAGTCCAGACCAGGTACCCCCCTCCCCCCCCACTGTCGCATCATTATTGTCTGTGAGTTCGCCGCGAGTTAAACCTTTTTCTGTCTTTCTTTTTTAATTTCATTTTTTCCCGATGTCGCACGCAAATCCAAGTTCTACTTTTCCTCTTTCAATTTCCTCTCTCTCTCTCTCTCTCTCTCTCTCTCTCTCTCTCTCTCTCTCTCTCTCTCTCTCTCCCTCGTATTATTTCTCCGCTATTACCCTCTCTTTTTCATTTTATTTTTATTTTGTCCAACCCTATCATCAGTCGGCGTTTTTTGTGTGTGTGTATGTGTTTCAGTGGCAATAGAGGAATTGCGTTTTCTATTCGCGATGAAAACCTGTGAGCTGCAGACAGGAGAGACGAGAGAGGAGAGAGGAGAGAGAGCAGAGAGCAGAGAGGAGAGCGGAAAGATGAGAGAGCAGTGAGGGAAGAGGAGAGAAGAGAGAGCAGAGAGAGGAGAGGAGAGAGGAGAGAGCAAAGAGGAGAGACAGCAGAGACGAGGCAAAAGAGAGGAGAGAGCAGAGAGGAAAGAGCAACGAGGAGAGAGCAAAGAGGAGAGAGCAGAGAGGAGAGAGAAGACAGCAGAGAGGAGAAAGCAGAGAGGAAAGGGTAGAGGAGGCGAGGGGAGGAGGAAGAGGAGGAGGAGGAGTGGGGAACGAAGACGGAAAGAGAGATAATGGGAGGAAGAGGGATTTGAGGGATAATGGAAGATTCTGGGAGTTTTATAGAGGTGGAAGGAGAAGAGGAAGCAGAGTGGGAGGTTCTTGGAGAGGGATTGGGACAAAGATTTATGAAGCTACGAACTGTATTAGGAGACAGAAATTATAAACAATAAGAAGAACAAAGAAGAAGAATAGTAGGAGATGCAAGCTAAAAACTGTATTAGGAGACAGAAATTATAAACAATAAGAAGAACAAAGAAGAATAATAGTAGGAGATACAAGATAAAAACTGTATTAGGAAACAGAAATTATAAACAATAAGAAGAACAGAAGAAGAATAATGGTAGGACATACAAGATAAAAAAAGTATTAGGAAACAAATAATAAATAATAAGAAGAACAAAGAAGAATAATGGTAGGAGATATAAGATAAAAACTGTATTAGAAAACAGATATTATAAACAATAAGAAGAACAGAAGAAGAAGAATGGTAGGAGATATATAAAAACTGTATTTGGAGACAGAAATTATAAACAATAAGAAGAACAGAGAAGAATAATGGTAGGAGATATGAGATAAAAACTGTATTTGGAAACATAAATTATAAACAATAAGAAGACCAGAAGATGAAGAAGAATGGTAGGATATATAAGATTTTGTGAGAGTAAGGAAAGTGTTGGTGACTGCTGAAGACAGTAAGAAATGCGTGAGACACACACACAAGCACACACACACACATACACACACACATACACATTGTCCGCACAATAAACTCATTATAAATTTTAGACTAAGCATATCACTCTAATAATTACTATATTACTCATAAAAGTGCCCAATTGTATTATTGTCAGTGTATCACTGCTATCTCAATAAACCTATTATTATTATTTATTATTATTATTACACACACAAACACACACACATATACAAACACACACATACACACACACACACACATATATATACATACACATCAGACACAAAACACTCACGTACACACAACTTGAAACCTGGTATGATAATTGGAAAGTAATACACAGGGCTTTACAAGCGTTGCTTTCCGGTATACTACAATAAGGTCAATATAATTAGATAAACACACACGCATACATATACATACATACATGCGCACACACACACACACACACACACACACACACACACACACACACACACATAAATCGACTTACAATCGTACACACACAGACACACTCAAACACACACATGCACGCACATACATACACACAAGTATGCACAAGCGCGCGAGCACGCACACTCATCTACTTACTGGTGCCCACACACACATACAGACGAATATAAACACACACCACACATGCATACACACAAGATACACACACACACATAATGTACACGCAGACACACTCAGATAAAGCGAGAGGCGGACAGCGACACCTAGTATTTTTTTTTTTTTTCTTAAGTTTTCAGGGACATTTCTTGCAACCGCGCGTGCTTGCACAGTACGATGAGGCTGCACACACTTACAGGGAGGAAGAATTAACAATGCTCCTGGGTATTTGCACTTGTGTGTGTGTGTGTGTGTGTGTGTGTGTGTGTGTGTGTGTGTGTGTGTGTGTGTGTGTGTGTGTGTGTGTGTGTGTGTGTGTGTGTGTGTGTGTGTGTGTGTGTGTGTGTGTGTGTGTGTGTGTGTGTGTGTGCGCGCGCGCGCGTTGGGAGATAAAATATCATCTTTACATAGCGTCATATGTTATTAAACTTCAAATGCTCGAGCCAAAGTCACCACCTTGACCCATTATGCTGGGACAGCCAGGGTAAGTAGCAGTCACAAGCAGCAAGAGAGTGGGAAGAAGAAGAAGAAGAAGAAGAAGAAGAAGAAGAAGAAGAAGAAGAAGGCGAAGAAGAGGAAGAAGCCGAAGAAGAAGGCGAAGAAGAGGAAGAAGCCGAAGAAGAAGGCGAAGAAGAAGAAGAAGAAAAAGAAGACTAAGAAGAAGAAGAAGAAGAAGAAGAAGAAGAAGAAGAAGAAGAAGAAGAAGAAGAAAAAGGCAAAGAAGAGGGCGAAGAAGAAGAAGGCGAAGAAGGCGGCGATGAAGAAGAAGAAGGCGAAGAAGAAGACGAAGAAGAAGGTGGTGGTTCTTCGGCGTCAGGACGGAAGCCACCAGAGGGTCCAAGAGGATGAAAGAGTCTCCTTGTCTGAGGCACAGCCTACAGAAGAACAGCGTTCGGACCCCAAGACACGCAAGAACTCCACTCTTGCCGTGGAGGGAGTAGGGGTGGAGCCACGCTTGGATGGTTTTACACCTCTGTTTCCATCAGCCACTCACCCCTCCTCTCCCCCTCTCCCCCGACAACACTCCCCCCCCACCCACACACTCCTTCCCTACACCTTTGCCTTCTCGATGTCCTCGCCTCCAGCAGCGCGGTGCCTTTTCGCTCGAGAGGTCTCTATCACAATATTCTCAATCCATCTTTCCCTCTTTCCTACTCCGTTTCCCCCGTTCCGTCTTTACCTATCCCTTACCTCCATTTTACCTTTCCCTACTCCCACTTACTCCCTTCCCCTTCTCTTCCTCTTCCCTCTCTTTACATATGCATATTATATGTATAAAATTATTTCACAGTACATTCTCACCGATGGCCCCGTCCTATTTCTTCTTCCCACTTCTGTGTTGTGAATCTTCCTCCTCTTCCTACTTTTCCTCTTCCTTGTCTTCCACCTATTTCTTCCTTTCCTCCTTCCTTCTTCTTCCTTCTCCTCCTGTACCAGCTCCAGTGCATCATAGTCTCTTGTGTTTGTCCTCCTACTACACAAGTGAAATTTCCTTAACACCTTAAATACGATGACCGCTACGCAGGCGTCATGAAGGCGTCAGTGGCTATGTCAGGATCCCAGCGTCGGTTTCTTGATTATATTTATTTTGTAGTTATACCTGAGTGACCCCCTTATTCTGTGAACAGGCTTGATCATTTTTTCAGTGGTTGCAAACATTCTCGATGAAACAGAACAAGTATACTAGCTGTAAATTTATATTCTATAATGCGCGTATTGTGATACACCATCGTGCGTCAGGCAGCTAATGTGCGCGCGGATATTTGAGTCGTATTTTAGAGGTTAAAATTGTGCAACTTTTTCTACGGACAGCCTTCTTGATTCTTTATTTCATTTTCATTTATTTATTTATTTACTTATTTTGTTTGTTTCTTGTCTTTTGTAGCCAACCTTTCCGTAATGACCGAACTTTCATACAAAACCTCCCTTTTTTTTTTAGTTTTTATTGCAAATTCCTACCACACGTAGGAGTTTATCTAAACGAATCCTAAAGCTTCGAACTGAACTACATTGCACTGCCTCTGCAGGAAGTTTATTCCATTCAATAACTACACGGCTGGCGAAGTTGTTTCTACCCACTTCCAAATTAAATCTATTTCCTGTCAAACATCTTCAACTGGTGTAGATGATCGTTACATTACACTGCCTATGCAGGAAGTTTATTCCATTCATTAACTACACGGTTGGCGAAGTTGTTTCTACCCACTTCAAAATTAAATCTATTTCCTGTCAAACATCTTCCACTGGTGTAGATGATCGTTATCTTTCTCCTATCTTAATCCCCTCTCCTATCTCCTTCATTTCATCTCTTTGAGTTCAACAGAAGTTTAATGTGGTAAACAGAGCAACGTTATCTCATGCCTGAGTTTAAAAAACATTGGGAAACGGTTCGTCGGATGCTCTTTGATGACGATCATCAGGGAGAGGAAAAGGATGAAGGGATGCTGAGAGAAGACTCTGGCCAGGTTAATTGTGGGAAACGGTTAATGCAGAAAAAAAATATCTTTTTCCATCCTCTCTCTCTCTCTCTCTCGTTCTCTCTCTCTCTCTCTCTCTCTCTCTCTCTCTCTTTTATTTTTTTATTTATCTATTTATTTTTTTTTTGAAAGAGAGGGACATCTATCGGGTCAGTGTTCCAGTTAGGTTTTGACAGAACACAAAAGTCCGGCAAGCATAACGATGCGCATTGCAAAGTTAAAGTTATATTTTCCAGCGGCATACGAGTGATGTTGCAAAAGAAAGAACGATAATCTAAACTGGGACTACAAGGTACTTGTTCATACAGAAGACAGATGACCTATCAAAAACTGTCTTGCAATACAGAAGATGAAGAACCTTTTTGTTTTCATTCCAACTCTGGAAGAACCGCCTTTGTGAGACGCTCTCCCCCCCCCCCCGGCTTTTACCATTTCCTCTCACCTGTCAACTAATACATTCTGTCCTGGGACATTTTCATTTGTACTGTGAAATGAGATATGTCAATGTAATGTTCTTCCTGTTTTGCCCTTAGCCATTCTATAATGTGCGTGCGTGCGTTTGTATGTGTGTGTGTGCGTGCGTGCGTTTGTGTGTGTGTGTGTGTGTGTGTGTGTGTGTGTGTGTGTGTGTGTGTGTGTGTGTGTGTGTGTGTGTGTGTGTGTGTGTGTGTGTATGTGTGTGTGTGTGTTTCACCATGGTCTTGGATCACGTGTTGGACTCGTGATCGACAGCTATTTCCCTCCCGGAAGAGAGCTCAGAGCTCATATATATGACCGATCTATAGGTAATGTTGTGACCTTACACGCACACACACACACCCAACTCCCCGCCCACGAGTCTGAATAACGACTCGCAGCCCAGCGATTCTGAAACTATTTCAGCTGTGGGCGGGATTCGAACCCGGACCTCCGTAGTTGCAGCCGGGAACTCTACCAACCGCGCCACGTGTGTGTGTGTGTGTGTGTGTGTGTGTGTGTGTGTGTGTGTGTGTGTGTGTGTGTGTACTCACAAGTGTATGCGTCCGTACATCTGTATGAATTACACATACTGGAAGCATATGTAATCACAACAACCTCTGCGCGATAAAATGAGTAAAGAACTCTTTGCAAGCTTCGTGACACCTTTTTTCGAGTGAGGGGGTAGAGGGCAGTGGATGGGGAGTTGAGAGTTGAGTAGTGTAGGGTGGTGGGAGGTATGGAGTGGAGGGAGTTGAGTGGAGGGAGTTGAGATGGAGGATTAGTGTGTTTGATATTCACCTCACAACATTCATATTTCGGTTCGCAACTTGTTCATGTAATTAGAGTCATAATCCATTTACTTTTACAATAGGCGTTGAAAAAAACAGGATAATTTGTTAAAAAATCACAACATGATAACCGTTTGATCACGGAATCACACTGACGTGGCAAGGCGGTGATACTCACCACGACATCTATTTGGCGAACACATTTCTTTATCTAATAATGTGTTTTTTGTCACATTAAACACGCAATCTTAGTGTTCTAAGACACTTTATCATGAAATACCTAATTGCGAAGCAAGACTTCACCACGAGTCCCTAAATCAACTTAATATGGTTGTACAGTCTCCATCTCTCACCGTCCCAATCTCTCCTAAATTGCCATGTCTACCCCCAGTACGAACCACACACACGCACACACACCGTCTACTTATCTAACCCTTTCAACACTGCAACGTCCTAAATTGATCTTGTCTTGACTAAAGACAGGTGATAAAACTTTTATTCCACCGTCGGGAAAGAAGACACTAACGTCGAAAGTTCTGTGTATTTCGATCACTAAATGTGATCCTCTTCAGCAGATTGACTACATAGTAGAAGACATATACATATATACAAAAAATGTGAGGTGAGAAGTAGCTACGACATTACTTTATTGTGAAAGACAGGTGATGTTATGCTGCTGAAAGGGAGGAGAGGGGGGGGGGCTCTGGAGTGAAAAAGGGGGGAAGGGAGTTGGGGAGTCTTCAGGCTAGAGTTCTTTCCCTCAGCGACAACAAATCGTTCCCAGCCGGATCGACATCTGCGTTCCGCACATCGAAAAGGAGTTCATGTGACTGTGAGACCAGATGTGGTGACCTTCAGGGGGGGAGCAATAGTCCTGTGTAAATCAATACACGATGTCCTCGTCCCCCCATAATGCTTTTACTGAGGGACCACCTGCTTCTTCACCTGCTGAACTCAAGCAGGCAGCAGAGGACGGATGACGTACTGGCCGGAACTCGCCAAGCGTGACGGGTCGTGATTGGTCGACTCCTCCTGCGTAATAAACTGACCAATCGGATGTGGAGACGCGCGTGGTGGGCGGGGTTTAATTTAAATCTGAATTATGGATAGACCACAGGAGTATTCTTTAATTTAACCACCACCTCCTGTCACGTCGGTCTAGAAGTTGCATTAAATGCACAATTTACTCCCACTTAGAAGAAACGGAAATGGGAGAGAAGAAGAAATTCAAGACGTTTCGACGTTACAGTAAACATCGTGAGGAGCTTATCCACGCCCAAACATCATTATTTGGATCACATGAAGAATCGTGACGATTCTTCATGTGGGCTATCCTAGGGTGACAATTCTTCGTGTGGGCTATCCTAGGGTGACAATTATTCACGCGGGCCATCCTAGGTTTACGATTCTTCGGTTATATAAGTTGATGACAATAAGCATAACCCTCATTCAACCTAACTTATCCTATTTTAAGAGAGAACACTCGTACTTCATCCCATTCTCCTTTCCTTCCTCCCCATCAAAGTCAGTGTTCTTCACCCATGAACACCCGATATAACCACACACACAACCTCGTGACGTCAGAGGGGTAGTCACGTGACAACCCTCTACATGGGACTTGTCCCTAACTTCCCTTCACCCCCCCTCACAACCCATAATGCAATGTCATTTAATAACCCCCCCCCACCCACCCGTCCGTCCCCTTCCATTGCAATCCGTAGATGGATGATCCTGTTTTGACCGGATTTTTTTTTCCCAAATGCATGAACTTGCGCGCGCGCGCACGCACACAATATACGAATCTAAGGATAATTTAGACATGGCGAGATACAGAGACGGGACCTCACGAGTACAACTCCCCTTCCCGTAAGATACAACTAGGTAAATGCTCTCTCTCTCTCTCGCGCACACACACACACACACACACACACACACACACACACACACACACACTTACGACTTGACGGTGCAGTGGTAGGGTTCCCGGCCGCCTCTACGGCGGTCCGGGTTAGAATCCCGCCCAGGGCAGAAATAATTTCAGTATCGCTGCGCCGCGAGTTATTGCTCCAACATCCGTGGGCGGGGAGTTGGGTGTGCGTGTAAGTTCACAGCATTACCCATAGATCGGTCATATACGAGCTCTGAGCTCTCTTCCGGGAGGGTAATAGCTGTCGATCACGAGTCCAACACGTAGTCCAATACCATGGTGAATAACAAACACACACACACACATACACATACACACACACACACACACACACACACACACACAGGTAGTTAGGTAGGAATGTACCGTAACCCATCGCTCAATGAAACGCTGTTACACGTATGCCTATCACAGCTGTTACTCCATCTGGGCCAGGCATCTCAGTCAGGGTAACTAATTGCAGGGGCCTCGCGCGGCGCCCGCGCCAGCGCCGCGGAAGACTGGCGGTCCGTGGGTTGCCTCCTCTCGCTTCCTTCTGCTTTTTTTTTTTCTCAAATTCGGGGTGTGGGACAGCGAGGGAAGGAGGGAGATAGGAAGGGAGAAATAGAGAGTGAGAGAAGCAGACAGAGAGACAGAGAGAGGCAGATTTATAGATAGACAGAGGGGGGAGAGGAAGGAGAGAGAGAAAAGAGGGGGAGAGGAAGGGAGAGGGAAAAAGAGACAGGCATATGATATATATATATATACATATATTTATCTATATATATATATATATATATGTGTGTGTGTGTGTGTGTGTGTGTGTGTGTGTGTGTGTGTGTTTGTGTGTGTGTGTGTGCGTGTGTGTATATGTACGTGAGTAGAGTGAAGTAATGTTCTGAGACGGGATGAGAGTCTGCCAATAACATTAGGAACGGAAACGTCCCTGAGTTGCAGTGAAAGAACAACTCACAAAAAAAAATCATGCAAATAAATAAATAAAAACGAATAAATAAGTAAATAAATAGATAAAGATGCAAGAAAATTGTGTGCTCGTTGCGAAGTTCTTGCGGTGGTGTGGTTACAGGTAGAAAGCAGTTCCGTGTCGATCTTACTGTTCTCAGGGGAAGGGCACGGGGAAACAGAACAGAGAAAACGAGTGAAGAATTTAAAAAACACATTCTATACACACACACACACACACACACACACACACATATATATATATATATATATATATATATATATACATATGTGTGTATGTATGTGTGTGTGGATACATATCTATACAAACACACACACACACACACACACACACATATATACTGTAGAGAGAGAGAGAAGAGGAGAGGGAGAGACAGAAAAATAGGAAGGAGGGAGTGAGTGAATGAGTGAGGGAGGGAGAGAGGTAGTGAGAGGAGATTACGAGAATGAGAGAAAGTGGACAAGGCCATGAAGAAAACGGGATGGGCGAGCAATATTCTTCACCATCAAGAAAGTTCACTTGATGGTCATCCAGAACGCGAAGAGAACTTGGAGGGGGGTGGGGTGGGGGGGGGGGGGAAGGTGGTTGCTTTAAGACAAAATTAAAAAACTTGACAAAAATGGGAAAGTTGGATAAGGAGCCATGAAATGGACGCTATACGTCTCGCGAACCGCCACCGACGCTATTCAAATAAATCAACACCATGTCCTTCTTTCCTCTCCTCCTCTTCCTTCTCCCCCTCCTCCTACTCCTCGCCCTCGCAGTAATTCGCAAATGCAGTTCCGCTGCCCACCCCCTTCCCCCGTGTTCCTGGTTCTTCCAATCCAGGGACCTGTCGACGACGCCGCCATCAGACAGACAGACAGACAGACAGACACACAGACAGCCAAAGAGATTCATCCGTCTTGCATCCACCCAATGCCTCACCCACCCCCACCCCCACCCCCATCCCGCTTGGCTTCTACTTGGAGGGTTTCTGCTTTTAATAAATCTTTATACAAACAGTGGGCACGGTTGCTTAAACAAAAACTACAAAGGTACAGCATCCTAGCTTGTCCCGGTTTACGTACGGTAGAGTTCCAGCTTACGTACGGTACTGCCCCAGTTTACGTACGGTATTGCCCCAGTTTACGTACGGTACTGTTCCAGTTTACGTACGGTATTGTCCCAGTTTACGTACGGTAGAGTTCCAGTTTACGTACGGTACTGTCCCAGTTTACGTTCGGTACAGTTCCAGTTTACGTACGGTACTGTCCCAGTTTACGTACGGCACTGTTTAATTCAAATATCAATATTTCACTTGACGAAGAAAGAAATATAATATTATTAATCGAGAGGGGGGCTTTCAGTAGGATATGTATATTTTTTTCTTTTGTAATATCAGTATTCGGCATCGATTAAACGAACCATCTCAATTCAAATGACTATTGGCAGACCGAGACTAATATGGAGATGGCAGAATATCGGAATACAGAGACAGACTACCTCTCATCTATATAAAAAAAAATCATGATATTTTTCATTATTACTCCAATCATAATTTGACTGGTACATTAGAACATTGTAATTATAATTTTAAACATCACATATATTATGATATTTCTATTTCTAACAGAAATACTGTTATCATAGTACAAAAAATTAATTAATGGAAGATAGATATTATCGATTGAACTGGTAAAGTACTTTGATAACCACTGTTATTTTCACAAAACTTACTGGGTTTAAGAATCTGATGCAAACGACGATATGACGTCACAACTTTTAAACCTGAAGAAGAAATGTAACGGATTCTAGCCTGACTTTGTACAGTACATGTGCATGAGAGCAACAACCCAATTCTAATTAAATTAACTTGACTTTTATCTTTAGAATGAATCAATAATGAAATATGAGGAGACAAATAAACCGAGGTGGTATGGACATTTGATGAGGTACATGGAAAGATATCCACCACGGGATTACCAGTGGACACAGGGAGGGAACAGACCGGAGGGAAGATGCAAGAAGAGGTGGAGAGGAGAACATGAAGGCAATTGAAGATGAAGAAGAAGAGATATCCAGAGATTATCCCCCAATGGAGAAACTTCGTGAGACCTCACAACTGACAGGGCAACCTGGAGTTGGTGAGGAAATGATTGAAGTCACTCCTCAACCATTCTCACTCTGGACGCTGCTCGCTGTTTCAAGGAGGTAAGAAACCCGAATCTACTCTTTGGGATGATTGGCGTCACCAGTAGCATGATATGAAATGATACAATTGGCGCCATGACTTCTGGGTCGGCCGTCACAACAGAATTACAATGTTTTGTCGTGGTGAAGTGAAAACAAAAAACGAGAAATATCTTTTTCTTTAATATTATTATCATCACTTACCACAACACGACAAAACAACGATGCCTCTTCCCTTCCGTCCTTTCTTCTTTCGCTCCTTTCTCCATTTCTCCCCGTGTTGCAATTTTATTGTTTTATTTCAGGAACACCACACAATTTTATCCAGTTGAGGGGAAGGGGAGAGGGAGGGTGGGAGAGTATTCAGGTACGAAAGAGTAAAGAACATTTTCATCCACTTAGAAGCATCCCCCACCTTCCGGGGGCTCTCGACCCTAGTCGACAAATCTCAGACTTCTTATTTCGGCGAAAATCGAGGCTTCCATAGACATTCGACACAAAATTATGTCTCCTACCCTCTCCTCTCCAACACCACGACCACCGTCACCACAAACCGTCCCCTGTGATGTCTGGGTCATCTGGATATTGAAGGGTACTCTTCACGCGTGGGATTTGTGTCCATCTCCCTCACATCCATCTCTCTTTTTCTTTCTTCTTCTTTTCTTTAATCCTAAAAGTCAGGATCTGCAGCCGCCTCCTCCTCCTCCTTCTTCTTCTTCTTGATCTTTTTCATTTCCATCCTCATCTTCTTCTTCTTCTTCTTCTCTTTCTTCTTCTTCATCTTCATTTTTTTCATCTCCATCCTCATCTTCTCCTTCTTCTTCTTCTCCTCTTTCTTTTTTTTTCTCCTTCTTCTTCTTCTCGTTCTTCTTCTTCTTCTTCTTCTTCTTCTCGTTCTTCTTCTTCTTCTTCTTCTCTTTCTGGCTCCACGCCCTTCCCAACGTCTGGAGTTCCCGTGTCTCTCTTAAGGTCGATGGTTCGAAGCCTTTCTATGAGATTCTCACCTCTGGAGTTCATTGACCCTTTCTTTGTGTCCGTCTTCACCCTTTTTTTGCCGAAGGGGTGCCACGGAGATGAATAGAACAGTTTGGCAGAAACCAGAAGAAAGAATAAAAATGACGCCCGGCAAGGTATGAAGACTCTGAGACGCTTCCAGAAGACAGGATCTTCACGTCACTCGATGGAGACGATGGTGGCGACGACAAAAATGGTGATGCTGATAACGATGATACATCACCCACGTCGGCCTCTTCTTCTTCCTCTTCCTCCTCCTCCTCCTCCCTTTCTTCCTGTCCTCCATCCTCCTCTTGTTCAGGAGGTCCTATCTCATTATCCTTTCCTTCCAATGTCCCTTTCTTTCTCCATCTCCATATTTCCCATTACAAATCCCAGAGCAATTTTCCCACGTCCTCCCGTCCCAACTTTCCCACCTATCTCCATCTGTCTCCTCAAACTTCTTATCTCGAAGAATTCCCGTCATAATTTCCACCAGAGCCATCAACGCCATTATCTTCCCCTCACGGGCATTGCACGACACAGTGGGGGGAAAAGAGAAGCAATGTCATTTATTCGCTCTTCTCCTGACGAAAATATTACTTTTGAAAAACACAAAAGTTTGCGAAAAAGAGGTTTTTTGGGTTTGGAATTGGGTCTCCGAGGGTCGCGGGCCCAGGTGGTATAGTCTGGGTTCTGAGTGCCTCAGTTTAGGAAGTTGTCCTTATTGGGTTTCTTAGGACTGTATTTTTTGGCTACCCCCCACGTAGGGGGGAAAAGCCTTTGGTATATGTATGTATATATGTATGTATGTATGTATGTATGTATGTATGTATTTTTAAAACCATTCTCCAGCCCCGACGAACGCTCTCTACTCTATTATGAAATAACCTCTATTAGCAAATAACTTCGGTAACTATACTTACGGAAACTAGATTTTATAGATTACCTATTAAGACACCTAAGGTTACCTAGAAAACCAGGTCAAGCTTTACTTTGTAGTGACGAGGTGCTAAGGTAATGGAATCCGAGGGTTGAGGTTTAGGATTGTGGTTCGATGTCCGGGTGTAGGATACTAACTAGTCGTTGGAATGAGACTCTTAAGGGCCATTTACACGGCCTAACAGTTTGACAAACCCGGTTTGTCAAACAAATGTTTGAAGTGATGTTTGACCGTGTGAATAGGGTATTTGGTTGTCAAACACGTTCCACAAACGTGGATGACGACCAAATACCCCATTCACACGGTCAAACATCACTTCAAACACTTGGCTGACAAATCGGGTTTGTCAAACTGTTAGACCCTTTAGAGTCCTGGTGCTTAATCCCTAGAGGTATTTGGTTGTCAAACATGTTCGGCAAACATGTTTGACGACCAAATACCACATTCACACGGTCAAACATCACTTCAAACACTTGTCTGAAAAATCGGGTTTGTCAAACTGTTAGACCCTTTAGAGTCCTGGTGCTTAATCCCCAGAGGTATTTGGTTGTCAAACATGTTCGACAAACATGTTTGACGACCAAATACCCCATTCACACGGTCAAACATCACTTCAAACACTTGTCTGAAAAATCGGGTTTGTCAAACTGCTAGACCCTTTAGAGTCCTGGTGCTTAATCCCCAGTCACACCAAGCTTACGACCTGTTTCCGACCACCACCTTGGACTGTGTAATCTTTTCTTTCTCTCACGGTTAGCGCCAGGTGGCTATGCCACATTCATCTTCATGACGGGGGAGGAGATTCATTCCAATTGCATCATTGTCTTAAATTATTTTTATAATAAACAAAGACACAGCACAAATCAACCTGGTCTCCGGTGCATACATGCACACACACACGTATATATACATATATGTACATCTATACATATATACACACAAACACACACACACACACACACACACACACACACACACATATATATATATAACGAAAACAGCGTTGTTTATAAAATCCTGTGTAGAAGCTGTCCCTCTTCATATTTTGGTGAATCTGGTCGCGGACTTAATAAAAGGATAAATGAACATAAAAATAACGTAAGAGCCCATAGGACATCTAACTCCATAGTAATACATGTGGATAAACATGGTCACCTTCCACACTGGAACAACACAAATCAACCTGGCACAGCACAAATCAACCTGGTCTCCGGTGGTCGGAAACAGGTCGTAAGCTTGGTGTCACTGGGGCTTTAGGCTGACTGCTTAGATCCTAGGTCAGTAGTCTGGGCTCCATTTTGGGGGTCAGACTTCGGGGATGAGGATTAAGAATTTGGGATTTGGATATTTGCGTTTAGGTTTTTTTGGGGTCTGATTTTTTACGAGTGACTTAACACACAACTACATCCCAAATTTCTACACAACATTTTTCAATATATATATATATATATATATATATATATATATATATATATATATATATATATATATATACAGTATATATAGTCCCTCCTATCTTAGCTCCTCAAGAAAGAAGATCCTTCCCTGTTTCCCTTCACACTACTGTAGCTCGGGTCAGAGGCAATGCAGCAAGGACAGCACCTCAACAATAGGGCCCGGCGACCGAATATGGCTTACCCCCACCGCTTCATTACATAACGACCACTTCCCCTAACATTCACTGGAAAAATATAAGGAGCAGACAACAGATTCTTTTGGGCCGCATTATTCCTCGTCCAAATACCACATGTCTTTGGAAAGAATACATATATACATACATACACACACGTATATATACATATATGTACATCCATACATATATACACACACACAAACGCACACACGCACACGCATATATATATATATACATATGTGTGTGTGTGTGTGTGTGTGTGTGTGTGTGTGTGTGTGTGTGTGTGTGTGTGTGTGTGCGCGCGTGTGTGTGTATGTGTATGTGTACATACATGTATACATGTATTTTTAAGTATATCTGCTACCTACCAATTTCATTTAGATGCTGTCCTGCGACTTTATTCAGCTGACAGGAGCTCTCGCCGACAATTCCCGCGGCAGTAAAGTGCTGTGCGGTTTCTTGCTGGCTGATGTCTCTTCATGGCTCTCCAACTCTTTTGTGTTGGCCGTCATCAACGTCTTCTTCTTCTTACTCGTCTCCGCGTCCCCTCCTTGCCCCCCTTCCTTCCTCCCTTTCTATCTAGGTCGCTCTTCCCCCTCGTTTTTGTTTACCTTCTCCGTCTGTTTAATCTTTCCGTTTTATTCCCATCTCGTTTTGCAATCTCTCCATCTTTTTCTTTTCTTTTCCCTCTTTCCTTCATCCTCCTTCTCCTCATCATCCTCTTTCTCTTTCTTTCTTCAGTCTTCCGTCCCCGATGTTGTCGTCATCTTCTCCTCCTCTCTTTCTTCGCTTTTTCTTTGTCCTCCTCACCAGTCTTCGGCCTCCGTCGTCATCATCGTCTTTTTCATTCTCCTCTTCTTCCTATCTTTCACCCCTCTCTTCCCGTTAACAAGAAACGCCAACGGAATACTCTCCATCTCCTATCTTCCACCCAACCCGTTTCTGCCCTGGTTCTTCTCCACCACACCCCACTTCCACTCGACCCCCAAGAAGTCGTCGTCTTCAGACCCCATTTCGGGTTTTGTGTCTCCAAATCCCTCTTCCCCCCGCGTCGTAATTCCATATTGTCCGCTTCGGCTGAGATCTTTCTGGCTTTATGCTAAGCGTCCTTCTCGTTCTTCTCCAGCTTTTTCTTCTTCCTTTCTGCTTCTGGAAAGAAATGGCTACCCCACGACAGAGTCTCTCCCTTCGTCCTCCTTCCCTTGGCTCGTCTTTCACACAGCAGTAAGCACAAGCGCAATAACACGAACCGACGTCAAAAGACGACAGCAATAGTCTAGTTCCCGGTAGACTCTCTCTCTCTCTCTCTCTCTCTCTCTCTCTCTCTCTCTCTCTCTCTCTCTCTCTCTCTCTCTCTCTCTCTCTCTCTCTCTCTCTCTCTCTCTCCTCTCTCTCTCTTTCTCCTCCACCCTTTCACTTCTCTTGTCAGCTCTCTAAACGACCTGATCTCTACACTGCTACTGTCACTGCAGTCTCCTTCCTTCCTTCCGCCATCTTTCTTTTCCCTTTTTCTTCTTTTCCTTCATTCCTCCTTCCCTCTACAGGGATTCCATGTGCCCCAGTATACGATCACTCCCCACAACCCTTTCCAATGCTCAGCTTCAGTAAGGCAAAAGAGGATGAAGGAGAATGAATGATGGTAAGCGATGTCAGCAATTCACATAAATATATGGGGTCACATGAAGAAGTGTCACCTCAGAACGCCCACACGAAGAATCGTCACCTCACGAGATCCCACCTGAAGAATTGTCACCCCAGTACGCCGAATATCAACAGTGGAATAAAGATTAGGTTAGGTTAGATTAGGTCAGGTTAGGTTGAATGAGGGTTATGCTTGTTGTCATCAAATTATACAACCGAAGAATCGTAAACCCAGGATGATTGCCTACACGAAGAATTGTCACCCTAGGATAGCCCACATGAAGAATTGTCGAAGTCTGTCGAAGTCTGGGATAACGATTCTTCATGTTAAGCAAGATGTGTCACAACAGCCTATATCTACCCCTCTCCTACTGCTACTGAAAACGGTGACACACACAAAGTCCCACATCAATAAAGCATAGACAACAGTCCAAGATTCCATTCCAGAGATATCTATAGAAGGGCCTGTGAACAGTTTCCAGCCACTGATGGGCAATGGATTTCCAGTCAGTAAAACTCGAGGCAGTTGTTGATGCTGCTATCATTATCACTATTATCATAATCTATTATTACTAATTATTATTGTGGAAGCTCGCTGGCTGAGCGGGTTAGGGCGTCGTTACTTGCGGCGAAGGTCGAGGGGATGGCGGTTCGAATCCTGCCATTGGCGAAGTTGAACTAAAGGCATGGTTTGTTAAATTCCACGCTACAAAGCCCTCTATGAGGGGCAGCCTAGCCTTCTGATAGGGGGGAGTTTGTGACGTTAAACCACATCATCATCAATTATTATTATTATTATTATTATCATTATTAATTATTACTGTTACTATTATTATTAATCATTATCATTGTTACTATAATTATTATTATTATCATTATTGTTATTATCATCATCATTTTCATCATTATTATTATTACCATTGTTATCACTATTATCATTATTATCATCAATATCACTATCATCATTATCAATGCGTCAGTGAGAAACTCTCAACTAGCACCATCTACCAACACCAGTTCCTCTCCCCTTTAACCACCACGAGTAGGAAGACACCATCTACGACCACCTGAACCACCTGATTACCAATATCCCCTCCGGGCGATAGCTTTTCCTGTTGTCAAGAACTTTATTGTGTTCCCTTGAGCGCAAGGGGAGTTAATGTCACATCACAAACATATCACACAAACCAACATCACTGACAATCAGTTCATTTACCGTTCCCATCACAACACATCTTCCTTCCCCTTCCTCCCGTTCTTCCTTCTCCTTCTTCCCCTCCTCCTCTTTCTCCTTCTCTTCCTGCCCTTCCTCCTTCTCCTCCCCTTCCTCTTTCTCCTTCTTCCCCTCCTCTTCTTCCTCCGTCTTCTCCTCCCCTTCCTCCTTCTCCCCTTCCTCCTTCTCCTTCTTCCTCCTTCTCCTCCCCTTCCTCTTTCTCCTTCTTCCCCTTCCTCCTTCTTCTCCTCCTCTTCCTCCTTCTCCTTCTTCCCCTCCTCTTCTTTCTCCTCCTACTCCTCCTTCTCCTTCTCCTCCTCTTTCTCCTTCCCCGTCTTCTCCCTCCACCCTATTACCAAATGACTTCAATCCTTCCTCCTTCTTTTTCTTAATCAATCTTCACCTCCTTTCCAACATCTTTCACCTCCTCTACTTTATCCTCTTATTCCTCTCCAAAATGGCCTCGATCTCCCTCCATCACCTCCTAAGCCTCTTCATGATCTTCCTCTTCCTTTTCCTTCTCTTCCTTCACCTCTCACACTCATCTTCCTCTCCTTCTCATTCCTCCTCCTCGTCCTGCTTCCTTTACTCTTCCTTTTTTCTTCTCTTTTTGAGTTTTTCCAAACCCTTACTCTTCCTCCTCCTCTTCTTCTTCCTCCTCTTCCTCTTTCAATCTGTTCCATCCTCCTGTTATTTTCGTTTCATCCATCTCCTCCTCTTTCCCTTCCCCTCCTCCAACATCATCATACCTCTTACTCTTCCCCTCCTCCTCCTCCCCTCCTCCTCCCCTCCTCCTCTTTCTACTCCCTCTTGTTCTCTTACACTCCTCCTCCCCCTCCTCCACCATTCAATTTCTTCTTCTCTGTAATCAGGGAGGACATTTCAATTCAACGTCCATTTACTCAACTCCTTTATTCCCAACGTTTTCTCCATCATTTTTCCTCCAACTTCGCCAACATTATTACCGGCTTTCATCTCCCTGCGTGCGCCATTTGTGTGTTTGTATGTTTTCTTGCTTTGCTTCCCCACCCCCCCCGCGCCACGCCGTCCTGCGACCGACCCCTTTCTCGGTGGCGGCGACTTTGTCTTTCCGACAACATCTCGCGCGGTTATTATACGAAACCGATGCATTTGTCGCTCATGATGATATAACGTAAGCTCACCCTTCCAGATGATTAGTCCTCCTCCTCCTCCTCCTTGTCTCAGTCTTCTTCCTCCTCCTCCTCCTCCCAGTCCTCTTCCTCCTCTTCCTATACCTCCTCCTCCCAGTCCTCTTCCTCTTCCTCCCCCTCCCAGTCTTCTTACTCCTCCTCCTCTTCCTGTACCTCCTCCTCCTCCTCCTCCCAGTCCTCTTCCTCCTCCTCCTCTTCCTCTACCTCCTCCTCCTCCCAGTCCTCTTCCTCTTCCTCCTCCTCCCAGTCTTCTTACTCCTCCTCCTCCTCCCAGTCCTCTTCCTCCTCCTCCTCCTCCCAGTCCTCTTCTTCCTCCTCCCAGTCCTCTTCCTCCTCCTCCTCTCCCCAGTCCTCTACCTCCTCCTCCCAGTCCTCTACTCCCTCCTCCTCCACAGTTCTCTTCCTCTTCTACCTCCTCCTCCCAGTCCTCTTCCCCCTCCACCTCCTTTTATGTTTCATTTCCTTTCCTTTCCTCTTCTGTGTCCTTATTCTCCCTTCCCGCTTCTCCTCTTCCTTTGTTCCCTTCTACACCGTCTATTTCACCTTCCTTTATGTTTACTTATGTCTTCTAATTTGTTTTCTATTCTTCTTCTTCTTCTTCTTCTTCCTCTTTATACTCTTCTTCTTCTTCCTCTTTTTCCTTCTCTTCATCATCATCATCATCTTCTTATTCTTCTTCTTCTTCCTCTTTATACTCCCGATTCTCTTCTCTTCTTTATTTTCTTCATCATTTTCCTTCTCTTCTCCTTCATCTTCACCAACACCATCCTTTCACCACCACGACCCGAATCATCACCACCATCACTGCAACCATCTGTTCTCCTCCTCCTCTTTCTCCTCCTCCTTCCTCCTCTTCCTCCTCCTCTTACAATCACGAAACCTTCCTCCTTCCCTTCCTCTCCCGATGCCCAATCGATATTCTTTATTTCCTTCCCATGTCTCCTAATCGCCAAACCCAATCACTAACCACTCCCAATCAGGTCTATTTCCATTCTTATCTTCAACTCCTTCCTGCCTTTCTATTCCTGCCACCCCCGCCTTCCTCCCTCTGCAAAGTCAATTTCAATTCCTCTGAAACTATCCAAGGCTGTATGTCTACAATCTTCTCCAATTCCTCTTTCTCCATCACTCTCTCTCTTCTCACCCTCACTCTCTCCTTCATTACCCATTTCCGTCTCCCCCTCCTCCCCCCCGCCTATCTGTCAACCTCACCTCTCTCTCCTCCTCCTCCTCCTCCTCCTCCTCCTCCTCCTCCTCCTCCTCCTCCTCCTCCTCCTCCTTTCCTTTCCCCGTCTCAGTCTCCTTTCCCTACCCTACCCTACCCTATGCCTTCTCTTCAAGAATCCTTTTACATTATCCTATCTTCATCTCCCTCTATGTTCCTACTTTATCCCCCCTTCCTCCTCTTCCATTTCTCTTCTATCCTCTCTTCACCAAATTCGCCTCTTCCTTCCTTCCTCGCTCTCTTCCTTTCCCTCTTTCAAACTCTTCTCTCCCTTTGTTACCTGCTTCTCTCCTTCCCCTTCCTCTCTCTCTTCTTCTCTTTAATAAATTCGCCTTCCTTCCTTCCTCGCTCTCTTCCCTTCTCTCTTTCAAACCCTTCTCTCTCTTGGATACCTCCTTATATCCTCCCCCTTCCCCTCTCTCTTTTCCCTCCCTCCCTCCCTCTCCCTGTCCCTCTTTTCCATCCCTCCCTCCCCCTCCCTCTCCCTATCTCTCTTTCCTCTCCTTAGCAACCTATCCCTCCCCCAGCTTGACCCTATTCACCCCACCTTCCTCCCACTCCCTCCCTCTCTCTCTTTTCCCTCCCTCTCTCTCCCTCTCTCTCTCTCTCTTTCCTCTCCTTAGCAACCCATCTCTCCCCCAGCGTGACCCTATTCACCCCACCTTCCCCCCCTCCCTCCCACTCCCTCTGGTGATCTATGACACAGTGCAATTTGTTCCATATCTTACGGCAACCAGCCATATCACAGCATGATCAGCATGATGGCGGGGCCGTGTCCCCGATGGGTATCGACAGCATGAATTCTTTCGTAAAACTTCTGGGTCATGCTGAGCATGACATTATGCTCCTGGAGCGCCTCGTGAAGGTCATGCTATACGTGACTGTGATCATGCTATACGACAGCATGAATTCTTTCGTAAAACTTCTGGGTCATGCTGAGCATGACATTGTGCTCCTGGAGCGCCTCGTGAAGGTCATGCTATACGTGACTGTGATCATGCTATACGTGACTGTGATCATGCTATGTGTGACTGTGATCATGCTGCTTGGTTCTAGACTGTCTTACATTTGTAATGGCGCAACATAAGTTTCAGCATGATTTCCTTCTGCTGAACACGCTGTCGTGACGTCACAGTCCTCCCAGTCATTCAATCGCAAGGTAGCATGATTGACAGCATGATTTCAGGCATAACATTATATCACAGAAATGAAGAGCTCACTGCACTAAAAACAACGTAATCAATCTATTGAGGACGAACGTAATACAATTCCCCATGATACAATTACATAAGCAGACATTTGCTGCGCGTCTTATCAGACCCAAATAAACACGATAACAGTATATTATATCAAGAGAACATGACATTCGCAAAGTATAAAAAAAAATGAGCGGTAGAAACATTATTAATGTCATCGCCACTTACGAAATTACCTGCGTGTCTTGTGACACTACAAATGGGTCGACATATGCATTGAAGACACGGTGGCATGTATGCGCGTGTGTGTAGTTATCATGTACGAATAGATGTGTGTGTATTTAAACACGTGTGTACCTGTGTGCGCATTCGGGTTGACGCGTGTGTGTGTGCGTGATAAAGTCTATGCTATTTTCATTTTGTAAACACTCTCCATACTCAAAAGGACAAAATATGGGGGAAAATAAGATAATATAAAATAACGGAACAAGTTCGCTCCGGCATTTTTCGTGTGTTGCAGATTGTTAGGCCGCATTAGCGACCGGACAAACGTCTGAAACGAACGGACCAACTGTTGCGAGCCTATTGGCAATGGAGGCGAAACGCTGGGCGTGTCCAGACATTACACTTGGGAGGAAACAAGTTTCTCGAGGGTGTTTTGTGTTCTAAAAGACCCTAAGTATCCAGTTACCAGTAGAAAGCGCAATTATGCAATTAGTTGTCGCGGTTACTAATATGCAAAAATAAATAAATAAATAGATAAATAAATGTTCGTTCAATCATGCAAAAGTCTAATGAATTCATAATATGAAAAAAATACCTTGTTACAAGTAGAAACGCAATTATGCAATTAGTTGTCGCGGTTGCTAATATGCAAAAATAAATGAATAAATAAATGTTCGTTCAATCATGCTAAAGTCTAATGAATTCATAAGGAAGTGTGTGTGTGTTCTTCACGGTCCTGGATCACGTGTTGGACTCGTGAACAACAGATATTATCCTCCCGGATCAGAGCTCAGAGCTCACATAGAGTCTCTATGAGTAATACATCTTTTCAGCCCTGAGCAGGAGCCCAGGTCAAGCCCGCTTAGTAAGCAGGTCAACTCTGTACCACTACACCAGCAAGCCGGTGTGTATGTGTATTTATATGGTCGTGCTGGTGGTTGGTTCTTGAAGAAATGCGAATGGCAGGATTTATTTATTCATTTATTGATTTATTTATTTTTATTCTATTATTATTATTATTATTATTATTATTATTATTATTACTATTATTATTGTTTTGCTTATGCCACGTGGTGATAAAGGTCCTGAATTTGAGACATCTTGTGCAGAACTGTGTGTCTATCGTTTCCATGGCGGAGAATCCTCCTTTCCCTCTTATGGAACAGGTCGTTACCTAGAGTCTAAGCATTGTTCTTTAACTACATCACTTACAGTGTCGTTACTTGAACAACCTCGCCACATGCCCTTATGGCTTCATCGGTGGCGCAGTGGTCTGAGTTCCCGGCCGCCACTACGGCGGTTCGGGTTCGAATCCCGACCAGGGCTGAAAATTTCAGTACCGCTGCGCTGCGAGTCGTTACTCCAATTCTTGTGAGCGGGGAGTTGGGTGTGTGTGTGTGTGCGTGTAAGGTCACAGCATTATCCATAGATCGGTCATATATATGAGCTCTGAGCTCTCTTTTGGGAGGGAAATAGCTGTCGATCACGAGTCCAACACGTGGTCCTTGGTTTCACACCAACTTTGCTTTCACTGCCGGCGTCGGTAGTCTCGAGTCTTCTGAGGAAACTGTGTCTACCCCCAGACACGAGGAGAACTTTCTAATATTCTCGTATATTTTCCGATGGCTTCTGCCCCCCCCCTCATCCCTAATATTGGGTATTTCAGAATTTTAGTGGCTCTCAATTGAGAAAAACTATATGTATCTGTTCTGTCTGCTGCTACAAGTATATAATTTTCTTTTTATCAGCCAAGGGATCACTAGCAGGGTTAAATGGCTTGGTAACTTGTATGATGGTTACTGGCTACACGAATGAATCTTTCCTCTTTTTTTCCTTCTTTTTTCTCAGTTTATGTCTAAATGGTTGAGGGGGGAGTTTATGAGCGAAAACAAATTAGAGGGAAAGGCAGACAAGAAGTAAATCGAAGGACAATACCCAAGGTTTCTCTCTCTCTCTCTCTCTCTCTCTCTCTCTCTCTCTCTCTCTCTCTCTCTCTCTCTCTCTCTCTCTCTCTCTCCTTAAGAGAACTTTCCCCTCTTTCGTTTTAGGTCGTCATTTTCCCTTGGTTTCTGGAACGACTATTGACGAATTCGTATACACGCTTCGTCCTACCCACACCCAGCTCCTGGCGACGATGATCTCGTCATCGCTACTTCGATGGAGGATCGGCGACGCGGAAGACCCACGAAGTCTTCTTGCGGGACGAAGGGACCTCAGACTCTGGAAGAAAACGGAGCGTCTTGGCCGTTGCATCTTCTTCCTCCACAACCTTTCACCGCGACGATGCTCAGGATTCACTCACTACTGGATCATCAGCATAGCGAGGTTCTGCAGCTTTCGTGGAGACAAGATGGTTCCGGAACTATTCCTATCGTGGTTAATAAAGGAAGACATCTTATGTCATTTTCTACGAGCGTCGATGGTACTTTTGTCTTCCGCATAAAGGATTACAAAAGCGGAGCATGCCGACAGGAGACCTTTTGGTCCATAACTAGGTCGGATGCGAAAAACATATATAATAATGATAAAAAAATAAAATCAAAATTATAATAATATAAACAATAACAAATGAAATGAATAAATGCATAGGTATAGTTAAATAATAAACAAACAGGTATATAGTAAATAATAGTAGATTGACAGATAAATAATAATAAATGAAAATCAAGCACGTATTAACCTTTTCGCTATATCCAGAGGTTTCTCTGGGCTGAATAAAATCACCTGAAGACAGCCAGAATACAGGTGTAAATCTTCATTAACAAAGGAGTTGAAAGATACACATCGAACGGACCATAACTAGAAACCGAGAGAATGGAAAAATCTCCAAAGACTGGACAGAGGTTGGCAGGCTAACTGGCTTGTGTAAGCGATTGTGTAATCTTGATTTCCACCTTGTACATAATCGAGCACATTTTATCGTCAATCTTTACATTAACTAGCCTCCATTCGGCATTAGTGAATTTGCATAATCAGCGTTTTCTGCAATACTCTGGATAAGTCTATCCTTGTTGAGTAAGATTCTGCAAAGGCTGGAACGCGAACCCAGAGACCAGGATCTTACAAAACTACTTTTTTTTATTCAATCCTTTCAAGGCACCAACATCAATGGCCAGTTATGAAGTAAAAAAAATACACCTTTAAATTCATCTTCTTGCGTTACATTTTGTAACGTCCTCCGTTCTTCCTCTCACAGTTCATATATAATCAATGGAACACTGGGCAGATGGCCAGAAAGACCTACCCAGTCAGTGTTGAGGGAGAGCTGATGGAGGAGGAGAAGGAAGAGGAGGAGGAGAGGGAGGAGGAGGAGGAAGAAGAGGAAGAACAAACAACAGCAGGCCTACTGGCCCAACGAGGCTGTTTGTGTTTACTATACTAA
>NC_134819.1:21563580-21568580 GCF_046742065.1 Oratosquilla oratoria
AAAAAAAAAAAAAAAAAAAAAAATTAATCCCCAAGGCATTTATTTGCTTCACTCAATCACTAATTTACTTCCATTTCCACTCTGCCTTTTCCTCTTCACATCGACCTAAAATACCTAAAACTATCCACTTCCTCCAGCCTCTCTCCCTTCAGATTTACATTAATCTTGTTACCATCCTCTCCCCATTTACATCTCGTCAACTTACTTTTACCCGTATTTACCTTCAACTTTCTCCTGTCGCATACCTTCCCGAAATCCGTCGCTAACTGCCTTAATCCCTCTCTGACACTGCCACAAGCGCAGTGTCGTAGAAAAAAAAAAAAATAAATAAATGAATAAATAAAGAATAAAAAACTGGCTCACCTTCCATTTTTCTCCATTTTCTTCAGCCATCTCCATTCCCCTGCCCATTACCCTCTCCTTTACCTCCCGCACCACCCGGTCCATGTACACATTGAACAGCCATGGCGACATGACACATCCCTGACGCAGCCTCACCTTTACCTCAAACCACTCGCTCTCTTCGTTTCCATTTCTAACACAGGCTCTACTACACACGCACACACACACACACACACACACACACACACACACACACACACACACACACACACAAACACACACACACACACACACACATATATATATATATATATATAATATGTGTGTGTGCGTCTGTGTGTGCGTGTCTGTGTGTGTGTGTGTGTGTGTGTGTATGTGCGCGCGTATGTATGTGTGTGTGTGTGTGTGTGTGTGTGTGTGTGTGTGTGTGTGTGTGTGTGTGTGTGTGTGTGTGTGTGGGTATGTATGTGTGTGTGTGTGCATGCATGTCGAAAGGTAGTTCAGCCTCTCAATCCGAAGGGGATAAAACAACTAGAACAATCCAAAAGATACCCAAAAGCGGGAAAAAAAAGAGGGAGGGAGCGGGAGCGAGAGCAAATGGCATCGGGGCGAATGGGTTTTGTTTGTGCAACAATGTTGATGTCCTACATAGGTATTGGAAGAAATCTTACAAGTTCAGGGCACTCCCTTAGACGGTCGCTAACGCCATACAAAATCTCTCCACATCTCGAGCGGCGCCTGGAACCCAGAACGGGGAAGCCCAAGGCTTTCCTCCATTGTCTCTCTCTCTCTCTCTTTCTCTCTCTCTCAATCCAAAGGCACCTTCCCCACTCCGTTCAACTCGTGTCATTCTTGTACATCAATCGTTACGTCAGAGCGCCACAAGAATCGAAAGATGGGGATGGACACACACACAAACAGATACACACACACACACACACACACACACACACACACACACACACACACACACACACACGCACACACACAGTGAAAGAGAAATATATTGAGTTGACATGAACATCTATGGTAATTCAACAGTTCCAATGGCACAATGTACTACGAACGATCAAGAAAGAATTCTATTACGGTTTTTTTTATAATTTATTTCAGCCTCACATGAGATCGAGATTGATAGATAACAAAAATGGAAAGAGAAAATGGGAAATGGAGCACAACAGAAGGAAAAAGAAAATGGGAACAGAAGGAAAAAGAAAATGGGAACTTAACATAGCAACGACAAAAACAATAGGGACAAAGGCAAAAAAAAATGTAAAGTTAGGAAATAAGAGGAGGAAGCAGATAAACAGAAAGGAAAGGGGGGGAAAACGTCAGGGCAAACACGAGGAAATGAAAGACGAAAAAGATACAAAAGATGGAAAATAAGATTAAAACGTCAAAGGGGAAGAACTATAACAAAGAAACCCCCTTGCAATGATGGCGAAAAATAAGACACAAACGACGACTAAAAAGAACAAGCAAAAGACAACGAAAAAAAAAAGCTGAAAAAAAAACGAAAACTAACAAATAAAAGTAACCTCTCCCTTTGCCATCCCGGTCCACAAGACTCTTGTACCTCTCTCTGCATCTGCTTTGTGACGTCACCCGGCACGAACTCGAACATACCCGCGGCATTCTCCTTAAGGTGCCAATGTTAAAACACAGCGACGTGTCGGGGCTGATACAGGTGGCGATGTTGCAAATAATCTAAGTCCAAACAGCCATAGCCACGAGCGGGCACTCTGTTGGCACCGACTCTGTCACTTGGTGCGAGAAAAGAGGGTAAGTGATGAGATGGAGAGGGGAGACGAGGGGAGGGGAGGGACAGAGAAGAGAGGGAAGAGGGGAGGAAAAGGAAGTGAAGAGATGACAGGGGAGAAGAGGGGAGAGGAGGGGAGGGACAGAAGAGAAAGGGAGAAGAGAGGGAAGAGGAGAGGAAAAGGAAGTGAAGAGATGACAGGAGAGGAGAGGGGAAGGAAAGGGGATGCATGAGAAGGGACGGAAAGGAAGAGGAAAGGAGGAGAAGAGAGGGGAAGACAGGAAACCTGAGGTGAGGGGAAGAGAGGAGAGGGGAAATCACGGAAAATAGAGGGAAGGAAGGAGGAAGATAAAAAAAAGGGGAAGAGAAGGACACGTAAGAGAAGAGGAGAGAGAGAGAGAGAGAGAGAGAGAGAGAGAGAGAGAGAGAGAGAGAGAGAGAGAGAGAGAGAGAGAGAGAGAGAGAGAGAGAGGTCAAGGGAGTGTGGGGGAGGAAAGTGTCGAGAAGAGGAGGGCGAAGTGAAGTGGAAAAGACGATAAGACAGGAAGGAAGGAGCGAAAAGGGTGAGACACAAAATAGGAGACACAGAGATGTATGAGTTGAGGAAATGTGATGACAAGCGAGACGAACGTGGAAAGAAAAGGGGGAAAGAAGAAGAGGAGAAGAGAGGAGGGAGGAAAGAGGAGAAGGAGGAGAAGGAGGAGTACGAGGAGAAGGAGGAGTACGAGGAGGAGGAAGAGTAGGAGGAGGAGGAAGAGTAGGAGGAGGAGGAAGAGGAGGAGAAGGAAGAGGAGGAAGAGGAGGAGGAGGAGGAGATGAGAGAGATGAGAGATGACAGAAGAGAGAAGAGAGATGAGAGAGAGTATGGCTGGTAGGAAAGCGAGAGGAAAGAAGAGGAGATGAGAGAGGAGATGAGAAAAGAGAGAAGATAGATAAGAGAAAAGAGGTGAGAGGAATATGACTGGTACGAAAGTGAGATGAAAGAAGAGGAGGGAGTCGAGAGGAGATGAGAGAGGAGATGAGAGAAGAGAGATGCGAGAAGAGAGAAGAGAGATGAGAGAGATGAGAGAAGAGATATAAGAGATGAGAGAAGAGAGATGAGAGAAGAGAGATGAGAGGGAACATGACTGGTAGGAAAATGAGAGGAAAGAAGAGGAGAGAGTCAAGAGGAGATGAGAGAGGAGAAATGAGAGATGAGAAAAGAGAGATGTGAGAAGAGAGAAGAGAGATGGGAGATGAGAGAAAAGAGATGAGAGGGAACATGACTGGTAGGAAAATGAGAGGAAAGAAGAGTAGGGAGTCGAGAGGAGATGAGAGAGGAGAAATGAGAGATGAGAAAAGAGAGATGAGAGAAGAGAGAAGAGAGGAGGTGAGAGAAGAGAGAAGAGAGGAGGTGAGAGAAGAGAGGAGGTGAGAGAAGAGAGGAGGTGAGACAAGAGAGAAGAGAGGAGGTGGGAGAAGAGAGAAGATAGAGAGAAGATGAGAGAAGAGAGAAGATAGACGAGAAAAGAGAGAAGAGAGGAAATATGACTGGTAGGAATGAGAGAGGGAACAAAAAGAGAAGGGGGTCGAGAGAAATGAAATAATAAAAGAAAAAGAGTGAGGAAACGACAAAAGTGTGATAAAAGAATTTAACTGATGGACGCTGTTCAAAGATCATTGTTTCCCCTAGGGAATTGACCTCTTCAATACCGAAGAGGTGTCTCCAAAAAAATGAATAAAATAGTCTGACGGCAGATAGAATGAACGAAAATAGTTTTTGCTCTTCTGCATGCTATCGATATTTTCTAACCTTCTTTCCTAACATATGCGCATGTACGTTCGCACGTACGCGCACACACACACACAAATACACACACACACACACACACACACACAAATACACACACAGAAATACACACATACAAATACACACACACAAATACACACATACAAATACACACACACACACAGAAATACACACATACAAATACACACACACAAATACACACATACAAATACACACACACACACAGAAATACACACATACAAATACACACACACAAATACACACATACAAATACACACACACACACAGAAATACACACATACAAATACACACACACAAATACACACATACAAATACACACACACAGAAATACACACATACAAATACACACACACAAATACACACACACACACACACACACACACACACACACACACAAAGGACACTGCCTTCTGAGGTTTGACGCCACGCCACTATGCAGACAGAATGTATCACCGATAGTCGAGTTCATTCGTTCGTTCGTTCGTTTGTGCGTGCGCGCGCGCGTGCGTTCCCAATCAAGAGCATAGGTGACCCACTGGTACAAACGATTTAAAATAAATAATTTCTAAAGGCAGCCACCCGAGAGGAACAACAAACAAGGCCCTACATCATTCAAACGTGGAGAAAAACATGGGTTCACTCACATCAAAGAAAAACAAAATGTGGAAAAAAAAAATTCGCAAACAAAATGTTGGAAAAAAAAAATCCGTATAGGCAACATACAGCGAGCTAGCGGTCGACAGAAAATACGACGAACCTGTAACGGTTAAAAAAAAAAAAAAAAAAAAAAAAAAAAAAAAAGTGTGGGGGAGGGGGGGAGATGAAAAACAATTTGCACTCCACACGAAGCAATGACCTAGCCGGTCAGCTCAATCCTTCAGGTAAATGACAGCCAACAACTCAAAACAAGCTTATCTTCCGTGAAATGTATGACAGCCCAAAACAAACTCGACATTCAAACCGGCCATTGAGGGAAAAATCCCATTAGTATCAGTATGAACTGAATGCAAAAAAATTATACAATAATACAACGATAACACGTGGGGGGGGGATCCCATTAGTATCAGTATCGACTGAATGCAAAAAAAT
>NC_134819.1:21573580-21596080 GCF_046742065.1 Oratosquilla oratoria
AAATGACAACAAACAACAAAAGGATTCCCCCGTCCCTAGAGCGCGGCGTACACAGGCTGTGTGAGCGAGTGGAGGTGGAGGTAGGTTGGCGTGGCGTAAACAAATACGGGAAGATGAGGAGCGATGAGGGATACGGGGTTGAGTGAATGATGGAGGAGGAGTGAAGAAAACGACGACCGGCGTGAGGAGGAATGGGGTAGAAAGGGAGGGACGTGGAGCATGGGTGAGGAGATGGAGTGAGGACGAAAGGAAGACAATGAAGAAAGTGATTTTGCACAGTAGGGAAAAAGAGAGATTCGTGATGGACGAAAAGAGAAGAGGAACTGGGAGTTAAGGCATTGGAGGAAGAAGGGGAGTTTGGGGTTGGAGTGAAGGAGAGGGGAGTAGGAAATGGAGTATGGAGGAAGAAAACGGTGGAAGGATGGACAGAATTGAGGAGAGGGAGACTGCATACCAGCCATAAGAGATCACAGAGGAAATGAACTGAGAAGAGGATCTAGGGAGGAAACCTATGATAGAGCAGCATAGGCAAGGGAAAGCAAGAGGATTACAAAGGAGGAGCATGCCGACAAGAGACCTTTTGGTCCATAACTAGGTTGGATGCGAAAAAAATTAGACATATATATATATAATGATTAATAAATAAATAAAATTATAATAATATGAATAATAATAAATAAAATAAATAAATGCATAGGTATAGTTAAATAGTGAAGAGGGAGTAAGATTAGGGGAAGAGGATCAATGGAAGAGGAGAACAAGATGAAACAGGAGGGGAAATGCGAAGGGAAGAGTTTGTTGTATTTTCTCACATCTCGGTGGGAAACTTGGGGTGAACAAATGTCGCGAGAGAAATGGAGGTTGGAGAGCGAATGTCGTGAGTTTCCCCTGGGCCCCATACCGATACGGTTCGAAGATTAGATGGAGGAGGAAGAAAGGAAAATATACCAAGAGGAAAAAAAAATCAACAAATAAATAAGTAAAGAAATTAATAAAAAACGGGGAAAAATCAACAAATACATAAGTAAAGAATACTAATGACCCACTTTCGGAGAAGAATAAGCGAAAGTAAAAAGATCCGTATATTTCGATCACTAACTGTGATCCTCTTCTTCTGCTGAAGAGGATCACAGTTAGTGATCGAAATAAACAGATCTTTTTACTTTCGCTTATTCTTCTCCGAAAGCGGGTCATTAGTATTATTTTACCAATGTGCTACAACATTACTTTGTTGTGATAAGTAAAGAAATTAATAAAAAAACAAAAAAAACAAAAACGGGAGAAGGATTAATTCTGTCTCGATATCATTCCGTGGAGTGAAGTGGCACCCTTCAGATGATTAAATTGGTTTTCTACTACAAAAACTTCAACTGTTCGGAGAAGGGGCCTTAAGGAGGTGCCAGGGTGTAACACGGTCTTAATTAGGACCATCCCTGTGTTGGAATTAGTGCACACGGGCCCCAGAACACCGACTTACCCTCCTCCTCCTCCTCCTCCAACACCTCTGCTTGCTCACACTCGCCGCAACCTCTCCACCAACGAATATAATTTCTTTTCTTCTCTATCATCGACACATTTGTCCACGACACGACTCCACCACTGCGTCCTTCCGTCCCCGAAGGCTGACTGTATCTGGGATGACCCTGAACCGATACAGACGCAAAACTAATCGCGGATAAATGGCGACGACTTGTTTTGAAACCTCGCTGGTTTCGCCACACGCCAAAGCGGCCGGTTTTAAGCCAAAGAGCGGCTGGCTGCATGGCATATATCGTGGACGTACGGAACTGTGCGGGCATTTCATAAACAAATTGTCCATAATACATAAATTCACACACACCAATACATATACGGTATGTATGTATGTATGTATGTATGGGGTTCGAGTTCTCGGGCGTACCACGTTTCAATTTCTGCATGCGCCTCCACGGTTCGTCCGATGTTGATGGCTTAAAATTAAAGTGCATTGTGGTTGATAAAAATGTATCTCTAATCACTGGGACCCATTCAGTGTTGTACATATAAATATATATATATATATATATACATATATACACTCACAAGTGTGTATTCATCAGTGTTCGAACTTTCGTTCTCGGAGAGGAAAGGAAACATACAAGGAGTGGAGGACAAAGATGAGGAGGAGTAGGAACGATAGAAGGGGTGGGGAGAAGGGAGGAAGGAAGAAGAAGGGGAGGAAGAGGAAGAAGAATAGGGATGGTAGGAGGGAGAGGAGGAAAAGGAGGAGAAAGTGTGCCAGAAGGAGGAGGAAGGGTAGGCTGAAAGAGGAGGAAGAGGAACATAAGGAGGAAGAGGAGTGAAGGAGGAGAAAGAGGAAGAAGCGGAGGAAGAAGATCATGAAGAGCAGGAGAATGAGGAGGAGGTGCAGTAGTGGCAGCAGGAGGAGGATAGAGGAGGGAGGGAGGGAGGGAGGGAGGAAGAAAGAGAGATAGAGAGAGGGAAGGGGAAGAGAGAGAAAGAGGGAGAGAGAGGGGAGAGGGAAGAGAGAGAGAGAGAGAGAGAGAGAGAGAGAGAGAGAGAGAGAGAGAGAGAGAGAGAGAGAGAGAGAGAGCGAGAGAGAGAGAGAGAGAGAGAGAGAGAGAGAGAGAGAGAGAGAGAGAGAGAGAGAGAGAGAGAGAGAGAGAGAGAGAGAGAGAGGAGAGAGAGAGAGAGGGAAGAGAGAGAAAAGGAAGAGAGAGAAAGGGAAGAGAAAGGGAAGAGAGAGAAAGGGAAGAGAAAGGGAAGAGAAAGGGAAGAGAGAGAGAGAGAGAGAGAGAGAGAGAGAGAGAGAGAGAGAGAGAGAGAGAGAGAGAGAGAGAGAGAGAGAGAGAGAGAGAGAGAGAGAGGGGTGGGGGTGGGGGTGGGAGGTTGACCCTGTTAAGTGGCAATGATTAGGAAGACACAGTGACTAATAGATCTCCTTGGATTAAGTAACAGTTGCGCACGAACTAACGCAACCACCAGCCCTGATACGCCATTTCCTACACAACAACACTCCCCCCTTCCGCTCTCCGTCACCCTCTCTCTCTCTCTGCCTTCGTGGTAGTTTCTCTCTCCCCCTCCCCCTCCCCCCTCCCCCCACCTCGCTGTAGCCAGAACCTTGAAACTCAGACCCGTGAACGGGATTGCAAAACGCCTCTATGACATCACGGACTGGAAACTTTGCCTTTCACTCACGGAAACTATAGTTTTTAGTGGCCCAACACAGCCGAGATTATATCCCAAGCACAATTTATGGATGGGGATGACAGGTGGTGATGGATACGGAGCTGCCTAGTGTAGGCCTTATGGTCTCTTGCAGTCTCCTTTATTCTTATGTTATGTTACGTTCACATCCCCCAAGGGTATAGTCACTAGAACGCTGAGAGCTTCACGATTGTCCACAACTACTGAGGAGACGCTACTTCAACCTACAACCTCCTGGTCAGCCAACAACAAACAGTTTGTAGTTTTCACAACACCTTCCTCACAACCCAAGGAGGGAACCCCCCCAGGTTCTGGTCACAACAGCTGCTACAACCTACGACCCGTTTCCAACAAGGGAGGAGGTCTGGGAACCCAAGCCAACCGGCCAAGGTTGCGTTGCACAACTGGGGAGTCTGTTGCCAGGATCCAGAAGGGGAGTCTTCGCCAAGACGCTCTCCGGGTCTTCTTCTTAAAAGTTTCTGTTCCCTCTCGAGCGTGTTTCTTTCCTTCGTTTCTTAAGCAGAGATTATGGGGGCGTGACGTAATGAAATCGGGTACAATGTCTGGTCATGGGGAACACAGGCTTGTGTGGTTAAAACCAACGTTTGTAAATCTCTCTCTCTCACCCTCTCTCTCTCTCTCGTTCTCTCTCTCTCTCTCTCTCTCTCTCTCTCTCTGTGTGTGTGTGTGTGTGTGTGTGTGTGTGTGTGTGTGTGTGTGTGTGTGTGTGTGTGTGTGTGTGTGTGTGTGTGTGTGAGAGAGAGAGAGAGAGAGAGATTCACCATGGTCTTGGATCACGTATTGGACTCGTGTGTGTGTGTGTGTGTGTGTGTGTGTGTGTGTGTGTGTGTGTGTGTGTGTGTGTGTGTGTGTGTGTGTGTGTGTGTGTGTGTGTGAGTATACGTATCATGTGTGCGCGCGCGAGCGTGCATGTATCCATCTGACACAAAAACACGTTAACACAAATTCATCCATCTCCCGCGGCATCCATATGCAAATGGATCCCCCTCTCGGTTTTATCAGTCACCCAGCGTCGTGCCCTCACCATAGACGGTACCAAGACATCGTACATTCCCTTCCACAAGTCCTCCAGCCTCTCCTGAGACCCACAGCCTCCTTAGCCGAGGTCGCAGCGTTCCAGACATCGATGGGCGACGATATTCCATAATCTGGAATCACTGACTTTCCAGGATCTGGAACCAAGGTACTTCAGAAGTGACAAACCACTTTTGATATCAAGGGTTTGCCATGGAAACGACCAATTAGCGTGTTACTAACCAGAACGGAAGTTGAGGAAGGTCGAAGAAGCAAACCTAGGTCACTGGTTGACCTTACTAAGGACTGGAGCGTGGATACCACGGCCTTGAGAATATACAACATAATTGTCGTTGTCTGCATTCACTTTCACAGGGTGGGCGCCGCATTATCGATTTTATAAGATGCGCTTTTCCTCTTAAGTAGTCTTTAATATTTAGTGGAACTTTTATGATTTGTTCTGGCTGCCAACAGATGATTTTGTGCGTCCGAGAGACGTTCTATACCAGACGGAGAAAGACAGAGAGGAAAGGAAAATGAAAGTGAGTGAGAGGGAGGGGGAGAGGATGGGAGAGGGTGGGAGAGAGATATATAGATAGAGAGAGAGGGGGGAGGGTGAAAGAGAGATATAGATAGATAGATATATATAGAGAGAGGGGGGAGGGTGAAATAGAGAGATAGAGATAGATAGAGAGGGGAGGGTGAAAGACAGAGATAGATAAAGAGAGAGGGGGAGGGTGTAAGAGAGAGGAAGAAGGTGAAAGATACATACATCCACACACACACACACACACACACACACACACACACACACACGCACACACACACACACACACAAACACACACATATATATATATATATATATATATATATATATAGAGAGAGAGAGAGAGAGAGAGAGAGAGATACAAAAATAGACAGTGATAAACAGAAGGCTAGACATAATATATTCCTCGGCCAGACGCATTTCTAATCAGAATTTTTTTTTTATTTTTTTTTTATTTTAGTCCAGCGCCGATTTATTGAAAAACAACATCTTTGTCCTCAATAGCATCGCTAATGGCCTTTTGAATTCGCTTCAATGCTCTCCGGTTGTCGGTCCGTCAAAGGACGTGTGGATTCCGACTCAATACTCTCTCTCTCTCTCTCTCTTTACCTCTCTTTCTGTCTCTCCTTCTCTCTCTCTCTCTCCCTGTGTGTCTCTATTTTAACTCTTTCCTCTTCTTCCCTTCCACTCTCGTCCCTTTCCTTTTTTACATTTCATTTCCTTTGTATATATTCCTCCTCTCTCTCTCTCGCTTCCGAACCTACTCTCGTCCCTCTTTATTTTTTATTGTTTATATATATATGTATATATATATATATATATATATATATATATATATATATATATATATATATATGTGTGTGTGTGTGTGTGTGCAAGAATGACCACAGGAAAGAAAAATTAAACGAAGCAGAGTGCTTTCATACTTTACATCTTCAGTGCGCATTGATGATGTAATATACGAAAGCGCTCTACATCGTTTATTTTTGTTTTCCCACTAGTCACTATTGCATAACTGAGCACAAGTTACCAGTGTTTCGTATTAGCATACATATATGAATGTAAATATATGCACATATTGGTAGTCAGGAGAAACTACAGCGGTGAGATTATGTAACTTTATTTCTCCTGTATTTGGGACAAGAGTCCTTCCTCAGGGAGATTAAAGAAAGAATATATATGCCAGCCTCTGCGCGCACGATTCTTCTTGTGAGGTCCTCTTTCCACTTGGGTGTGGTTCCTGACCTCGTCTCCGGTGCCCACCCAGGTCGGTCCTCCACGCTTCGCTCCTGGGTCAGCCGAAATGTTACAGAAATAAAGTCATACAAGTTCACCGCTTTATTCTATCTTTAACCAATATTTTCAATAATGAACCACTCTTTATATACTTTATATATATATATATATATATATATAATTTATATATATATATATATATATATATATATGCAAAGCAGAGCGCTTTCGTGTACTGCACTGAAGATGTGAATACGCGAAAGCGCTTTGCTTTAATAGTTTTCCTTCGTTGTCAACCTTGCATTTTCAAGAATACACGCTCCCAGTGTTTTTCCTGCATATATATATATATATATATATATATATATATATATATATATATATATATATATATATATATATATATATATATATATATATATATATATATATTGCTTTGAAGGTGAGACAATTGAGTGGAAAGGTGATAAGGAACCACATGTTGATTGAACCAGTAACATTGATGTAATCTAACGTTTCGACTTAACGTTTTCTTCAGAGTAACAGACCAGTACATATAATCGTAATATATACCCTCATAGCGGATCATCTTGCCGGACGTCTTAGAATGGAACGCGCTGATTGGTCCGCGTTTTCGGCGAGGACCAGCCTGGCTACAACCAATGACAGATTTGCAATCCCCTCTCTGTGGTTGGTAACCACTCCAGCGACGATATGTGCGGCTTCCATGACTTTCTCATTCTCTTTCCAAGTCCCGTGCGGAGGGGGCGAGCACTTTCCCAGCTAGGAAGGTGTCTGTGTGATTCTGGATGTATCAGTGGGAAATTGGAGGTTCTGTGGTGCCGTAGGCCACTTTTGTGCTCCCCTACCCTTTCCGTAAACCCCATTGACGTCTCACCATAATATACTGCAGAACATCGGTCACATGGTATACTGTAAACAACGCTACCCTTGTTGACGTTTTTTTCCTCTTTACCTCTCACTACACTCTTAATTCTTCGCCAAGAGGCATAAGCCACGTGCACGCCAACATTGGATAATAAAGAGGTTAGCACCTCGGCTCCACTCGCGTACGGTACTACGAGGTAATCGTGGTTTACCTTTTCCCCCTTTTGCTCTCTTATAAATGTCTACTGCTTTCCTCTTGAGTCTACTGAGCAGGCCTTGGGGGTAAAATAACCTGCGGAAAGTACTGGTAATATAGGCCACCAGTTCTTTTAAAAACTCTTCTTTACATATTCTAATGGCCCGCAAGTAGAAACCAATTACATACATGTATACATATATATATATATATATATATATATATATATATATGTGTGTGTGTGTGTGTGTGTGTGTGTGTGTGTGTGTGTGTGTGTGTGTGTGTGTGTGTGTGTGTGTGTGTGTGTGTGTGTGTGTGTGTGTGTGTGTGTGTGTGCGCGAAAGAGAGAAAAAGAGAAACTTCTGCCTGGTCCCAGGGGCTCGTCGACACAAGGATGGAGGAGGTGGGAACGCTGTTAGTGGGGACACATAATTGGCAAGGATCTTCCAGGGAAGAGGAAGAGGTGAAGGAGGAAGAGGAAGAAGAGGATGAGGTGGGGAGGAGGAGAAAGAGTAAAAAGAGGAGGAGGAGGAGGAGGAGGAGAAAAAGGAGAAGGAGGACGACGAGGATGAGGAGAAAGAGAAGGACGAGGAGGAGAAAGAGAAGAAAGAAGAGGAGGATGACGAGGATGAGGGGAGAAGAAAGAGGAGGAGGAAGAGGACGAGGAGTAGGAGAAACGAGAGAGAGGAGAAAGAGGAGGTGGAAAAGGAGGGAGAGGAAGAGAAAGAGGAAGAGGACGAGGAGGAGGACGAGGAGGAGGAGAAAGTGGAGGAGAAAGTGGAGGAGGAGGATGAAGTGGAGGAGGAAAAGGAGGGAGAGGAAGATGAAGAGGAGGAGGAGGAGGAGGAGGAGGAGGAGGAGGAGGAAGAGGAGGAAGAGGAGGAGGTTTAGGCGCCAGGAGGACTCTTCAAGGTCAAGATTCTCTGTGGAGTTTGGGTTCTTCCGATTGCACAGGAAGAAACAGGTACGCAGACACAAGCCTATTTAAGGCCACACGAAGAAAACCTGCAAAAAATTGTTTAGCCTTTGAGCAAAAAACTCTTAGGAACGTCTCCGCACACACACCCAAATATGTCAAAATATAACACACACACACACACACATTCGATGGCGCGGTTGGTAGAGTTCCCGGCTGCCACTACGTAGGTCCATGTTCCAATCCCGTCCAGGGTTGAAATAATTTCAGTATCGCTGCGCTGCTAGTCGTTACTCCAACTCCCGTGAGCGGGGAGTTGGGTGGGTGTGTATGCGTGTAAGGTCACGGCATTACCTGTAGATCGGTCATATATGAGCTCTGAAGCTCTCTTCCGGGAGGGAAATAGCTGTCGATTACGAGTCCAACAGGTGATCCAAGACCATGGTGAATCACACACACACACACACAAACATTCGTAAACAAAAACTTACAAACATATGAACACACTAACAGTGGCTAAGGAACCGGTATGTAATTGGGCGCTTGTCTCTCTTTCAAAGTTTTACTATTTTTAGAATTATTATAATATGTTTGCATAATATGTTGTTTTAATTTTCTCTGAATGGAAACCCAAGGCCCCAAGAGAGCCGGCAACAAGCTCCCGGTCCATCGTAAACACATCGCTAGGGATTTGCCACATGATCAATGCCAGTCTGCATCGCAGTGAATCTGGCGTTTTCAGATTGCATTACTGCACAGCGCACAGAAATGAACACATCATCAGCCGACTTTATTCTCGAACGCAGTAAGACTGAGGTAACCAATGACCTATTCCATGTGTATTTCATTCTGGCTACCGCCTAGCGATTCTGTGCTGTCAAAATACTAAATAATAATTTTTACGACCGGAAATATGGGGTTAGGTATGAGGGATGTTGTGGTTGTGGCGGAGGTGGAAGGGGTGTGATAATTACTGATTCCATTTGATCCCGTTGTAGACACCTCTGACAATTAATCATTAGTAAGTTGATAACATGGTGGGAACTATATTCAACACAGCGCCATCTATGAGGAGATTAGCACAATACAAATCTGTCAGCGACCTACGAGAACGCGGATATGAATTCGACCCAACCAGGCAATGACGTCATGTCGTTTGTCTTTCCTTAAACCGAGTCGAAAGCTTCCAATCGAATCCAACGGACGCAATCAGAGTCGAAACCGCGAGGAAAATCGTCCTTACCAACGAGCATTATTGAGACTACAACAACTGCCTGGGATAAAACACGGAGCTTCTATGTCCCACGTAGGGGAAAAAAAAGAGAATAAATATGTATAGTGATAGCAATGTAGTTGGGCGTTAGCAGACAGAAATATCTGGGAAAAGAGAAGACAGTGAAGGGAGAGAATGTTAATAATGATGGCAATAACATTACGACGACAGAAAAAGAACGACTAAGATGATCATACAGGGGGAAAAGTTATATCATAACAGCAACGACTCCTTCCCATCTCTCATTCTTTTCTTTTTTCTAAAGAATCCCATTTCCGTTATGATGTTCTGCAGCGCTGAGGAACATTGGCGAGAAAAAGCAAGAGAATAAACGAAGAGAAATTATGATGAGGCTGACAGAGCATTGGGAGAGAGGAAATGAAGTATTTGGCGAAACATGCGCGGGCGGTCACAAACATCTCGAAAAAGATAAAACACTCATCAATTTCAGTCAGTAAACAGGACATCTCGAAAACATGACAGTTCACTCCATATCTGGGACACGACATGGAAAGAGAGTACAATAAGGTATGAATTTTGTTCAAGTGAACAATCTTCCAAAGCGAAACATTACAAACAGGGGTTCATGATACCCATCGAATCTGCGACCTCTGCCCTCGATGTATTGATAGCAGAGGCGAAGGGCAATCACCCACAAAGGTCGCCAGGCATTGTAGTTACGAGGCGAGACGACACCGAACATGCCACAGTGGCATTCGCTCTAACGTCACCCAAAGCGTTATGTCTACGCAATCCGGCACCTCTATCTTGTTATCAAAAGGATAAAAGAAAGTGAAATGTACTGCTTGATGATTTATTTTCTTGATTCCTTAGAACTGAAACAAATTGACGAAATTGTTTGTAGAAGAAATAAGAACACCCTAGAAAAATAAAATAGCTTGGAAAAAGTCAAATATGCACAACTGGGTAATCAATGATACATATATCAATGTGATTTTTGTGTGCATCAATTCCCAGTACCCCGGATGATTGAATTCAGCACCCCTAGGTTGGGATACGCTAATCTATTGCGTCATCTTCATACATTACGCGAACGTCAACTAATCCGTGGACGAACGGAGACGTAATTTTTTACGTTCACCGCAACCACATTCACAAAACGTAAAGTAATAACATTCTCTACATAAAACAAATTTTTCTTTTTTAAACCGTGGAACAATATCTTTTACAAAGACATTATTTTTTTTTACTTTTTAAACAAAGGCATCCGTGGTTAAGCTCATTTTCGTTTGCCGCAAAACAAAAACAATTACTCACAAAATTGCTTTCAAAATAGTTTTGTCGTTAAATCTATATTCGTCAAGACCATTTCGTCTCGTTTTGCGAAGGCCTTATGACGAAAAAATAAAATAAAATATATATTCGCACTCAAGTAAATTGAAGACACGTTACTAATATATGTGAGGACACAAACACAGACACAACACGCGAACGCATGTACGCACGCACCCACACACACAAGTTTGCCCAAGATACAGAAACAGAACTATACCAGCACAATCTTTTTCCTGTATACCGCAATTAACTAAATATACCTAACTAAACGCACAACACAAAACACACAAAAGCCTCTCTTTGTTCAACTTAGAAAACCGTATACTCACGTTCCTGAACCTTACTTGATTTTAACTGGAATCCTTCCCCACTCCTCAACATCACCACCCGCCCCCCGCCCCCCCACCCCGGGTGCCGCTGGCGATCGCGTGATGGGCGTGTCAGGTGACACATAGGGGTCCAGATGGGCGTGAAAATTGGACGAAATGGGCGCCGGGAGTGTCAGGTCTTGGCGCCACGAGATGGGACTCGAGTTTCATGTTGACACACACATACACGGGGGTCACTTTCTGGAAAGTCCACTCAACGATCGTCGACCCCCGCGCTCCTGATAACAATGACAAGGTCTGTGTGTGTGTGTGTGTGTGTGTGTGTGTGTGTGTGTGTGTGTGTGTGTGTGTGTGTGTGTGTGTGTGTGTGTGTGTGTGTGTGTGTGTGTGTGTGTGTGTGTGTGTGTGTGTGTGTGTGTGTGTGTGTGTGTGTGTGTGTGTGTGTAATTCACCATGGTCTTGGGTCACGTGTTGGACTCGTGATCGACAGATATTACCCTCCCGGATGAGAGTTTAGAGCTCCTGTATGACCGATCTATGGGTAATGCTGTGACCTGACACGCACACACATCCTCAACTCCCCGCCCAAAAGAGTTGGAGGAACGGCTCGCAGCGTAGCGATACTGAAATTATTTCAGCCCTGGGAGGGACTCGAACTCGGACCGCTGAGTTAGCAGGCTAGAATTTGCGAACGCTACCAATGTGCCATCGAGTGTGTGTGTGTGTGTGTGTGTGTGTGTGTGTGTGTGTGTGTGTGTGTGTGTGTGTGTGTGTGTGTGCACGCGCGCGTGTGTGTCTATTGGGAGAGGGGTTGATAGGAAGTTCAATTTTCACTGCTAACCACTCCCCCACACCATTCCCCCCTCCCCCTCCCCTCCCCTCCCCTCCCTTGAAACATGACCACCACACCTCCCGTTTTCTTTCCCCAGGATCCTTCAACGTAGTCCTTCACATCACCACGAAATAGACATTTAAATAACTACCAAAACTACCTCCATCATTATTACAACCTGTTTTAACCAATTCACTCCTGAAGGCTTCCCACAGCTGAATAAAATCTCTTGGTGTCAGTAGTCAATGATGGCGATCACAAATGGTCAGTAATGACAATATACTGCCACATTCACCAATATCATCACTACCAGCTACTAACATCACCACACCCCCCCCAAAACTGTCATCACTGGTTCATCATCACCACTGCCACCCTGGCTGAAATCATCACCTATAAGACACTGTTCCCACACCCACCGTCTACACCAACACTCACCCACATTCCCCAACACTTTGCCATCATCACCACCACTATCAGCACCACCTCTGTCTGTGTCCCAACACACTTGACAAGATGATGGATGAGTTGGTCGTCTCCCTTCTCCAACAATGCAACATCCACCTCCCTCCCTCCCTCCTTCTCTTCATTCTTTCCCTCCATTCCACTTTCTCCATAATGGTTATTATGGCAAAGCAAGAGGCCGATAGGATATCTTTCGGTCTATAACGATGAGAGAGAGAGAGAGAGAGAGAGAGAGAGAGAGAGAGAGAGAGAGAGAGAGAGAGAGAGAGAGAGGAGAGAGAGAGAGAGGAGAGAGAGAGAGAGAGAAAGAGAGAGAGAAATCCCACAACAAATTAAAAACGAAACAGTTATGAGATATCTCTATCTCCATCTCTTAGTTCATCTACCACTTCATCCATCTCTATTATCCATCAATTCCCGAATCCTCACATTTCCTCTACGCTAAATTCCACTTCCACAACATTTTCCAACTCCACATTCAGTTCTTAGCGCCATCTCTATCCCTTACCTCCACTTTCCTGCCCTCCACTTTCACTAACTCCACCTCCACCTCCACCCCTGACCTCAGGTGCCACTTACTTTCCTCCACTTTCACTTCTTCCTCCTCCATCCACTTTCCACACCCTCCATTTTTTTCATACCCTAACTCCATCTCCTAACTTTTTCGTTACTCCACATTCGGTCCATACCTCCATTTTCTTCCTCCAATGTCATTCTGGGTATCCTTTCTCCTCCTTGTTTCTGTTTCCCTGCCTCCACCTCACTCCATCCCTCCATCCTCACTCCATCCCTCCACCGCGAGTTTTCTAATTCACTTCCACTCCCTACCCACCAATACTGCAACGTCAATCACCCTTTCCATCTCAATTTCCTTCTCCAATTCCATTCCTTGCTTGACCCCCCCCCCACCCGCTTGTTACGATGATCACCACCACAACCAATTTGTCCTCCAACATAAGAGAAGTCCTTCAACTATCTCCCTCTGTCTCCTCTCCCTCTCTCCCTCCCTTCCCCTCCCCTCCCTCCACATCAGCTCGCTCACATGTTCCCTGATCATTAATCCTTGTTTATTCGCTATACAATTACGCAAATTACAGCCTGAACGACGTCAACAGTCATTTGATAATGTATGGCGGAAAGCATACAGCATGAGGACGCCTACGGACAGCATTGGAGTAGTGGGGAAGGGAATCATGCTTGAACGTCCTTTAGTTCAGTACCAGCGTAGCATGATTCTGTAGGAATACCATATAATGCTGTGAGTTTCTGTGTGTACGTGCGTACGTGCGTGTGTGTGTGCATGCGCGTGTAATTTGTATTCACACAGTAGGAGTTTGTTTCATTAATTAAATTTTTAGTTTAATTTGCAGGTAATCGAACAGGGAGAGGCATCTGGTAAACTCTTACGAAGTGCTAAAGATTTTTATTCGTCCATTTCTTTAACTCCTTATGCATTAACTTGTCTGCATTTGAAGACTTACACTTTTTTACCGTGTTAACTCCAGAGCGATGAAATGAAACTGCTGCATTGCACGTTTTTTTTTTTTTTTTTTTTTTTTTTAATCTCTTATCCGTCCATGATCAAAGTGTGGCGACGATTGAGGACAGTCTATGGACACCTGACAGGATCGCTGTCGTCGCCACCCACAGGAGCTCTACGAAGACCAAATCCGTTAAGGACAAAAAAACCCGATCAGGAAGACCTCGAAGTGGGGAGCGGAGTGAAGAGAATTTCAAAAACTGTCCGTCACATTCATCGTCCATACGGCTGTGAAATTGAAAACCAGCGTGACATTTGCAAAGAGGATTTTGCAGTCTGGTCTCAAGCTGCATGTGGGCAAGATCCAGGTGCCTCAGAGGCTGGAGCCTCTAGACCACGATTGCGGAGTGGAGATGAGCGAAACACGGCTCCATTACGAGGCGTGAGTGGGGATACGAGGATTCTTGAGACGGCGTCTTGATTATAATATATATATATATACATATATATATATACATATATATATATATATATATATATATATATATATATATATATATATATATATATATATATATTTTGTAGTTGTACATGAGTTACCCCCGGATTCTGTGAACTGGTTTGATCACGTTTTCTGTGTTTATTATTACTCAGAGTAAAAGAGAACGAGTAATACAGCAGTGACTTTATATTTTATAATGCGAGTAGTGTGATGCATCGTACGTATGGCAGCCGATGTTGCGTGCGAGAATTTGACTCGTACTGTGGTGGTTAAGGGTAAAGTGCACGCCAGCAGACCACGAAGCCTCCCCACTCTAGAACAATGGACCTGAAACGTTTGTTTCTGTTACACCAGAAACGCTGTTTAATGGGTGAAACGGTGATTCTTTTGTTTCGAAAAAGACGGTATCTACCCACGCTGAAATGTCGGCAGACTTACAAAGCCGAATTCAAGGTCACCGGAATTCTCGTGAAAAGGATCTCTACAACCACTTTGTCATTTGATTCCTCCTGCAGTTCTTATGTTGATATTTTCTAAGATAATGAGTTTTTTTTATAACACTTGTTTATTCAATGCTCATTCCCATCTACTGTATCAACTTTGATATAATGAAAGATTTTATTCTGCCTAACACCTGTGTGTGTGTGTGTGTGTGTGTGTGTGTGTGTGTGTGTGTGTGTGTGTGTGTGTGTGTGTGTGTCTGTGTGCGTGTGTGTGTATGTGTGTGTGTGTGTGTGTAAGTGGTCATGGCATTACATATCGACTCAACTTATGATCACGACTCTTGCAAGTGATCTAAGACCAAAGTAAATTACACATGCGTACACACACCCAAACATCCGTACACACACACACACACACACACACACACACACACACACACACACGTTTCGTTCGTTTGGCGAGAATCTTCTTTATTTACCAAATGGTCAGATGATGACCTTAGAGCGGAAGGCTGACCGTGGCTGATCCTTGATGGATACCGGAGGTTCTTCCCAGATAATTCCTGGTAGCATGTCGGGGAATCACATCTCTTTATCTTTCCAGGGTCCGAATATATGGATTACCCTTCAAAGTCACAACAAAACGATATATTCCATGTTTTCTGTCCGGTCTCAAGTCCGGCCGTGGGCGGACCGTTGGCAGGATGAGAAACTGTCTCCATGATCAGGTCGAACTTGAACCAACATAACTTTATCAAATTTGTCCCAGTGAAGATCAAGTTATTCTCTTCAACTATCGACGAAGTCTCTACTATGGGTAGTAAGTAATACACGTTAAGGGTCGTTCAAGAAGAAATACACGAAGATTCAGTACCGTTTCACGTGGCCCTGGGGTTAACAATACACATGAGGCATCACGAGGTATTAGACACGAACACATGACAAAACCCCAGTCTGCATAGCACACAAAATCCCAATAGGAAAATTGGGTGGGGAGGAGGACATAACCTAACCTAACCAACCCTACCCTTAACCTAACCTAACTTAACCTACCGATTGGGGTTTTGTCAGTTGGGGTATTGTCCGTTCACCATTAGACAATTGGTTTCAGGGCTGTGGCTCGTATCCCCTTGGTTTGAAACCATACGTGGTTTCAATTTCTTGGGAAGGTGGGGAGGGTGTTAGGGACTGGATGCCCTGGAAATTCAAGAATTTGGGATCGCAATTTTAGGGCCACGTCTCACGACAAACATGTGGTCTACATTTACAGTTGGTTTCAGGGCCACGACAGCACACACGGGTCAGAGGACACGGTGAAGGGCGATGGGGAAGGGGAAGTCGTGAGGTGCTTCAGTCTAATATATGCTGTGACTCTACCGAAATTAAAGAGAAAAACACAAATAGAATACTTGGAAAGTAAAGAGAAGGACCAAAATAAATTCGAAAATCATAACCGGACAATTCACCACCACAAATCGTGAAAAACGAACAAGGGCGAAGAGGAAGGGAAGGTCGTGAGGTGCTTCAGTCTAACTGATATCTGCTGTGACTCTACCGAAATTAAAGAGAAAAGCACAAATAGAATATTTGGAAAGTAAAGAGAAGAACCAAAATAAATTCGAAAATCATAACCGGACAATTCACCACCACAAATCGTGAAAAAAAGATCATCCGGCAAGATGCTCTGAAGAGGAATTCAGTACCGTCATCAGACACATAACCTCAACTTTATGACATCGTGAACCTGGCACTTTCAAGGTCAGGACTGTATGATGACTAAACCTTTACGATGTATCGTTAACCACAAACTGAAGCCCCATCCTTTGCCTCTGCAGCTCTCAAGGTCACTTTATTTTTTTATTTTTTTTTCTTGTCAAAACATTTCAATAACTTTACGTAAACAAATGTGAATACAAAGTTGACCTCATTAGGACTATTTCTTGTGCTTTCGAATACCAGAATGGAGCAAAGTTACATTGTGTTGATCACGACAAAAGTTATTATGTTAACGTTCAATGGGTTACTCGATTTTTCAATCTTCCTCCGACCTGGGAGGGGGAAGGGGGCGGGTGTCTTTCTTCGAGTGAATAAAATCGTCTGGCGTCGGGGGAGATGGACGAGGGTGACGAAAAGGACAATCAGGCTTAAAGAGTCTACATATTTGTCTGTTTATTATTATTTCCTTGATTATCATTGATTATCATTCATCTGTCAATTTATTATTATTTACTATTTACCTGTTTGTTTATTATTTAACTTTACCTATTTATTTATTCATTTATTTATTATTGTTTATATTTTTTATTTATTTATCATTATTATTATTATTATTATTATTTTTTTTTTTGCATTCGACCTAGTTATGGACCAAAAGGTCTCCAATCTCCATGCTACTCCATTATAAAAAGACCTTCATACAGCACCTCCACCTGATGATAGCACATTTCCGCTCACTTAGCATTTAGCCTCTTGCCAACAAAATATCCTGGAAGAACAAATCTTCATTTAAAAAAATAAATATCCACGTGAACAAATTGCTTAAACAGGGCAAAGGAAACATGGGCTGGGAGTGACGCATTTATTGTTGACGTTTCATCTATTTTGAGGTCACTAGACGAAACGTCAGGAATAAACGTTTCATCCTCAGAACATGTTTCCTTTGCCGGGTTGAAGCAAATCTTCAGTTTCAACGACGGACCCCCAACCTCACCTTTTACCGTCTTCTTGCAACCTCCTTTTTACCTCGCCAGGTGCTGGGCTTCCTACAGGATGCGGCGTCTTTCCTTTCTCGTCTTGTTGCTCCCAGAAAGGTAAAAACCTTGAAACGTTTGGACACCTTATAGTTCCTATTCAACAGGATACCCGCCTCTCGTGTTTCTCCAACTTAGTGAAATGTGATCCTGTTTCCTCCTTTCCAAATGCTTTGCTATCTACTTCATCTCTACGTAAAAAAAAAAAAAATAATAATAATAATAATAAAAAATACATAAAATAAAAACAAAATGAAAGGGGACAGCAATGCGAAAAAAGAGAACAAAAGAGAAGAAAAGAAAAAACACAATAAGATAATATATATATATATATATATATATATATATATATATATATATATATATACATACACACACACACACATATATATATGCAATGGTTTCAGAGTTTAGGACGATATCAGTGGATGAAGGAGAGTAATGATGTAAGATAGCAAAACGCATTCGCAAAAATAATAAGGAATAATAGTCAAAACAACCACCTGTTTGTAGCATTCTGTGGCAATGCACACAATGTTGAGCCAATTAACGAGGCTATTCTAATGAACCCCCGCAAAAAAAAATGCTGTCCTTCTCCTTTGATACATTAATTTACGAGGCTTTATTATACTGTCTTGGGTTTCTCTTGCAAGAAACCCAAGGCCCTACGGTAACCGTCAACAGTTGACGGGATTTTCTCCATACCACTCTCAGGACGCCGTGAGAAAATCCGTCCCACTGACCGGGGAACTCTTTCCGTCGATTGCCGGGCGATTTCAATGCCTCAGAGGAACTTCCCGATCTATGGAGGGTTAACAACTACCTTGATTAAACTTTCACGGTCAATCTCGAAACGTGACGCATTAGCCACATTTGGCCACTTCGTTCTATCGCCAAAGGATTATAAAGAAGCATGCCGACAGGAGACCTTTTGGTCCATAACTAAGTCGAATGAAAATAATAATAATAATAATAATGATCACAAATAAATAAACAAATAAAATTATAATAATATAAATAATAATAATAACTAAAATAAGTAAATAAATATTTGGGTTACCGGAACCGTTCTGGAAAACTTTCCCCTCAAATGTCCCTTCCTCTCTCTTCCTCAACCACTCAACTGCTCTCCCATCGTCATGTCATCCATCCCGCCTCTACTCCTCCTCCTCTTCGTCCTCCTCCTCCTCCTCCTCCTCCTAAGCCAGACAGCCTTAGTCTTTTGGCGCCACAAAAGGGGAGATATAATCGCTCATTACCACGCAGATAATACATTTTGTAAGGATCGTGAATGAAGGAAAGGTGGGTGGGAGGGAGAGGATAGAAGAGAGAGAGAGAGAGAGAGAGAGAGAGAGAGAGAGAGAGAGAGAGAGAGAGAGAGAGAGAGAGAGAGAGAGAGAGAGAGAGAGAGAGAGAGAGAGAGAGAGAGAGAGAGAGAGACAGAAAGAGAGAGAGAAGAGAGAGTGATAGAGAGAATAGAGAAAGAAAAGAGAGAGAAAGAGAAGAAAGAGAGGAAAGGGAAGAGAGAGAGAAAGAGAGAGGGAGAGGAGATATGAGAAGAGAGTGAGAGGATATAGAGAAAGAGAAGAGACAGACAAGAGAGAAAGTAAGAGAGAAAGGGAAGAGAGAGAGAAAGAGAGAGGGAGAGAAGAGAAGAGAGAGAGAATAGAGAAAGAGAAGAGACAGAGAAAAGAGAGAGAGAGAGAGAGTAAGAGAGAGAGAGAGAGAGAGTAAGAGAGAGAGAGTAAGAGAGAGAGAGAGAGAGAGAGAGAGAGAGAGAGAGAGAGAGAGAGAGAGAGAGAGAGAGAGGAGAGAGAGAGAGAGAGAGAGAGACATATTTAGGTAAAACACAATCACCATCACACAGCAAATATTTATTTCCCAGCAGCGAATGAGATCTGTGACACACTAACACAAATTTCCAGACTTCGGGCGAGGTGATCAGATGCATCGAGGAGAGCGATGACGAAACACGTGGCAACGGCCGTCTCGAGAGCTTCTGAAAACGCGAAGGTGCCAAGAGGGAAGGCACCCGTTCAATCTTGTGGTACAGTGATACAATATGCAGGTGTTCTGTTTCAAATAACGTTCGGTTATTAATCTTATGATGCGTTACGATGGCGAAGTGTGTTGGCAGAGTTCCTTTCTGTTCATAACGAGATTACAAAAAAAGAAGAAGAAGAAGAAGAAGAAGATGAAGAAGAAGAAGAACGTGAAGAAAAAAGAAAAGAAGAAGAGAAAGAAGAAGAAGAAGAAGAAAAAAAGAAAAGAAGAAGAAGAAGAAGAAGAAGACGGCGAAGAAGAAGAAGAAGAAAAGAAGAAGTAGAAGAAGAAGACGGCGAAGAAGAATAAAAGAAGAAGACAGCTAATAAAAGAAGAAGAAAAGAAGAGGAAGAAAAGAAGAAGAAGAAAAGAAGAAGAAGAAGAAGAAGAAGACAGCGAAGAATAAGAAGAAGAAGAAGAAGAAAGGAAGAAGAAGAAGAAGAAAGGAAGAAGAAGAAGAGTCTGGAACCACCTCAATTAGCTTCATCACTCCAATAGCATTTTCCAAATGGCATTCTGTACGTTTACAATAATCGAAACAAAAAGACCCAAACATCAGACTTTGATCTCATCGAAGCTACAATCTCAAAAGTAGGACGCAATGAGACCCGACACCCGGGTCATCCGCCCAATATGTGTTTGACCTCGTTTCCTGGTGACCCCAAATGACCTCGTCAGTCATGGACCCCAAGGTCCCCCGGCGGGCTCTTGCTCTGTTCACCGTCACTGGCTCTACCTCTCTGGATCTTCGGAGACGGTGCCTACTGACTGGAATCCCAGGTGGTAAGCGATGCAACGTACCTGGTGACCTGTCGTGTACACCTGTGCGAGGAGATGAACACGCAGATGCATGACTGAGCACCCAAGTGTACAACAGATGTTGACTATAATTGAATAAATTAATATCCATAAATAAATATATAAATGAATAAATGAATAAATAAATCTTCAGTAATTAGTGAGAGAAGGTATGAAGTTCAAGTCCATTAGTATACACTCACACTTCCTTCGCTGCTTCAGAAAACATATCACACCAAAAACACTCTACCAAGAGCTCAAATCGTCACCTTTGCCTTGCGTGCACGGACAGGCCACCCTAAGGACATACCACCGTTCTGACTGTCTTTATCAACCCCGTCGCTGAGGTGACGCACATTACATATTTTGTTCTGGCCGGCGACCGCTGATTTCATTCACCTGAAGGGAGTTAACTGAGGCGACATAACGTGAACCTTTAGAAGAACTCTTCGTCACGTAGTCTTCCCAGATTAAAGAGAAATATAAATAAGAAATATATATAAATAAACATAATTACAACTCCAAGATTCATAGTCTCTTCAGCCTCCTAATTAAAGTGTTGTCGTATAACTCACGGGTCAAACATGTTTAGAAAAGTAAAATGACGTCATGACGTCGACTATATGAGGGTAAGGTACGAGGACTTGCGCCAAGACTATATATATATATATATATATATATATATATATATCTATATATATATATATATATATATATATATATATATATATATTTATCAACCACAATTGTACCACGCATGTATGCCTTCTCGAGTTTCTCCATGTTGATGACTTAGAAATAAAGTGAATTAAGGTTGATAAATGTAAATGTTCACTGGGACCCAATCGGTGTTGTACACACACACACACACACACACACACACACACACACACACACACACACACACACACACACACACAATATATATATATATATATATATATATATATATATATATACATATACTGTATATATATGTGTATATATACGAGTATATAAAACCGTGTACAGCGTAGTGGCTGAGAGGATTACAGAGCTGTTATCGAGGTGTTAGACGGATGTTGTCTGACCCCCCGGACACAAAACCCACCTAACACGTGGCGGCGGCAAGCCCATACCACACACATACCTCTAGTCCCTTGGCAGATAGGGGCAAAAGCCGAAACATTTGAAAAAAATAAACGGAATATGGCATAGCTTCGAAACGGCGGGATTACAGGATTCGTGCGGAGCGCTGAGACCGTTTCGACGGCTGGCGGTGTAGGTAGGGACGTTGGTGGTAATGGTGGAAGAGGAAGATGTGGGTGATTCACGTGTTGGTGGTGGTAACGAAGGCAGTTGGATGTTGGCAAAGCCGGTGATGATTGTCGTGGTAAGGGTTGTGATGCCGTCTGATTGCTTGTTTGTTTGTGTACACATAAGTTTGGTTGTAAGGGATCAAATGCCAGGGAAATGGTGACACTACAGCTGTTGGTGGTGTCAGTGATGGTGGATTGGGGTTGTGATGTTGTTCTTGGTGATGATAATGGCGGTGGTGATGAAAATATTGATGACGATGATGATGATGATGATGATGATGATAATGATGGTGGTGGTGATGATGATTATGATGATGATGACAATGACGATGATGGTGATGGTGATGATGATGATGATGATGATGATGATGATGGTGATGATGATGATAATGATGTTGGTAATGATGATGATGGTGATAATGATGATGATGATGGTGGTAGTAGTGGCGGCAGTGATGATAATGATTGTGATGTTGACGGAAAGGAACCACTTTCATGACACCATTAAACACCATTTTCTCACATTCAGCAGCATCACCATAGCAACACCAGTCTTGCAGCGAAACCTCATTTTCGTCTATCCAAATCCAACTTCCATCATCACTACTATCACTAACACTATCACCACAATCATCTTCATCACCAGCCACCATGAGTAATCACTAACACACCTATTATCACTACTTCCATGTAACACCACACACAAATATCACTATCATCACCGTTTTCACAATACATCACCATCACACCACAATTATCACCAATAACATACACTAACAAGACTGCTTTCACAATCACCACCACCTCTGTCACCATCATCACCGTTACTAATAAGTATAACCACCACTATCATCACATCTCCTGTCATCCATTCCGTATGGATGAGTGGCAATCCATCATTCTGAAATGGATCAAATGCGGAAACATCCATGCTCTCCCTCCCTCTCTCTCTCTCTCTTTTCCCCTCTCTCTCTCTCTTTTTCCCT
>NC_134819.1:21601080-21606080 GCF_046742065.1 Oratosquilla oratoria
AAAGAGAAAACAAGTAACAACACAGGACAACAAAGCGGTTTCGAAATAAAATAGGAGGGCGCAAAAATAGAGAGTAAAAAAGTAAAATAAACGGAACTACTAACTACAGCTGTCACACAATGTTCTTTATTCGACCTCGGTGATAACACTTGTGGAAGACATTGACCTGCCCTCCGAGAGGACATACACACACACACACACACACACACACACACACACACACTTCGTGGCGAAATGGTTAGAGTTCCCGGCTGCTTCTACGGCGGTCCGGGTTCGAATCCCACTCAGGGCTGAAATAATTTCAGTATCACTGCACTGCGAGTCGTTACTCCAACTCTCATGGGCGGGGACTTGGGTGTATGTGTGCGTGTAAGGTCATATATGAGCTCTGAGTTCTCTTCCGGAAGGGAAATAGCTGTCGATCACGAGTCTAATACGTGATCCAAGACCATGGTGAATCACACATACACACACATGTAGTTCTAGTTACAATAAGAATAAACAAAGAAGCAAATAAATAAATGAACGAACAAATAAAAAAAAGTCAAATTTGAGCACAATCGCACGAATGCGTTCAAACGAGTGGATGAACAACTACCCAAACACAAGACGAAAGCGCGCATACAAAATAGTGACAATTCATAAACAATTCTCTCTCTCATAGGTCAACAGTCGAGGCAACACGCTTTGCGCATGCGCCGTGCAAGGTCATCGCTCCTTTTGCATCATCGAAAACTCAAATTCTACCAACACCAAACCTTAAAAAAGTTAAATCATTTATATGTGCGCTATGCTCCCTGTGTCATAACATTTTTTTTTTTTGTCAACAGACAACTGCAGTAAACACAAATGAGTAGCGCATGCTAGGAGACACTTAGATGTCACTAGAAAATGCATTATATCTAGAGGATCCGGAGGGAGGGCGATGGGCAATGTTATTGAATACAAATTCATCTCCGAATAAAATTCTTTGGTAAATTAAGACGCGAGTGTCGCTGTTTCAGAAAGCAGTGTCGTCTTCGCTATGTAAGTAATGTACGACATATTCGATCAGCATCGCCAATGGCGGTAAGTCTGGCGATAACTGTTTAGTTAAAACAATCATTCGCAGGCTTTCAATTCAATTTTCACTGACCGTAGTTCCTCTTAATCCCTGAAAATTAACAAAAGGATTTACGAGACCCTAAAAATATCCCGTTACGATAGTCATTTAACTGACCATACTCCTTGAAACTAACCGCTTTTAATACAACTTAAATTACAAGACACGTAACGACATTACTACACTAACACTTGTGGATTAGCCTAGCCCTAACCTCCCTAGATTGTGGTTAACCTATAAACGATATCAACCAGACGTGTACACGCTTAACTATCACCATACGATTTTATTCTATTGTGGGGAGTTTTAAGCTGTTTGTTGGGTTCACCAAACCCAGCGTTTCCCAACCTTTTCCGACCATAGCATCTCCTGTTGTCATGTCTAAGCAGTCCAACACCCCTATCTTGTTACCAGAAGGATAAAAGAAAGTGAAGCGTACTGCTTAAACCCATTCAACTCCCGATGACAAGATGTCTTGTCATTTGGTCAAATAAAACAAAAAATCATAATAAAACAACAAAATGTTTGATGATCCAAACAGCACCAGAAAAATATGACGTCGTCAGTCTTCCTCCTCGAGGAGGACTGACGACGTCATATTTTTCTGGTGCTGTTTGATCATCAAACATGTTGTTTTATTATGATTTTTTGTTTTATTTGACCAAATGACAAGACATCTTGTCATCGGAGTTGAATGGGTTAATGATTTATTTTCTTGATTCCTTAGAAGTGAAACTAATTGACGATATTGTTTGTAGAAGAAATAAGAACACCCTAGAAAAATAAAATAGCACGGGGAAAAAGTCATACATGTACAACTAGGTAATCAATGATACATATATCAATGTGATGCTTGTGTGGATCCTTTCCCAGCACCCGATATAATTGATTTCAGCACCCCCAGGTTGGGAAACGCTGAATCCTTACCCAAAAAGGGCCCCAGCCCTCCTTTTGCGAACCTCCAACCCTCCATGGCATGAATCATCATCACTCCACAAACTTCCCCGTAGTCATCGTCTGTCTGATATCACCACAGCCTCTCCCGGTGTAAACAGTCGAGAACACTTGTTCAAGCCCCCTCAGTATAGTAGCTCCGTTATTGCCAATGTCATCCCGAAAGCTCACAGTCACCACCAACGTCGCAATTACGACTCTCATCGTTAGCAACCACGCCATCATTCCCGCCAAAACTGTCACGGTAATCGTCAACTGTCATTGGGGTCTTAATCATAGCTGGCGCCTGCAGAACGGCTAAACATTTATCTATTTACTTATTCATTTATTCATTTTTATTTACTTAGTTACTTTTTACTTTTATTTATTAATTATTATTATTATTATTATTACTAATATTACTATTATTATTATTGTTATTATTATTATTATGGGCGATATGCAGGGATGACCCGTCATCCAAGAGGTGTCAAGATAAGAGGGAGGGAAGAGGGTGGAGGAGAGGGGAGTGTGATGGGGATGGAATGGGTGGGAGTGGTTTTATGCCTTTGATTTTTTTTTGCTACCTCCTTTGTAAGGGGGAAAAAGCCTTCGGTTAATGTATGTATGTATTCATATATATATATATATATATATATATATATATATATATATATATATATATATATATATATATATAGGCACCCGACCTAGTTATGAACCAAAAGGTCTCTTGTCGGCATGCCCTTCCTTTATAATCCTTTGCATCGACGCAGCCACCCCTACGGCCCAAATCATCGCACAAAACCGCGTGGTATCGCATCCACACATGCACATACATACATACATATATCTATGTACGTCACGAAACACTTGTAAATTACATGCAGACAAACATATATACATACATACAAATATAGATATATACATATGAACACATACACAAATACAATAGCCTTAATACGTATATACATGCTTACATAAACGCATATGCAAAAACGTACATGAATGCATACATATATACATACATACACGTATGCATTCATACATCACAAATACACACACACACACACACACACACACACACACACACACACACACACACACACACAAACACAGAATGATGGATGACTGGAACAAATTGGACGAAGCAATAGTGTGTGGAAACACCATACAAGAATTTAAGAACTGGACATTGCGAGATACAAAGACGGGTCACTAAGAGCATAGCTCCCCTTCCTGTATAATACAACTAGGTAAATACACACACACACACACACACACACACACACACACACACACACACACACACTCGGTGGCGCGGTTGGTAGAGCGCTGGACTGCCAGCGCGGTGGTGCTCGCAGTGCTTGGTTCGAATCCTGCCCAGGGCCGAAATTATTTCGGTATCACTGCGCTTCGGGTCGTTACTCTGACTCTCGTGGGCGGGGAGTTGGGTGTGTGTGTGTGTGTGTGTAAGGTCATAGCATTACCCATAGATCGGTCATACGAGCTCTGAGCTCTCTTCCGGGAGGGAAATAGCTGTCGATCACGAGTCCAACACGTGATCCAAAGACCAAGGTGAATACACACACACACACACACACACAGGTAAATTACCCAATGCGGGACCTTTAAGAATGTCAATGCACACCCTCCACGATGCTATCTTCTCCCCACCACCCTTACTGTTCTTCGTGTCGATGTCCTCATGAAGTCGACGCGAAGAATACCTCCGGAGATCGTCACAGGGATACAGGCCCGTCAGTCCTGGTCGTTCGTATGCAAAGGGAACGATTAGGCTTTGCTTTTTGAGGACCGTTTTACTTAAGGAACAACCCCGTGACGAACAGATAGGCAGCTCCAACCCCGGGTCAGGTAAAAGGGGAAACACATTCTGACAAGTCCAACTTCCGTGCTTATCTTACTTCCTCAACAGTGTTTTGATGCCATGGGCACAATCTTGAAATGTATCAAGAGCATGCATTCATGTTCTTTTGTTTCTCGAACACAATCCTTGACGTCTACAAAGAGCAACTAAACTTCCGTTCTTATCTGACTTCCTCAACAGTGTTTTGATGCCATGGGCACAATCTTGAAATGTATCAAGAGCATGCATTCCTGTGGTGCTTTTGTTTCTCGAACACAATCCTTGACATCTACAAAGAGCAACTGTTAATAGAATTCAATACACTCACCATCACAGTCCACTTTTTTTCAAATATACTCAAATATTCTAATCGGTCGTAAAAAGGGTTGTTAAGATCTTGCACGAGGGGTTAGTTAACAAACAGTATACTATCATTCCCACCATCTATTAAGTGAATACTACATGTCCTTAAGACGACTTCAGAACCCAAAACGCAAGAGCCAATTATCCATCAAAATTACTTTGGTTTCTTAAAATTTGCTTTCCCGTCACTCTATTAGTTTCATAAACATTACCGCTTCATTATCTTTGACTGATATTTGTAATACAATGGACGTTCCTATGATATCTCAAATCGTTCGTAATAAGTGATGATAAACGCTACTTGCGTCTTGCGTCCTCAGGCCTCCCCTAATAGGGCCCCATCGGACACCCTGTGAAGGGCCTCTGCCACGTACGGAGGGGGGCCTCCACTGTAACCCCCACTACCTCTCACCCTCACCCTACGCGGTCGCCACGACCGTTATCCCAAACTTGGCACTACGATAAATTTTGATCAAAACCTTAACTGCATTTAGAATAAATGCAAGACTCTACACACAACAAAATAGAAAAATATTTATTTTACAGAATACTGAGAGTCGCATAGTAAAATTGTTTTTTTAAACTATAAGGATGCATCTTCGTTCGTAAAATGGCGCTCAATAAGACAACCTTAAACGAAATTGATATTTTACAAGTAAATGTCGGGCACCAAAGGATGAATATGTCTGCGCGACACACAATGATTTATTTACAGCACAAAATAATCTAAACAGA
>NC_134819.1:21611080-21613580 GCF_046742065.1 Oratosquilla oratoria
AATTTAGACACTGCGAGATACAGAGACGGGACATCACGAACGTAGCTCCCCTTCCTGTAAGATACAACTAGGTAAATACACACACACACATTAGAGGGGCATATACACACGCGCGTGCGGATACACACACAAAGACGCTCTTAAGAAAAGTAAAAAATGATGATGACAAAACCATGTAGACACTATGTTCGCCTCGAGCCAATAATGGAAAATGAACTCCAAAAACGGGCAACAGCTAAAAGAGTCTATCATTGAACTATTCCTTACGAAGAGGATCCATTATAAAGGCAAAAGAATAGAAGGATCTAGGAGTATTGACTAAAGACAACATGTCATCTGGCAGACAAATCCGTAGGATTGTGAGGGACGCGGATATTTCTCCAAAACATTAAGGCAACTTCTTATTATATGGATGAGGACATAGTGAGAAAAACTCATAGAAACCCAAATGCGCCCAAAACTGGAATATACATCAGTATTATGGTTCCCAAATAGTGATATATTATATATATATATATATATATATATATATATATATATATATATATATATATATTTCATCTTATCAACCTCTTGATGGCGCAATGGGTTAGGTCAGTGATCATTTGTTACGTCTCAGCTTGGTTCGAGTCCATAGTTTGACTACGTATCAGTTTCTGTATATGCTTCCATCGAGCTCCTTGTCAGTTTCGACCATGACTGTACGGAATTAAGATGGAAAATCAGTGTGTGTGCGTGTATATAATATATATATATAAGTGAATTAGTAATCAGTTGTAAAGGAATTTCTTTCATCGCACAGGTCCGTACGTCACACCTCCAGAGAACTATGACAAAGTGATTTATATAAAACAAAAGTCTGAGGAGGAGGCGACAGAATGTAGGTCACCTGTTCTTGAGGCTGAAAGGGAACAGGCATACATAAACAACTACTTTGCTCTTGGCCAGTTAGCGGGCAAAAAGCAACTTTAATAAAAAAGGTGTATCATAACACTTAATAATCGTAATTTAATGTCTCACACACACACGTACACACACACACACACACACATATATATATATATATATGTGTGTGTGTGTGTGTGTGTGTGTGTGTGTGTGTGTGTGTGTGTGTGTGTGTGTGTGTGTGTGTGTGCGCGTGTCCGTGTTTGTGTCTATGTACATATGTAAGTGTATGCGCGTGGGTGGGTGTGCGTGCAAGAATGTATGTTGTCCAATTATTTGGTACAACAAGTGGCGTAAGCAAAGAACAACGATTACTGTAATCGTAGTAATAACGTAGACAGAAATAACAACGCTAATAACAGGCTTACGTCGTATAGGATCAAGTCCACCTTCTCATGTTATCCTACCTCAGGCAGCTGTCCTGACGTCAGTAAAGGCGTATAACTCTAATATCATTAATAACAGGCTGTCAATGACAACAACGAAGAGAAATGTTGATATTATCCTTCACCTGGCAGCCATGCAACTACTGGTATCGGCAAATGGTTTTGGATACCAAGGGCAATATGTATATCACGTCAACAGAAGCCATCTTAGTCCCTAGATACAAAAGAAACAAAAGCGAATCAACAAAAGTGCCAAGGCGCTACCTCTCAGTAGTCCTTGTTCTTGGCACCAAGGCGACGCCAAACAATTCCACTATGCTCATGTGATCTCTCATTCTCTCTCTCTCTCTTTCTCTCTCTCTCTCTGTCTCTACCTATGCTATTCTTTTTCATTTCTTCCCTCTATTGCAGGGTCATAGGTCAAAGATCACACCAAACACCTTCAACCCAAGTTTGCCTTTTTGATGAATAAACTTTCTGGGTCAGCTCGAGAAAAAGACAAAGTTTGTCCTTTAATGGCGAGATTAAGACTTCCCTCTCGCACAGGAAGTCGCAAGACTACATTTTATCTTGTCAGCATCAACAAATCCTTTATTAACATTATTACCATCCTTATAAACTCAAAACACTTCATCAGCCACAGGCATTTCAACTAACTACGCTTCTGCATGACCACTAAAAGAGAACAACACTACAGATTCTTGTCACGAGCACACCTCTCAATGGAAAATAAATAAATAAAATAATAATAGTAAAGATTAAATGAATAAATAACACTCATAGCATTCGAAGAGGACATAGTAACGAAAATATCTATCTATATAAGTGTCTGTTGTAAATGGACGGCATATGTGATCGATCTTAAATCTTGTTCAAAGTTCAAACCTTAGACTGCATAAAAAAATCGTGTGACATTTCTTCCAAAAAACATATATAAAGTGAGCCATGGTGATGCCAAAAATACCGCTTTTTGTATCGTTAATGTCCCTTAATTCAACGATTTACTTGTGGGTTAATTCCATGTATTCATGTAATTACTCAGAGCAATTCACCTCCACACTAAAGAGAGTGAATGGCGTATCTCGTCGGCAGCTTCTATGTCGACACCAAAATCCACTCGCTCATCGGCTCCCGACCAGTTTTGTCGCCGTCCGTCCCTGACTTCGACA
>NC_134819.1:21616080-21618580 GCF_046742065.1 Oratosquilla oratoria
TGATCATGAACAAGGCACCAAAAATCTTGCAAATCGTAGTGAGAATGATTCATATTCGTGTCAGCCACCCTAACAATAAGCTCGGTGTCTTGTTATTTCACCACGCAAAGGAAATAGGCACGACATGACGTCACGGGATGTAAGTCCAACGGCTTCGGAAATTTGATTTTTTTTTTTTTTTCTTTGGTCACGTACATTGACATCTCGTGGCTGGCTCACTGTATGCACTCATTGTTTTTCAACAACGTATTTTATTAAAAATTGTTTATGAAAAAGTGGAAAAAGAAAATATATATAAAATGTAAAACAAGAGTTAGTATCTTTTTTATTAATGCATTCACAGTATATTGTGAAACACATCTTAATCTATAACATTTTCAATACATAATCCTAATTTCAATTCTATCGTAATTCGATAAATGGCAACACTCGTTGTGAATTGTTACTGCGTACGAAATATCATTTAACTCTTAGTCTACATAGCCTACATGTCTACGACCATTTTTTTTTTTTTTCAAAAACATTTCTTTTTTCTAAATCTCCGGTCTGCACGGTCTGGTGGAAACTCGTTTTGGCAACGACATCTTTGAAGCTGCTCCCAAGTACCTTGGCAACTCGTTTATGTGTGCTGTGCCAAGGCTTCCCAATTGGAATGTAAAAAAAAAAAAAAATCCATACAATACACGGATCCAATTATCTTTCAGCATTTTTATCTTCTTCCGGAGTTTCGTAGTTTTTGGCAACACGTCTAGCAACATCACCATTAGTTGGAACGACAACTACAATGGCAACAACAGCCATACTGTCTTAAATTCTTGACAGTAAGTTCTATACCCTTTGGGGAGCTGCCCACCATTCAGAGGTTCGATTCAAAAGGGCCGGGCGAGGGACGAATCTGCCTTTAAAGACAAGACGACTTCTGTTCGCTTCCCTCCATCTTGTTATCTTGATAACCCCATTCATTTGTCGGAACGTAAAAGTAACAAATTTTCTTAGCTACCTCCCGTCCCCCCCCCCTCTCTCTCTCTCTCTCTCTCGTTTTGTTCTTTGCTAATTTCGTTCCGTAGATCAAATCTAAAACAGGTTTTATGCGTTGTTCTCCTATCCTATACAGCTGTTCTTTTTATGATATTTGTCTCCGTGTCTCCACAAGCCTTTGTACACCTGAACAGATATCATGGAGAACACCAACATACACAATAATCAATGTTGACAACATAACCAAGCACAGATGGCGCACCACAGTAAGGCAGAAAACATTTTAACGACAAGAAAAGTCGAGATTGAATTCGAAAACCTTCTCTATAAAAAAAAAAAAAAAAATCCATTTAATTTCATTTGCGTCACATTCAGAATGTTAAATGTGGCAAACTGTAACTACTGACACACGCATGGAGGCCAACATTCAGCAAAGTTTATAAGATGAAGGAAACGCATGGTTTGATGGGCAAGTAGGTAGCGCACATTCAGTCCGCCCAGAAACCAATAAGAGAGGCAAGAAGGTAGGATGTATGAAATGCAAGCCGACCTACAGGCAACTATGCAAACAAATATACAATAGATGGAATATTCTAAGAATTCCATCCCTTGAATACCTAACTCGACTCGGGTATATTCGGTCTACCAAAAGGCAGCTTTATTCACGTAAGGTGAATCTTCTTGGGAACCTAAGGATCAAGAAAAATAACCATATTACTGAAACCACGACCAAGGGTTTACATGACGCAGGAGTACCTCACTACATAACCACGCAAGAAAACTTTAAATGACGTGTGTATATATATATATGTATATATATATATATATATATATATATATATATATATATATATATATATATATATATATATATACAATTCATAAACAAGATTCTATGGTTGTTGGATGCAGACAAAACACACACCTAATACAAAGCTGCCCTTTACAAACCTTATAAACAAACCATTTGTAAAGTGGGCTCTGGCTGCATCTGCCAACCAGACCCGTAATTCTTACAAATCTGCCCATTTCAGTCTTTCGGAGGCAACATTCTTATGCGGTGCAGTCACATGACGATGCTACAGACTTTCAATCTCCAGGGGTAGGCTGCACAGTGGCAGAGCGTTCTTCCTATCACGCAAAAATCAGACGTCTTATGAACCTGATTATTCCTGCGACAACAGTCCTCATCTATCGTCCCATAACAAGCAGCGGACAAACTCACCGATCTTTCAGGATTATCATACTGCGACAACAGAATCCCAACCAGTCCCAGAAAGATTTCCATGCAATCACATTTTCGTTATGATCTTCCTTTTACCAGTATGGTAAAATTGGCTTCCCGTCCATTGTCCCTCAAACTGTAATTATGTACGTAGTGTCTAGCATGAGTCCTGAAAAAAAAGTCTCGAGAAGGTACAAGTGTGAATCACTTTCTTGCAGAAGTGGAGGGCCACTGGGAGGAACCAGAACACGGCTACTTAAAGACGAAGGCAGAGACAGGAGGGCCGGGGTGGGGGGG
>NC_134819.1:21623580-21636080 GCF_046742065.1 Oratosquilla oratoria
GTGTGTGTGTGTGTGTGTGTGTGTGTGTGTGTGTGTGTGTGTGTGTGTGTGTGTGTGTGTGTGTGTGTGTGTGTGTGTGTGTGTGTGTGTGAGTGTGTGTGTATTCACCATGGTCTTTGGATCACATGTTGGACTCGTGACCGACAGCTATTTCCCTCCCGGAAGAGAGCTCAGAGCTCGTATGACCGATCTATGGGTAATGCTGTGACCTTACACGCACATACACCCCCAACTCCCCACCCACGAGAGTTGGAGTAACGACTCGAAGCGCAGCGATACTGAAATTATTTCAGCCCTGGGCAGGATTCGAACCCGGACCGTCGTAGTGACAGTCGGAGACTCTACCAACCGCGCCACCGAGTCGTGTGTGTGTGTGTGTGTGTGTGTGTGTGTGTGTGTGTGTGTGTGTGTGTGTGTGTGTGTGTGTGTGTGTGTGTGTGTGTGCGTACTTGTGCACCATAAACAACTCGTACAGCTCCTCCCTCCGACAACCATCCTCGCCTCCCGTCCCCGCCACCGCCCCAACAAGCCAATCAAAACTTTTTGTGTTTACATCGTCCTGGACCCATCTTGGCCTTCCGCAGCGCCTCAATCATCTTAATACGAGGCGACGACCTGAAAACGTACCTACCAATGAAGAGACCCTCTGGCTATTTTACTAGTTGGTCAGTCGGAGACGCAGTAATGATCGCTGGAACTTTAATGAGCTGGAAAGTAGGACATTCCACGAAAACGGGTCTGGTGTTTTGGACATAACTTCTCCACCACCACATGTTATGATTAAACTGGTTAGCAGACCACAGTCTTGCCCAAACTTATGAAGCACTGTTTCGTAACCTCCGCGGCCCATTCAACACTAAATAAAATCGTCTTACATCCAATAAAGTCCTAATAGATTTTTAGTGTGTGGATTCCATTGTGAAACTATATACATCTCACGGGTTCTCTGATACCAAATTTGATAGCCACAGACCACCTTATTCCATGTTTGCGCTCTAAAAAAACCCATTACCGCCCAATTTGCACTTCTCTCCTTACCCCGCTACAAACACGGGTTTCTCTTGTCTGTGAAGTCACGCCACTCCTAGATGACCAGATCCCTCTACAGCCATCGTAATCGTGAAATCAAACCAACCAGTGACATCAAAACTACTTCGTCCGGCCAACCTAAACTTTCTTTTTCTTCCTCTTCTTCTTCCTCCCTCCCTTCTTTCCTTCTTCTACTAGTTCTCCAAATTTTCTTATTTTTTTATTTTCCACTTTTCCTTATTTTGTTTTAATGACGTATTCTCTATCTATTTTCATCTTTCATCCACTCATCCAACCCAAATATATCTTCTCCTTTCCTTGAATATCTATTCCATATCTTTATCACCAATTTGCTTCTCCCTTGTTCCCTTTCCTCCCATCCACCCCCCTCCAATTACTCCCTTCCCTCTCTCTCCCCTCCCCCTCTTTCCTCTCCCCCCATTACTTTCGTCCTATCCCCCCTTCCCCTCTCTTCCCCTCACCCACGCCCCTTTCCCCTCACTCCATGCCTATCACTCTCACTCCCCCTCCAATTAATCTCTTCCCTCTCTCTCCCCTCCCCCTCTTTCCTCTCCCCCCATTACTTTCGTCCTATCCCCCCTTCCCCTCTCTTCCCCTCACCCTAGCCCTTTCCCCTCACTCCATGCCAATCACTCTCACCGCCACTCCCATCCTCCCCCCTCCCCCCTCCCATCTTGCACTCCAAGTATGTTTATAATGGACTCTCATAAAACTCTGGATAATTGAGTCTTGGGATTCACCGCGCCTAGTTGGAAGGCCTGACCTCCTTTGCACGGGCGAGGAGGCTAAAGCCACCTCAGCCACCACAGCCCCCAACAGCCACCACGCTCGGGACGGGCACTGGCACCCTTGGGAGGGGGACGGAGGAGAGGGGAGAGGAGAGGGGAAAAGAGGGGAAAGGGAGGTGAATGTAAAGGGGGGAATGGATGTAGGCAAAAGCGTGGGTGAGGAGGGTCAGTGGAAGGGGGAGGAAGGAGGAGGGGGAGGGTAAAAGGGAAGAATGTGCGTAAACGTGAGGGTCAGGAGGGTGGAGGAAGAGGAGGAAGAGGAGGAGGAGGAGGAGGAGGAGGAGGAAGAGGGAGCAGGAAGAGGAGAAGGAAGAGCTGGGAGGAAGAGGAGGAGGAGGAGAAGGAGCTGGATGAGTAGAATGAGGAAGGAGCAAGAGGAGAGGGAGGAGGAGAGGATGAAAAGGAGGAGGAGCAAGGGGAGGAGGGAGGAGAAGGAGGTGAAGGAGAAGCAAGGGGAGGGGAAAGGGGAGAAAGAGAGTAGTGGGTGTGGTGAGAGGAAGAGAGGGAAATGAGAGAAGGGTTGGAAGTAAAGGGGGGTCGAGGGTGTGCGTAAAAGGTGCAGGTGAAGAGGCTGGAGGTTGGGGAAGAGGGAGAGGAGGTGGGGGGAGGGAATCGTGGAAGGGGTGGGAAATGACGGAAGGAGGAAGGGTGGAGAAGAGGAGAGAGGAGAGAGAGGAGGAGAGAGGAGGAGAGGGGAGGTGAGGTGAAGAGAGGGGAGGAGAGGGGAGGAGGGGAGGAGGGGAGAGGGAGGGGAGGAGAGGAGAGGAGAGGGGAGGGACGGGAGGGGAGGAGAGGGGAGGAGGGGGAGGGGAGGAGGGGAGGGGAGGGGAGGGGGAGGGGGAGGGGGAGGAGAGGAGAGGGGAGGGAGGGGAGGAGAGGGGAGGAGGGGGAGGGGAGGAGAGGGGAGGGAAGGGGATGGTGAGGGTACGTAGAGAGGATTTGATAAAGGTGTGGATGAGGAGGATGAGGGGAGGATAAGGGAGGGGAAGAGGGTGCGGGTCAGGAGAGGGGATGCGAGTAAAGGTGCGGATGAGGGGAGGGGGAGGGGGAGGGGGAGGGGGAGGGAGTAGTTGGGCAAGGCCAAAAGCATTTGCATCCACCACTTCCACCAGACCATCTCCTCCACCACCACCACCACTTCCACCCCCACCACCACCACCACCACCACCACCTCCTCCACCACCACTTCCACCACCTCCTCCACCACCACCACCACCACCACTTCCACCACCTCCTCCACCACCATCACTACCTCCATCACCTCCTCCACCACCCCCGCCACCTCCACCACCTACTCCACCTCCACCTCCACCACCACCACCCGACTGACGACAACCTCTTGCAGAAGTATTCGGGGCAGCAGAGACAATGACATTCTCAAGAGGCGCATTGTGGCATCGGCTGCTGCTCAGTGGGGGTCATGTGGGGGCGGATGTGGGGCCACTGGCTACTCTCTCTTTCTCTCTCTTTCTCTCCCTCTCTCTCTCTCTCTCTCTCTCTCTCTCTCTCTCTCTCTCTCTCTCTCTCTCTCTCCTCTCTCTCTCTCTCTCTCTCTCTCTCTCTCTCCCGTCTACGCGAGAAAGAAAGCGAACCATTCCTCTCTGACGAGGCGAAAGACAGAACATGGTTGACTCCCGACGGCTTCATTCATCAGAGGGACAACGTTCTGAAGCGACGAAAGAAGTAGACGACGCTGTCTTCGTGGAAATGACAGCGGCGGTGACGTCATTGAGGCACCGAAGAATGAGTCCAACTCTCGAAGACCCTGGCAGACACTCCCAGAGGCCTCTCAGTCAGTCGGAGGTGCCAAGCAAGGAGCGATTTGGAGAAAAAAATAAATAATAATAAAATAAATAAATAAAATAAAATAAAAATAAATAAAGAAATAAATAAATAAAATAAGAATAAATAAAAAAAAATCCCACGCCAAAGGAATAAAAAAAAAGATGAAAAAACAAAAAACAAATACAAAGCAAGAAAAAAACATTGCCAGGGTAAGTAGTGCATTGACAGCAGCAGCCATTCCACCCTTGGATACAGCAATGAGCCAAATAGAAGAGATTTAACGAAGAACAGTATAATTCAAGTGATCCGTAATTTTTTTGAGTTAGGACTATTCTCAAATCATAAAATAATTTTGCGTGTCGCTGGTCCATAGGGGTGTCAGTAAAGTCCAGTAAAACATTAACTACATAAGGTTTAGCCACAGTACCACATGAAGAGTGTAGGCGCGCGCGCGTGTGTGTGTGCATGTGTATGTATGTGTGTGATTCACCATGGTCTTGGACCACGTGTTGGACTCGTGATCGACAGCTATTTCCCTCCCGGAAGAGAGCTCAGAGTTTATATATGATCGATGTACGGGTAATGCTGTGACCTTACACGCACGCACGCACGCACGAACGCACACACACACACACAACTCCCCGCCAACGAGAGTTGGAGTAACGACTCGCCATCAAGTCGTGTGTGTGTGTGTGTGTGTGTGTGTGTGTGTGTGTGTGTGTGTGTGTGTGTGTGTGTGTGTGTGTGTGTGTGTGTGTGTGTGTGTGTGTGTATTTAGTTGTAAAATCAAATCTCCAAATCACGACGGGTTCAAGTTAAAACGAAGACGAAGAAAAAAAAAAGACGAAACGAAGAACAATATTCACATGTGGATAACAACACGAGTAAACAAACACACACGCCCACACACCCACCCACGCCCACACACCCACCCACACCCACACACCCACGCCCTCGAACGGGAAAAATCCTGTTTTCCAACATTCCCATTAGCATGAGCGCGCGCACACACACACACACATTAAAAAAACACACAAGCCTAAAGCCAACATATGCGTGCCCTTTCCCTCTGCCCCCCACTCCCACCCCACGCCGGGACTCCAAGGTAGCGTTCCCTTCCCTCTTGGAGTACGGCACAGCAACAACAGCTGTACCACCGAAGCCATGACGGAGTCCCCCCCACCCCACCCCGTCCCTCCCCCAGCCTTCCCCCGGGGGGAGAGCGTAAGGTTTGAACTGACGAGAAAACCACTTAAATGGTGAATGTTAATATTAAGAAAACATTCCCACTCCCGACACACAAAGAAAACGTGGAAGTCTGATCGGTATCTAGAAGCGGGGAAAGACGGCCGAGATGTGTAAACACGTCGGGAGGCGCTCTGTGAAGTTAGGGATTCTTCTACTGACGCAGATGTGGGGACTGGGAATCCGAGGCCGGATGCAACGGGGAAATAACACAATTAGTTTAAATACAAAACACGCAGATGTCTCACCAAAGGGCCTAAGAAAGCATCCCGGTCCATGGACGACTTAAAAAAAAAAAAAAAAAAAAAAAAAAAAAAAAAAAAAAATCGCAATTTTAACAGGTACGGTCGAGTGGGCTGGCAATAACGCAATAACCAAACATGACACCAACAACGCCTTTCTGAATCGCCAACAAAAAGCCAATCGATCAGGACACAGCACGGTGACAATGCGCTCTCGGATATGATGATAAATGGCCATCGCAGACGCAGCTTCAGGCAGATGAAGGGAGAAAAAAAAAAGAAAAAAAAAATTGCGCATGCGCTGACGACAAACGACGGTCCCCGTCCCAGGGGGGCAAGGGGAAGTCGAGCAGTAGTCCGCCCACGTGCGCCAAAAGAGAGGGGAGGCTATCGGTAGCACACCGTGAACAGACACATCCAACCTACACGTAATGACCGTCGTTCTCATTTTTCTTTTTCTGAGCATCGTCCAGACGATTTTTATCCATTAATTTCCTCGTTCATCTATTTGGCTCAAGGTTAAAACACAACTGCTATACACGCAGGAAACGGCAATTTCATTTTTTTTTCTTTATGTTATTGTTAGACTTCTTTTTGAGGTCCGGAAAGTGTCTTAAAAACTTTCCACCCCTTCCTCTTCCTTCGATTTTTATTTTTTTTTCTTGTCCTTCTCTCTCTCTCTCTCCCTCTCTCACTCTATCTCTTTCCTTTTTTTTTTTTTTTGCCGATTTCGCCTTCCTTTTATTTTTCTTAATTTCTCCCGTATCTCCACATCTCTTCCTTTTAACCGTTTTCTTTTACTTTTCCTCTATCTTTTTCTATCAATACTTATCTAATTTCTATTTTCTCCAGTCATTCTGTTCCTTTCATCTGTCAACTTCTTCCTTTCTTTCTCCCCGTGCTTTAAACCTCATTTCCCCCCTCCCACCCGCACCCCTCCCAACATCCCTCTTTCTCTTTCTCGTCGTCAATCTTCCCCCTAATGACATCCCCTAGAAATCCCTCCGGCTCCGAAAAAAATCCCTCGCGACGTCCAATAACCTACTCACGTTTCCCCTAACTTCCCTCTCTCCTCATCCCTCCCCCCCATCCCTCTTTCCCTTACATAGCCAACTTGTTAGTCCTGTCCCTCGTCACCCTTGTGCCACGCCAGCCTTGTCATCGGGTACCCTTGTCCTTGTTATTTAATCGATAGTCGTTCTGAACGCCTCTGCGATGACAGACAATTTGATTTTGGTGAAGACGGAAACTTGTGAAATTGTCTCTGACAACTGCCTACTTAAACGTGCTTTCAACATTACCTTCGCACAGGAAATAGTATTTGTCACATGAAGATTTGTCACCTCAGAACCCCCATATGAAGAATCGTCACACCATGAGATCCCACCAGACGAATGGTCACCCCAGTACGCCGAAAATCAACAGTGGAATAAAGATTAGGTTACGTTAGGTTAGGTTTGGTCAGTCTAGGTTGAATGAGGGCTATGCTTATTGTCATCAACTTATACAACCGAAGAATCGTAAACCCAGGATGCCCCACATGAAGAATTTTCACCCTAAGAAAGCCCACAGGAAGAATCATCACCCTGTCGAAGTCTGGAGGGACGAGTCTTCATGTGATCCAAGATATTTGACAAGACTTGCGTTCTCCTCGACAATTTCAAGAGCCTACGAACGACAAACAAACTTAACTAAAGGTTCATAAAATCCCTTACCGTTGTATCCAACTTCACGTCTACTCCCTTGCCCTTCCATCTCCTTCCTTCTCCACTATTCTTCTTTCTTATTCATCGTTCAACCCATATCTCCACTTCAATCTTACCCTCCACATCCTTCTTCCGCCTCCTCCTTCCCATCCTCACTCCACATCTCTTGTTTTGTACGTTATCGCCTCTGCGACATTTGTACGTTTCATCTGGCACGTCTGATGTGTTTGTTGTCTCTGTCTCACTCCTCCTCCTCCTCCTCTCCACTCCCTCTTCTACATCCTCCTATCCCTCCTCCTCCTCCTCCTATCCTTCCTCCTCCTCCTCCTCCTCCTCCTCAAAATGCCTCCACCTCTGACACCCAAATCTGTTTCTGTATCTACGCCAAAGTATATCATGAATAACAGCTCTTGAACCTATGGGTAGATGTACAGGGGAATTAACTCCCCCTTTTTAATTGCTTTTCATAGTGATATAGTGTGTGTGTGTGTGTGTGTGTGTGTGTGTGTGTGTGTGTGTGTGTGTGTGTGTGTGTGTGTGTGTGTGTGTGCGCTCTGTCACTTACATGTTCCCAAATGACGCGAAGAAAAAAAAAATCGGGTCTCTAAGAGAATATCCCGAAAAAGAGGAAATAGACATCAGACATAGGAGAGGATATTCAGAGAGAGAGAGAGAGAGAGAGAGAGAGAGAGAGAGAGAGAGAGAGAGAGAGAGAGAGAGAGAGAGAGAGAGAGAGAGAGAGAGAGAGAGAGAGAGAGAGAGAGAGAGAGAGAGAGAGAGAGAGAGAGAGAGAGAGAGAGAGAGAGAGAGAGAGAGAGAGAAATGTACAGTACATACGGAGCGCATGCAGAGCCACGCGACAATCCTCCCGCCCCAGTGGGGTGGCGACAGCATCTGCCTTCGCATCCTTCTGCTTTTAATATCAAGACGCTTCCTCTTCACGCTCTCGCCGTTGCGAAATCGCGGCAAAAAGCAGAGACATGTAGCACAGACTGTCTCTGGCTGTCAGACGCGTGGGTGGCTGGCCCTCTGTCTGTATGTCGTCGTTGGCGTCGTCTGTGTCGCCATGCGTCATGAGCAACAAGCATTTTGTCAGCGATAGAAAACGGAACTTATTGTGATTTCATTTCGCGTGGAAACGCGTCGCAAGGAGATATTATTGCGCCTCATATTTGGTCGCCTGTGACTGTGTGCGAGTGTACATGTGTGTGTGTGTGTGTGTGTGTGTGTGTGTGTGTGTGTGTGTGTGTGTGTGTGTTTACTTAAATTGTACAATTGTACTTATCTAATAGTAACATACGTGATAAGATCTTTCCTCGTGGAATCCCGTCTCTATATTTGCCAAGTTATCTGACTGTAATATTTCTTCTTGTTATGGCACGGATATATGCCTCAATAAAAACTGCATTCTTTAATAATCTTCAATTACAATCCTTTCGCAGCGTGTGTGTGTGTGTGTGTGTGTGTGTGTGTGTGTGTGTGTGTGTGTGTGTGTGTGTGTGCGTGCGTGCATACGTGTGTGTTTATATTTGTCACAAAACGGCTTGTGAAATACAAGACACGCTTCTATATTTTGCTTCTTTTCGACTTCTTTTATCTCTAGTTATGAACGTGATGACACAATGGGTTAAGGTAACGACAGGAGTGAGAGGATATGACATACCAGCCTGATTCTCTTTGCTCCTAAAATATAGATGCTATCGAGTCCTTAGAATTTCTACATGGTGTGGGAGAGAGAAATCATGCAGTTTTTGAATGCCACAAGACTGTAGAGAGTGCTTAAGATGAGTCATAAACAAAAAAGATATAACTTTGGCGAGACAAAATTAAAAGAAATGGGGGAAAGTTTATGAGGAATCAGAATAAAGCGAATTCAAAGAGGTAGGAGGAAAAAAAATAAGATTACTTTTCTGTAGAGAATAATTCGGAAAAACAAATATGTGTACCAAGAATAAACTGGGAAGGCAATCGTTGAAAGGGGTTGGTTTAACACATTATGATTGAGACCAAGATAAAAAGAGCGTAAATATAAACTACACAATCACAAACATACACAGGAGACAATTGCCCAACACTGAAAACATGACAAAACCCCAACGGACAAAACCCCAATCTGCATAGCAGACAAAACCCCAACAGGAAAATTAAGGGTGGGAGAACCTAACCTAACCTAACCTAACCTAACCAAACCCATCCTAACCTAACCTAACCAAACCCATCCTAACCTAACCCAACCAAACGTACCGATTGGGGTTTTGTCCTTTGGGGTATTGTCCTTTCACCCCCCAAATACATCATACATAAAACGCGACCAGGAACACATAGCAAAAGACACATCATGAAAAACTACACAGACGAAGAACACATGAAGAGAAATATCATACCTCTCTGCTTCAGCTCACCTCCAATCCAGCAGTAACTCCATCTTTGTTTATTGCTTGAAATATTCCTGTCAACATCCGCGGAACCAGTCTTACCTGAAATGAGATAGAAAATGAAAATAGACACACACACACAGGCTGGACTCCGCGCATTGCAAAAACAAAAGACAGCAGTGACAAAATGGTATGTAGCGTGTGTATGTGCATCTGTGTGTGTGTGTGTGTGTGTATGTGTGTGTGTGTGTATGTGTGTGTGTGTGTGTGTGTGTGTGTGTGTGTGTGTGTGTGTGTGTGTGTGTGTGTGTGTGTGTGTGTGTGTGAGATTCACCATGGTTTTGGATCACGTGTTGGACTCGTGATCGACAGGTATTACCCTCCCATAAGAGAACTCAGAGCTCATATATGACCGATCTATGGGTAATGCTGTGACCTTACACGCACACGCACACAACCAACTTCCCGCCCACGAGAGCTGGAGTTACGACCCGCAGCGCAGCGATACTGAGATTATTTCAGCCCTAGGCTGCATTCGAACCCGGACCGCCGTAGTGGCAGCCAAGAACTACCATTGCGCCACTGTGTGTGTATGTGTGTGTGTGTGTGTTGTGTGTGTGTGTGTGTGTGTGTGTGTGTGTGTGTGTGCATTTGCGTGCGTGTATGCATGTATGCATACTTGTGCGTGTGTACATGCGTGCACTTTATTTTCTCCTTTTCATAAACCCTTTCACAAACACCCAAGCCTGAAAATTTCAGGTCGAATTAAACTTGATTGAAAAACACGAATTCATAATAAGATTTTTTAATAAGGGAGGACGCGGGTAATAAACCAAAACCAGAGAGAAATATCATCAAAAGAAGGATCACAAGATCATGTGACTTCTTAACCCAGCGTTTCTTAACCTATCGGGTTCCCCGGAACCCTAAGGTTCCACAAAAGGTCCCTAAGGGTTCCGCAAAAGGTCCCTAAAGGGTTCCGCAAAATGTCCCTTAATTGTTCCGCAAAAAGTCCCTAAGTGTTCCGCAAAAGGTCCCTAAGGGTTCCGCTAAAGGTCCCTAAGGGTTCCGCAAAATATCCCTAAAGTGTTCCGCAAAAGGTCCCTAAGGGTTCCGCAAAAGGTCCCTAAAGGGTTCCGCAAAAGGTCCTTAAGGGTTCCGCAAAAGGTCCCTAAAGGGTTCCGCAAAAGGTCCCTAAGGGTTCCGCAAAGGATCCCTAAGTGTTCCGCAAAGGGTCCCTAAGGGTTCCGCAAAATGTCCCTAAAGGGTTCCGCAAAAATCCCTAAGGGTTTCGCAAAAGGTCCCCAAGGGTTCCGCGAGAACAAGTGAGATAAGCTAATGCATTTTTGATCTTCTATCTAATTTCATATACGTAATATAATTAAACACGCACGACATATTCTTGGTTATTGTAATAATGTAATATAGACATCATCCTATCTAACCTATTATTACGATGAAAATAAAATGAGAAAGATATGGTATACGTGTTTTTTGTTTGTTTGTTTTTTTGTGTGCAGGGGTTCCTTGAGACATACAATTTATTTAAAAGGTTACGCAAGGTTAAAGAGGTTGAGATAAAGCTCCCCTAACCCATTTTCTATCGAGTTGGAGAATCGTCGTCAGTCAGCCACACAGACACTTTGTTAGCGGAAACACAAACTGATACACGTTTGTGTACCTGTGCTCTCCGTTCCTCAACCCCGCCTATTCTAGGATCCGCGCTTCTTCGCATGGTACTCCCTAGTGTAGGCCTCATGGTCTCTTGCAGTCTCTTTCATTCTTATGTTCTTATATTCAGTCCATAGAATATATTAACCCGCAAAACGTGCAGCAACACGATCGTATACATACATACAGACATACGCACACACACACACACACATGTATACACACGCACACACACATGCATACACACAAACATGCATATACACGCACACACACATGTATACACACGCACACACACACGCACACACACATGCATACACACGCACACACACACATGCATATACACGCACACACACATGCATATACACGCACATACACACACACACATATGCACATAAACACACAAATATGTTTGTAGGAAAATTAAGATGAAAAAATAACATTCAATCAAGTAATACCAAATAAAGACCAGATACAGTGAAATACATACTCAATAACGAGTAAATGAATCGACGATATAGAAACCCAAAGGGTACTGATAAGCCAAACGTGGTGGAACGCGCCCAAGTATAATTTCCATCAGGGCCACGTTCTTCTACTGTCAGCAATCTACATCATCTACATCAGCACATACAGCTGGTTGTGCAGCTGCTGGTGGTGGTGATGCTGTCGCCAAGGATACAGCAGCTGAGCGAGGGGCAGATGTCTTTATATCATTACGTAATCATCTCTTTTCACGTGGTCACTCCTGCCGTCCACGTGTCCTGAACCTGCCTATGGAAAAGATAATTGGAGAGCCCGCTTCAACTTGAGTACGAAGAAAAATTCTGGAATATGGCTACAATAATTCACTTGAAGTACTTGACCGCTCCAACACTATAACCACTCTCTACTCTCGTTCCATTAATATTTGTTCGTTTTTTTATTTCAATGGATATTGAAAACAAAATACAGGATGTTTTAAGAAAAATACAGCCTGTAACGCCTGCCATTTATATTATATTTGTTTGTTTGTTATTATTTGTATGTTTGTTTATTATTTGCTTGGTTTTCATTTATTATCATGTCAATTTATCATTTTTTACTATTTACCTGTTTGTTTATTATTTCACTACACCTATGTTTTATTTTTTTTATTCATTATTATCTATATTATTAACATTTTTATTTATTTATCTATTTATCATTATTATGATTTTTTCGCATCCGACCTAGTTATGGGCCAAAAGGTCTCCTGTCGGCATGCTCCTCCTTTGTAATCCTTTGTACATCGAGTACAGAAGCTCGCAAAAGTCTGGGGGCACTGTCGTACTAATGACCTCTTTCATATTCAAGAACGAAGGTGCAAGTAAATGACAATTCACCACACCACCGCCATCATCATCATCATCATCATCATCATCATCATCATCATTTCCATGACCAATATAGTAATTAACGAACACTATTTCGCCTCATCAACGCCAATGTTAATGACATAACATCACGGTTCATGGCTAATGTATTGTTACCTTCATTTCTCTTCCTCTCCTATCCATTTTTTCAAAATACATAAACAAATACACATATATACTAATAAAAAATAACCAAACTCCAAATACAACTGTAACACATAAATAATTAATAAACTGAAAACGAAAG
>NC_134819.1:21641080-21661080 GCF_046742065.1 Oratosquilla oratoria
GCTTGACCTAGGTCAGAGGTCAAGAAAGATTACCTCTTTCCCACGAAGTCAACCCACAGGATCAGTCAAACCTTCGACAAGACATCAACAAAATGAGAAGTTTAACATTTAGTCATTTTAGTAATTTATTTTATATTATTTCTTTATTTGTTTTGTTATCATTTGTCTGTTTATTATTATTTGCTTGATTCTCGTTTATTATTAGTTATATATCAATTCATTAGTATTTGCTATTTACTTGTTTGTTTATTATTTAACTATACCTATGCATTTATTTATTTACTATTATTTACATTATATATATATATATATTTTTACTTATAATTTTTTCGCATCCGACCTAGATATGGACCAAAAGGTCTCCTGTCGGCATGCCCCTGACACCATATGAACCTTTCTCACCTGAATAAAGCGGTCTGGCATGAATATATATAAACATTACTCCCTCCAAATGTTTGAACAAAGGGGTAATCTCGTAAGATTTGGTCTCGCTGCTTTAAGTTGCCACTCAGAGAATGTATATTATCACGAGAACGTCAGTCAACATCGCTGTTACGCTTACTCCCGGGTCAGCGGGCCAGTCTGGCATCCAGCGTACTGGAAATGAGTCATATAAACAAAAGCGAGGCCAGTTGATGATATCTGACGTTCCAGTTCGGAGGCCGCCTGGAGAGCTGGACACAAGAATGTGTAAAATTTAGAATAAAAACAAATAAAAGCAAAGAAACAAATAAATAAATAAATAACCTGATGAATACGCGGAAAAATGGTTAACATCTTCAAATGCACTGTCGTAACATATTATATATATATATATATATATATATATATATATATATATATATATATATATATATATATATATATCAAGGCATCCGACTTTGTTCAACTGAGAGAAATCGTCTCGAAACTTCAAATTAACATTAATGAACATTCCTATCAACATATCATTTTTATACTGAAGATAGCAATTTACCTGATCGAGCAATCATTTCTCTGATTGCAAGCACAGGCTCTGGTACAAAGCTGTGCCCGTCAATACAAACGAAAAATACCAGGTAAATAAGGAGGTTATCAATGCGTGCATTAACCAGGGCAGTTCGTCAAAGATCAGACTGTGTCAGGTGATTGGCAATTGATTGGTCAAGAGAGGAAAGGTTTTGTTGTTCAATCAAGGTCAAATGAGGTGACATTAGCGTTATGAACACACAAACACACACACACATTATATATGTACATATATATATATATATATATATATATATATATATATATATACACGTGTAATCGTATGTGTGTGTGGGTGTTTGGGTGTGGAAAGAGAGAAAGAGGGAGAGAGAGAAAGAGAGAAAGAGAGAGAGAGAGAAGACGAGGAATCACGCTGCTGCCAGGCTGATGATGCACCACCCGGAAAGCGGGAGACAGAGGGTGGGGGCGGGGCGGGGGGAGGGGGGGGGCGAGAGACGGGAGGAAGCGGCAGGAAAAGACGGGATGGGTGGGTGGGTGCATGGGGGGGGAGACGGCTAATGGACCGGAACAGAGGTAAGCCGGCCCGCGATGGAAGAGAGACAAGTAAAAGAAGAAGAACAATTTGAGAGATGTCTGAGGAAAAGAGGAAGAAGAAGGTGGAGAGGGAGAGGAGAGGATGAGGGGAAGGTGGATTGGATGAGGGAGGGGGCAGGTAAGGAGAAAAGTAAGGGGCGGGAAAAGGAGAAGGGAGGGGAGGAGGACAAAAATGATGAGGAAGAGGATAAGTAGGAAGACGAACAGGAGGAGGAGGAGGAGAAATAGGTTGGGAGGGGAAAAGAAGGAGGAGAAATAGGTTGGGAGGGGAGGAGGAGGAGGAGGAGGAGAAATAGGTTGAGAGGTGAGGAGAAGAAGAAGAAGGAGGAGGAGGAGGAGGAGGAATAGGTCGGGAGGAAGATGAGGAGGAGGAGGAGGAGGAATAGGTCGGGAGGAAGAGGAGGAGGAGGAGGAATAGGTCGGGAGGAAGAGGAGGAGGAGGAGGAGGAATAGGTCGGGAGGGGAGAAGGAGGGGGAGGTTGGGAGGAGGAGGAGGAGGAGGAGGAGGAGGAGGAGGAGAAAGAGAAATAGGTTGGGAAGAGAGGAGATGGAGGAGGATATGAAGAAGGAGAAAGATAAAGGAGGAGGAGAAAACAAACACGAATGCGGAAACGACGTCAAAGTGACGATATGGTGGTCAGGTTTCTGGTTTCAGAAGTTCTGGTGGTCGTGCTGGTGGTAGTAGTGGTGGTAGAAGTGGTGGCGGTAGTAGAGGGTGGTAGTAATGATGGTAGCAGTGGTGGTAGTAACGGTAGGGGTTATGTGGTAGTGGTGGTGACGGTGGTAGTTGTTGTGATAGTGATTTTACAAACGTTGGAGGAGGAGGAGGAGGAGGAGGAGGAGTAGTAGTAGGAGGAGGAGGAGGAGTAGTAGGAGGAGGAGGAGGAGAAGCAAAGAAAACTGAAGAAGGGGAGGGGGAAGATAGTCAGAACGTGGGAATGGAAAGAGAACAGGAGGAACAAAGAGGGGAAAGAGGGGAAGGAGTTGAGGGCTTAATGAGCTACGAGGAGGAGGAGGAGGAGGGAGCGATGGAAAGGGTGATGGATGGAAAGAAGAGGGACCACAGAAGTGTAGTTGATGAGGGATGCGTTCAGCAGTCACGAATACAAACTTAAACAGAAGCAGACTATTCGGGAGTCATCTTCCGTTCTCTCTTCTTAGTCTTCACCCTCTCAAATTCTAAAAATAAATAAATACATACATACATACATATACCAAGGCTTTCCCCCCCCCTTACAAGGGAGGTAGCCAAAAAGGAAAAGGCATAGAATCATTCCCACCCATTCCATCCCTGAATACACTCCACATCCCTCCACCCTCCCTCTTTTCTTAGCACCTCCTGGATGACGGGTCATCACTGTACCTTGTCCACTGCCCTGGGTCAGAAGCAGTGTCGCAAGACACAGCACATCCACAGCAAGGCCGCTTTATTAAATCGGCGACCCCCCTCTCCGTCCCGCCCTTGCATAAAAGGAGAAGACGGGGAGAAATAAATAAACAATAATAAAAATAAATAAGTAAATTAATGATAATAAAAATGTCATATTTGCTGGAAGTGTCTTCTGAAACGACATGACCTCAGATAGCCCTCAAACGTCCTACGATTTCCAATCTGAAGAAGACGACCTAGTTATGGACCAAAAGGTCTCCTGTCGGCATGCTCCTCTTTTGTAATCCTTTGTAACGTGACGCGCAGTGGACATATTTTGTACTTGGAATCGCTTGAATGTGGAAAACGGGCGCATACTCCGTTTGCAATATTCCTACGAAAAAGAGACCCACACTAAAGCCACCTGGGTAATAGCAAGGGGGTGAAGTCCTGTGTGGCTGACACTCAGTCCTTTGTTCAGAAGTATATGTTAGACAATGCACACCAAACGCTGCATTGCCTCGAAAGCAATTCCCTTCAATCAAGTGCGGCTATGGTCAATGTTCGAATCTCTGCGAATTCACACCACGATAACCACGTGGCATGAAATGCGCGTCATGTCGCCCACAAGGGACCTGACGCTCCTTTGACAGTGCGACCCTGTCCGAGTCAGAAATTACAGGTCGTCTGGAAGCTCATCATCATCGACTTCCGAGGGGTACTTTCGTGGGGAGGCTTCGTGCGAGCGGCATTTCATATTTTATTCTGGCAGATCATAGGCGATTTCGTTCAGTTGTGTACCTACCTCTTGGTATCGAATATGGTTGATGAGAAGGAAAGAAAATGTTGAGGATTGTTTGTGGTATGACGTGAACACAATAAAAAGTGATAAAGAGGAGAAGAAAAGTGGTGAGTCGTACAATAAAAAAAAGAAAACATTAATAACAATGGCACACATACAAGGAGATTTCACACCTTAAACACGGAATCATGTATGACCCAGCAAATATACACCATTTTAATATTCACGATGAAAGTGTATTTGGCCATAAAGATCGGAGTATATGATGGACGACCTAACAACGCTTCACGCTTGCTCAATTTCTCTTCGTTTGGACCCAACATTATATATTACTATGTCACTACCTTGTACGCAACGCCTCGCAAGTACTTCGGTGCCTCGAAGTCGCTATCGAAGTTCATTGTTCCCTTAGGTCATTAATCCCCAAGGTAGCCCAGTTCCCCCCCCCCACACACACACAAGACACCACGACTCCGAGGTCAAATACACATCATGCAGGGAGGGCAGCTGGGAAGGGTCATAATTTGTGAAACAGATAGCGCGTCGTGAGCCCGGGTGTAATGTGTGTCTCTTCTGATAACGGAGCATGCAACGGCATGGTAAAGGGATATATCATGTGAGGGCAAACGAGGTTAACAGCGAGAAAGAAGGTTTGGGTGTGCTTTATTACTTGTGCCCAAGGGGCTCGGCAAGTAGCACAACACAACATCCGGTATAGTATGTCAGGTGCATTACGGAAATGGTATCAGGTGTGGCAAGGAGCAAACTGCTACAATATTGTATATTGTACGCTGAATGTATTCCTATACATACATACATATATATATATATATATATATATATATATATATATACACACACACACACACACACACATATATATATATATATATATATATATATATATATATATATATATATATGCAATAAAAACACTACGAACGCCTGTTCACAAACGCGTGAGTAACCACCAGAAATAAACTAACGAACCAGAGCGCTTTCGTATAATTACATCTTCAGTGCTAATAATAAAAAGGAATTATAAAAGGAAGAAAGAAGGCACAGTCATATTTTCTGCACCTTGTTTCTTCCTTGTATAATTACTTCCTTGTATTAGCACTGAAGATGTAATCATACGAAAGCGATCAGCTTCGTTAGTTTTTTTCCTGGTAGTTACTCACGCATATAATATACATATATATATATATATATATATATATATATATATATATATATATATATATATATATATATATATATATATATAATCACAGAATGCAATCTAGAGAAAATTCTATTAACCTTATTCGCCATAACAATAAGGAAGCCAACAAAACGACGAATCATTCAAACCCCGGAAACGACGTCACGGCTGGAGATAAACAGAAAAATTGGCAAAATTTAATTTCGAAAAATGCGAAATAAAGCAAGAGGTGACTACAACTGAGTAAGCACAACTCTTATCGAAATCTGCTGACCTGAGTCGACTCTCAAGAGCCTAAGGACCCGTGAAGGAAAGAAAATGGTGGTATTCTTAAAAAAAAAATTCTTTCCTTATATAACTCTTATATAAATCCTTGGAATGGAAAGAATTATATAAGGAAATAATTTCATCTTATCAACCACATCAACTTTTCACCCATTTCAATTCCTTGCATGGGTTTTGTGTCGGCGACCGATCGCGCTTGAAGGTGGTCGGAGATCGGTCGTACGCTTAGTGTGACTCGGGATCAAGCGACTACCTGGCCATCACCACCGCTTCCCCCCCCCCCGGTCTGCAAACTCATTCCCCCCCAACAGGCTTCATGGCGAACAGGTGGGAGACAAGGGAAGGGAAGGGGGGGGGGAAAGGGAGGAGGGGGAGGAGAGGGGAGAGAGATCAGGAAACGGGAGGGGAAGAGAAAGGGGGAGGGAGGGGAGAAGGGAGGAGGGGGAAGGAGGGAAAGAAGGGGAGAGAGAGGAGGAAAAGAGGGGAGGGAGAAGGGAGGGGGTAGGGAGGGAGGGAGGGGAGGAAACGGGGGGGAAGGGAAGGTGGAGGAGAAGGGAAGGGGAGGGGAAGGGAGGAGAAGGAGGAAAAGGGAGGAGGGGAAGGAGAGGGGAGGGGAGAAAAGGTGACAGGCAAGAATGGGAGGGGAGGTGAGAGGTAGAGGGGGAGGGAGGGGGAGGAGAGGGGAAAGGTAGGGTGGGGAGGGAAGGGGAGGGGGGAATGGAAGGGAAGAGGTAGGGAGGGGAGGGAAGGGGAGGGGGAATGGAAGGGAAGAGGTAGGGAGGGGAGGGAAGGGAGGGAAGTGGAGGGGGAATGGAAGGGAAGAGGTAGGGAGGGGAGGGAAGGGAGGGAAGGGGAGGAGGGGAATGGAACGGGAGGGGGGAAGGGGAGGGGGAAGGGGAGGGGGAAGGGAAGGGGAGGGGGGAAGGGAAGGGAAGGGAAGGGAAGGGAAGGGAAGGGGGAATAGAAGGCAAGAGATAAGGATGAGAGGGAAGGGGAGGGAAGAGAAGGAGGAGGAAATAAAGAATCGGTAGGGAGCAAGGTGGGGGGGGGGGCGGGGGCGTGGGCGTGGCAGAACTCCGCCCACGAATAAATTGACGACAAACAAGGCCGGTTGATATATCATCATCTTCGCAAAGCAAGCCGAGGAGCCTAACGGCTGCAACATCAGCAGTGACCGATTGCGATTGCATAGATAAGGGATGTAACGAAGCCTGGGGATGGAATGGGTAGATAACAGACTGCAGAGACTTACGGGTTTCAGTGGATGGTAGGGGGAGGGGAAGGGGAAGGGGAGGAGGAGGAGGAAGAGGAGAAACGGGAGGAGAAACGGGAGGAGGAGATGGAGGAGGAAGGGGAGAGGAAGACGAAGAGGAGGAGGAGGAGGAGGAAGAAAGGACGAGGAGGAGGAAAAGGGGAGGAAGAGGAGGAGGAGGAGGAAGAAAGGACGAGGAGGAGGAGGAATGGGAGGAGGAGGAACGGGAGGAGGAGGAGGTTGAAGAGGAGGAACGGGAGGCGGAAGAGGAGGAGGAGGAGAAGGAGGAGAAGGGGAGGAGGAGGAGGAGAAGGAGGAGAAGGGGAGGAGGAGAAGAAGGGTAGGAGGAGGAACGGGAGGAGGGAGAGGAGAGGACGAGGAGGAGGAAGGGGAGGGGGAGGATAGGGAGGAGGAGGGGGAGGAGAAGGGGGAGGAGGAGGGGGAGGAGGAGGGGGACAGAGGAAATTCAACAATACACACGCGGGGAACATCTGTGTTCGATTCCCCAATCCCATGACACAACATTTTCTGTTGAGAGAGAGAGAGAGAGAGAGAGAGAGAGAGAGAGAGAGAGAGAGAGAGAGAGAGAGAGAGAGAGAGAGAGAGAGAGAGAGAGAGAGAGAGAGAGAGAGAGAGAGGGAGAGAGAGAGAGAGGGAGAGAGAGAGAGAGGGAGAGAGGGAGAGAGAGAGAGAGAGAGAGAGAGAGAGAGAGAGAGAGAGAGAGAGAGAGAGAGAGAGAGAGAGAGAGAGAGAGAGAGAGAGAGCTCGTTCAATGGTCGTCGGCCACGTCTCCTGTCAGATAATAGAGGCCAATTCAGGGAAGGTCATTCAAGGGGATATTGTGTTAGGAGATAGCCACACAGGACAGTGGAATCCATAAGTTACACGCAAGCGATCCCTTGAACGGATGCACGCACACACACACACACACACACACACACACACACACACACACACACACACACAGAGAGACACACACACAAGAAACTTAAGAAAGAAAGTTACAGAAGAGATCTGAAAAAGAATAGTTTCCCACACAGAGTGATAGATACCTGGAACAAACTGAATGAGGGAACAATGAGCGACAAAACTATACATGAATTTAAGAACAAACTGGATGCGGAAAGATACAATAGGCGGGTCACTACGAGCATAGCTCTTCCCGTAAAATACAACTGGGTAAATACACACACACACACGCACACACACACACACACACAACCCCAGGGCTGAAATAATTTCAGTATCGCTTCGCTGCAGGGTGTTACTCCAACTCGTGGGCGGGGAGTTGGGTGTGCGTGTGTGCGTGTGAGGTCACAGTATTACCCATAGATCGGTCATACGAGCTCTGAGCTCTCGTCCGGGAGGTTAATAACTGTCGATCACGAGTCCAACACGTGATCCAAGGCAATGGTGAAACACACACAAACGTTTCCCCCCCAGTGAACAATCTGCAAAGGCTCACTATCCATTATCACCCTATGGCCACACAGGATCCTGTCAGGCTGAAGTGGTTCCAAACTGCGCACCATTTCCCCGGTCTCGCGAGCAGGAACACCATCAATCTACTCTCCCGCGGCTATACACAGATTCTCACATAAACACCTTACATCCCGCGAGCGAGCGCGCACACACACACACATACACACACAAGAGCAAGCATGAGAAAGTTGGGTAGATTGTGTAAACTTGTATTTAAAAAAGTCTTTCGACAAAATGCCGCACGACAGACTAATAAGGAAGGTGGAAAGCGCAGTACATAAAGGGAGTACGTTAAAATGGCGATATGATAATATAAATAGCAGATGTATGAGAACAATAGTAAAAGAAAAGACGTCGGTTTGGAGAGAGGTGATTAGCAGAGTACCACAGGGATCAGTTCTGGCACCAGTACTCTTCTTCTTTATGTCAGTGATACGGTGGATTGAATAGACAGCTACGTAAATTGATTTTCAATTGACGCCAAGATTATGAAAAAGATGAGATGTGAGGGTTGTGAACTGTTTAAGACGTTCTTGTACCCCACAATTGCTACTGAATTAAATTCCATCAATGAAAAATGTCAATTTTATTCACACGTCCCCAGAGATGCCCCAACAAGGTAAAACAAACTTCAACTTGAATAGTATATACACAAGGGCAGAAATTAAAAGCACATTTACAAACATACACATAAAAACAGATACATATGTTCACACAAATACATGTGCGAACATATGCACATTCACAAAAAACACACACACACACAGCCCTGGTTCGAATCCTGCCCAGGGCTGAAATTATTTCAGTATCGCTGCGCTTCGAGTCGTTACTCCAACTCTCGTGGGCTGGGAGTTGGGTGTATGTGTGCGTGTAAGGTCATAGCATTACCCATAGATCGGACATACGAGCTCTGAACCCTCTTTCGGGAGGGAAATAGCTGTTGATCACGAGTCCAACATGTGATCCAAAGACCAAGGTGAATCACACACACACACTGAAATTCCAGTATCGCTGCGCTGCGAGTCGTTACTCCAACTCACGTGGACGGGGAGTTGGGTGTGTGTGTGCGTGTAAAAGGTCACAACATTACCCCATAGATCAGTCATATATGAGCTCTGAACTCTCTTCCGGGAGGGAAATAGCTGTCGATCACGAGTCCAACACGTGATCCAAGACATTGGCGAATCACACACACACACACACACACATACATGTCCTTACACACACAATCATGTACATAAACACACACGAACTGAGTGGGAGCAACGAGCGACATACTCGTACACATCAAACGAAACCGAGGACATCAGAACACGTTCGTTTGTTTGTTTCTCGTTTGTTTGTTTGTATGTTTGCCTTCTTGTTTTGGCGCTGATAACGGTTTACTTTGTGGCAGAAAACGGAAGGCGGGGGTTGCCAACAAAAACCAGGTGGTGATGTTGGCAATGGCGGTGATACTGATGGTGGAAAGAATGGTGAAATTCTGTCAGTGGTGATGAGGACAACGGAAATGGGTGACAACGGTGGAGGAAGTGGTGGTGTTGATTATGGTGGTAGTGGTGGTGGTGATGATGATGATGGTAGTGGAGATGGTGATAGTGGAAGTGGTGGTGATTATGGTGGTGGTGGCAGTGATTGCGGTGGTAGTGATTAAGGACGTAGTAAGGATGGTATAAGGATGGTGATGGACGTGATCATGGTGATAATTGTGGTGGCAATGATTTTAGAGGTGGTGGTGGTGGTATAGTGGTGGTGGTAGTGATTCTGGCAACGGTGACATGTTGGCAGAGAAAGCAGTGCCACTGGTGCCACGATCCCATTAGAGAGAGAGAGAGAGAGAGAGAGAGAGAGAGAGAGAGAGAGAGAGAGAGAGAGAGAGAGGAGAGAGAGAGAAGGCAGGGAGAGAGAAGGCAGGGAGGGAGAAGGCAGAGAGGGAAAAGGGAGAGAGAAAGAGAGAGAGGAAGAGAGAGAGAGAGGAAGAGATGGAGAGAGACAGAAGAGAGAGGAGAGAGAGGGGAAAGAGAGAAGAAAGCGAGATAGGAGACAGAAGAGGGACGACATCGAGAGCGAGCGAGAGAGAGAGAGAGAGAGAGAGAGAGAGAGAGAGAGAGAGAGAGAGAGAGAGAGAGAGAGAGAGAGAGAGAGAGAGAGAGAGAGAGAGAGAGAGAGAGAGACCGCTGGCAACCCTCACAGGCTTTCTTCTGGCTGTCGTTACGAGTCGGAGATCTCAGGCCAAACCACGCCCGCGTGACACTCTAAAGATTTTATTTTGGTCAGCGCCTGACAGTCTCATTCGTCTGGCGGGGGAAACCCTCGGAGAGAAGTGGGTCGAGACAATCACAAACGAGCTTATCTTCGTCAAGAGTAGATTGTCTATTCCAATCTCACACGATTCTATTTGATCGACCAATTACGATATGGACGAAGCTATTTTGATTATCACAGTTTCTCAGGAAATACGTATTTACGATATAAAACTAGTGGCTAGGAAAAAAAAGGTTATTGTGTGTGTGTGTGTGTGTGTGTGTGTGTGTGTGTGTGTGTGTGTGTGTGTGTGTGTGTGTGTGTGTGTGTGTGTGTGTGTGTGTATGTGTGTATGTGTGTGTGTGTGCGTGTGTGTATACATATATATATATATATACATATAGATATACATATATATATATTATATATATATATATATATATGTGTGTGTGTGTGTGTGTGCGCGTATGTGTGTGTGCGTGTGTGCGTGTGTGTGTGTGTGTGTGTGTGTGTGTGTGTGTGTGTGTGTGTGCGTGTGTATTATATACACACACACACACACACACACACACACACACACACACACATCTGGGATTGTATAAGGCAGGAAAGGGAGTGGCGGAAGTAAATTCTAGACTGAGAGACACAAGTAAACGCCTTACGGGATTACAAAGTACCATGAGAAATAGGCATTTGGGAATAGATGCAAAGAGGACACTATAGAAAGGGGCGATTGTACCGACGGCACTGTTTGGGTTAGAAACATGGAATTTAAGAGAGACAGAAAGGAAAAGTTTAAATGTGTTTGAGATGAAGTGTCTCGAGAAGTATGGTAGGGGTTACAAGGATGGGTAGAGTGAGTAACGAGGAGGTGAGGAGGAGAGCTGGGGGTAGAGAAGATGGTAGATAGGGCTGATGGGTGTTGGGATGATTTGGACACGTGGACAGAATGAGCGAAGAAAGTTATGTAAAAGAGGTGCGGAAGGCAGAGGTGGAGGGAGTGAACTTGAGGGGACGACCAAGGATGAGATGGATGGATGGGATGAAAGTGTACTGAGCAAGAGGGGAATGTCTGCCCCCCCCCCCAAAGAAACCAATGGTTGTATACTTTTAGCAACCATTTGTTGAAGGTGTATGAAAAGTATGTTTGTTTAATAATTGGAATATTGGAAATTTATCACTGTGAAATCGAATACAGTAACAAAATAAATTTTTAATTAAAATTTTCTCTTGCTATGCGATGCTAAGTTATGCAATACGAACTTAAAAACAAACTTTTGAAAAACTTTGAAAGAAGTACTATTTTGTCTCAAGTATAAATAAAACGCCTAAAATTATATAAACAACGTTCTTCGTGTATGACCTATGTGAATATATATGTATATGTCATCAAATACTTCAAACATCATGCATGGTATGCATGGTATGTGACAGCCTTTCAACAACTGTTTGTATAACATTTGCTTTCTGGGGGGGCTGTCGAGATAGGTGTGTGTGTGTGTGTGTGTGTGTGTGTGTGTGTGTGTGTGTGTGTGTGTGTGTGTGTGTGTGTGTGTGTGTGTGTGTGTGTGTGTGTGTGTGTGTGTGTGTGTGTGTGTGTGCACGCTTGTGTGTGTACCTACACAACGCATATTGACAATTTTCCTTAGACTTTCATTCTTATACCCCAGTGGCTTTCGATATGAAGTGTTATGGCGAGCCTTTGTGTAACGTTTGTGTAACGCTTGTGTAACGTATCACCGAGTTTACATTACGCGTTATCTACTCTGGCAGCTTCGGGGGTGAAGCAGTTGCCCAAGGTACGAATACAAAGACATATTTATCCCATTTTCGTGCAACAATGTCTCACTATTTCGTTTGTGTTTTTACAACCAACATAAAACCTCCACAAATTTATCTATCAAAATATTGGATGCTGCGATCTTTGAGTTTTCGTCAGCCATCTTAGAGAAGATGTGTGCTGTGTGTGTGTGTGTGTGTGTGTGTGTGTGTGTGTGTGTGTGTGTGTGTGTGTGTGTGTGTGTGTGTAATAATATGCGGTTTATTGGGTATATCAGCATTACTGCTGAAAATATACAGCCTACAGAATTATAAAATATAACAGTGACAAGATGTATTTACCTAGTTGTATCTTACGGGAAGGGGGAGCTAAGCCCGTGGTGTCCCGTCTTTGTATCTCTCCATATCCAGTTTGCTCTTAAATTCTAGTATTGTTTTTGCACACACTGTATTTTCATCTATTGTGTTCGTGTGTGTGTGTGTGTGTGTGTGTGTATGTGTGTGTGTTGTGAGATTACTGAAACCACACTAGTTCAAGACACTCCCAAGATCAACAAGTCTGGTTCCTGTGGGCTTTTCATGACACCTTCACAAATTTCAGAGGAGGACCAAAGGCGAGAGCCAAGGAGTGGGAGTGGGAGTGTGAGGAGGAGGAGGAGGAGGAGGAGGAGGAGGAGGAGGAGGAGTACGAGTAACAAAGGAACACAAAGGAAGGACAAACAACAGCAGGACTACTGGCCCTAACGAGGCTGTTTTTCTTTACTAAGCTACAGTTAAGAAAACAGGGCAGAAGATGAACTAACACTACTGCTACCACTATCCTATCCAATTGCATTTAAATGCCGGGTTGTCAGATCTTTTCATTGCAAGGGATATTTTATATGCGAATTAGAGTCTAAGTATTTATCTAAGCGATTTTTAAATGTTGTTATTGTGTTACTTTCAACGACAATGGAGGATAACGAATTCCACGCATTAACAACCCGGTTAAAGAAGAAGTGCTTACTTTCATTCGAAGAATTTTTTTTACCAATTACTTTAAAATCGTAACGTCTTCTTTTATTTGATTGGTCTAATAAGGAGTGTGAGGAGGAGGAGGAGGAGGAGGTGCAGGAGGAGGAGGAGGAGGAGGAGGAGGAGAGGGAACGAGGACGACGGAAAGAGGAAAGGGCATGAGTATGAACGCGCTAATCCGTCGCCTTATGCAAAAGCCATTGCGCCCTCGTTAGCTGAATAAGGATGTCGACATTGTTCTTCTTGTGCGAGGCGACCGTGCAGACTTGTTTGCCTCCCCGGAGATGCACAGAGGCTTTCGCGCGCGCACACACACACACACACAAACACACACACACACACACACACACACACACACACACACACACACACAGTGCACAATCACTTCACCATCATAATATGTATAGGTAATCATTATGTACCTCTTACCTTAATATGTGTATTTTCACCCTATTATAATTATTACTATTATTATTATTACACACACACACAATTATGCATACACACACGTACAGTATGTGTGCTGATTCCTATAGACAAATATATACAATTCTTGACTAAGCTGACATTCCTGATGAATTACATAACAACGGCAAGTATTTGTAGAATCAAAAAAGTAAGAATGATATCACTATATATTGTGTGTGTGCGTGCGTGCGTGCGTGCGTGTGTGTGTGTGTGTGCGTGTGTGTGTGTGTGTGTGTGTGCGTGTGCGTGCATGTGTACGTTCTAGACTGCTTCTTAGTGTTGCATTGTCATATAAGCACATTCAAATACACGAAAGAAACAGCATCAGATAATTATACAAAAAGAAATAAAGAACAAAAGATAAACTCAGGCAAATTGAACATAAAGATATAAGAACGAGAAAGGTAAATGAAGAGTGTGAATGATAAGAGGACACAGCTGCGATAAACTTTGTTATCTAAGACATTTAACAAACGTGTTAATAGATAAAACACCAAGGGACATACCACTATTGTCAGAAAAGTGTGAAATGGCACACTTGTTGAAAACAAAAAAAAAATTATGAAGACTTTCAAAATGAATCCAAATTTCTAAAGGAGAAAATTAATTTGCATCTAATTTTATTTATTTCATCTATCATTTATATTTATTATAATTTTATTTATTTTTTATTTATCATAATCTTTTCCGTGTCCGACCTAGTTATGGACCAAAAGGTCTCATGTCAGCATGCTCCGCCTTTGTAATGTTTGTAATGAACAACACACGGGTGGAATACTATGAGAAAAAAAAATTAAACCTATAAGGAGAATTCGACAATGAAAAATAAAACAAGGAAAATAAAGGAAAATAAATAGATAAATTTTTCATCATAAACATAAAAGGAGATCAAGATAATCAGCAAACTGGAAGTATCATATTATATAAATCCAGAACACACGTAATGTACAGCTACTGAAGAAGGGTCTTGAACCAGAAATCGCGATCTAGCTATAATGACTACCTATTGCAAAGTCATAAACCTCTTTTCAAAGGGAAACAAGTTATAGTAAGACGTATGGAAAATACTATTAAGAAAATAATAAGCGCAAAACTAGCCATCACTTTCAATGATATATGTACGAGAGAAAATCCTCCTGCCCATATATACCATTAACATATGCATATATGCATATATGCATATATATATATATATATATATATATATATATATATATACATACACACAGGCGCGCACGCAGATACACACTCACACACACACACACACACACACACACACACACAAGGATACTGAAATACAATTTTGGATATAGGCACTTTCCCAAATATTTCAACTACAAAAAAATTATATACTTAAAGTCTTATCCCTTTGAAGTACTTATAAATCAAACAACGGACCCAAAGTCAACATGGAGGTAGAGGAGGAGGAGAGGATGGAGAGGAAAGAAGGGGAGAAGAAGAAAAAAAAAAGAGGGAGAGAAGGAGAGGAAGGAGAGGGAGGAGAGGGAAGAAGGATGAACGAGAGGGGGGTGGGTAGGAGGAGGAGCAGGAGAAGGAATGGAGGAGTAAGAGGAGGAGTGGGAGGAGCAAGTGCCGGAGGAAAATGAAAGAGAAAGAGAGAGAGAGAGAGAGAGAGAGAATTGCAATGTTCTGAAATTGCCACTACAGAAGGGCGTGGGAACAACCTGCATAGATTGTTCAGTCCATGGATGACAGGCAAGCTAGGGAAGGGGGGACGAGGTGGGGGAAGGGGGAGGGGGAAGGGGGAAGGGGGAGGGGAAGGAGAGGGGGGAGGGGAAGGAGAGGGGGGAGGGGAGGGGAAGGGGGAGTGGGAGGAATTGCGCAAGAGTACAGTAACGTCTTGTCGTGGTAGATACCATTTGAAGCCCTGAGTGGGGACCGATCTCAGGCCTGTCTTCGCGAGCCCTCGACGCTAACTTCTACACTAGCAAGATACGTGCGTGTGTGATTCACACTGGTCTTGGATCACGTGTTGGACTCGCGATCGACAGCTATTTCCCTTCCGGAAGAGAGCTCAGAGCTCATATATATGACCGATCTATGGGTAATGATGTGACCTTACACGCACACACACACAACCAACTCCCCGCCCAAGAGTTGGAGTAACACCCCGCAGCGAAGCGATACTTAAATTATTTTCAGCCTTGGGCGGGATTCGAACCAGGATCGCCGTAGTGGCGGCCGCGAACGCTACTACTGCGCCATTGAGTAATTGTGTGTGTGTGTGTGTGTGTGTGTGTGTGTGTGTGTGTGTGTGTGTGTGTGTGTGTGTGTGTGTGTGTGTGTGTGTGTGTGTGTGTGTGTGTGCGCGCGCCTGGGGGGGACACGAGGATGTATGGTGAGGAGGGAGTGTGTGTGTGGGGGGGGGGGGTGTTAGGTCGCAGTTACCGCGACCCTGAATGACCTCCTGGCATGGAAATGCGAAGAAGACGACCTTTGCTCCTTCTGCGGTTTTGGTGTTCGGCCCAGATCCGGGTACGCGACAAGTCTGTCTCTCTCTCTCTCTCTCTCTCTCTATATATATATATATATATATATATATATATATATATATATATATCTCTGTGTGTGTGTGTGTGGGTATGTGCGGAAACAAATACAAAGGAAAATTATAAACCGTGGATCGAGCGCTTTCGTTTATTCAGATGTCTGAAGATGTCTGAATAGACGAAAGCTCTCGTTCCGCAGTTTATCTTTTTCCTTTGTGGTCTTTCCGCATACTTAGAATCACGAGTGAGTCAATGTGACTTCTCTTATATATATATATATATATATATATATATATATATATATATATATATATATATAAAGTAATAGCCCCTGTCTGTTTGTTTGTTGTTTTATCACGAACCCCTCCTTGGGTTTTGAAGATAGACCCCCATAACCATATAAGGGTTGAAGTTAGGTGGTTTATGTTGTGGGAACACGCCACTATTGTAGTCTCCCCTTAAGTCGTATAGCATTTTTGTGACATAGAATTAATATAATTAAACAAACCATTGTATGTCTCCATAAATATTATTTAGATTTGTGAAATTAATGTTGCCACAAACCATGATAGCTTTTGTAAGAAAACATTAAACGTAAAATGATTGTATAACTTTACCAAATTTTGATATATTGGTTATTTCTATTAAATTTTAGTGCGGACGGAAACTGATTATTCAAACACTTCTAGGTTTTTGCAGATAAACCCCATATAACCATATATATTCCTAAGGCCCATCAGCAACTGAAGATTAAAATCGTCGAGGGGTTTTTGAACAGGAAACTAAGAGTCACGGGCGTCTATCAATGCAGTGGCACATAACCTGGAGTCATTTGGAGCGCTTGGGTCATCTGGAGCGTCTCAAGGTCGACGAAGAACAAACGACTTGACGAAGCGATTGAGGACATCGCGGGTTTTGGAATGGTCACCAAGTCAAAAGTCAGGCAGAATCGACAAGATAAAAAGAAGGAAAAAGTAATTGTAGTGTTCATCATCTGGATACAAAAAAAGAAAAAAAAAAAAAAGAAATAAAAAAAAAAAAAAAAAAAAAAAAAAAAAATCAGCCTTTGCTCGAGAGAAGAAAATATAAAACTCAAGAACAAATTTGCTGGGCTTCAATGGCCAAAGTCTTTTATGTCAATATTTGGCATTTCGATTAATCCTTCGTTTCGGGCGATACCAGATTGGCTTCACTGATGACGTCACTGATGACGTAAGTCAAGGGTAATTATAAACCGATTTAATAAGCGTCTGGGACATCCCTCGGCTGAATAAAATCGTTTGGCGGTAGTCAAAACTATATATGAACAATACCCGTCGTATACAAGCTATCGAGGCTTCATTTAAGTGGGGGAAGAGCTCTTCTTCGGTGGAGTCTGGAAAGCCATCTGGAACGGAGCGCCTGGAACGGAGCGCCTGGAAAGGTACGAGGCGAACTCTCCGTGGGATTGGGGTACTTTCGATCAGAGGAATAAAATCGCTTGTCGACAGCCATTTTTATTTTGTCTAACATCTTAAGAATTTTATTCAACTGTCGATAACGAAGATAATATATATATATATATATATATATATATATATATATATATATAAAGCATACCTGCGAAACTAGTCAGGAATAAACTCAAGACTAAGACTCCTGTGTTTCCTATTCCGCTTACTCCATATATATGTATATATATATATATATATATACATATATATGTATGTATATATATATATATATATATACGTACGGGGGCGTATATATGTGTGTGGGCGTGCAAATGCGCAGTCATGCCTGCGCCTGTAAACACAACTGGGTGTTGACAAAGACATCTGTTTTCAAGTACATTCATATACAATGACTGAGAAAGTGCATTTATGTGATTACTTTCCGTAGAGTTTTATAACTATATGTGCCCTTGTCTACATGCATGTGTGTGTGTGTGTGTGTGTGTGTGTGTGTGTGTGTGTGTGTGTGTGTGTGTGTGTGAGAGAGAGAGAGAGAGAGAGAGAGAGAGAGAGAGAGAGAGAGAGAGAGAGAGAGAGATATTCACCATGATCTTGGATCACGTGTTGGACTCGTGATCGACAGCTATTTCCCTCCCGGAAGAGAGCTCAGAGCTCATACATGACCGATCTATGGGTACCGCTGTGACCTTACACGCACACACACACCCAACTCCCCGCTCACGAGAGTTGGAGTAATGACCCGCGATACTGAAATTATTTCACCCTTGGGCGGGACTCGAACCCGAACCGCCGTAATGGCAGCCGGGATCTCTACCAACCGCGCCACCGACTCGTGTGTGTGTGTGTGTGTGTGTGTGTGTGTGTGTGTGTGTGTGTGTGTGTGTGTGTGTGTGTGTGTGTGTGTGTGTGTGTGTGTGTGTGTATGTGCGCGCGCGCGCGGCTATCGGTCAAATGGGGTCAACCACGTACATTATCGTTCTCAGACGCTTGCGTGTTCTCATAGACACAATTTGGTTGTTAGTTTTGTTATTTTCTCCATACCAGTTGCGCTTCACCGTCGTTATTATTTCTGTTGTTGATGATCTTGTTTTAGCGGGTTCATTCTCGTCATCATTAACCCCATTTATCATCTTCCTTATTATCATTTCTTGTCACTTTCTTCATCACTCTACTGCAATCACGGTTTGGGTGTAAAATACTTGTCCGGTTGTTTATCATCATTTGCTTGTTTTTCATTTGATATAATCGATTGATTATCATTTACTATTTACCTCTTTGTTTATTATTTAAGTATACCTGTACATTTATTTTATTTATTAATATTCATATTATTATGATTTTTATTTATTTTATTGATTTTTATCATTATTGTCTTTTTTTTCTCATCCGACCTAGTTATGGACCAAAAGGTCTCCTGTCAACATGCTCAACCTTTGTAATAATTTTAGGACATGGAAGTACACAGGTCACAATTTACATCGAGACTCGAATTGTCATTACTAACGAGTTCATATCAAAGAACTTCTGTGTCTCTTCATTACATCTTGGATCATGTCAGCAAATTAAAGTGCCCCGCATTCTGACAACATGTCCCATTAATCCTGTCATCACGTCTCCCACGCGCATGCGCGAACGCAACAGCGTCTGCGCATGCGCGAACGCAACAGCGACTGCGCGCTTACGTTTGTCTGAACGTGAGAATGCAAGAGTGTCCAATCAACGCTGTGTTTCTGTGAGTAATCGTGTCAGAAATTATCTTAAGATTCTTAAGTAGATGTCATTAATGCACTCTAGAGACACAACTTAAAAAAAAAAAAAAAATCGTTACCCGAAGTGCAATGGGGAATAACCCACTGAGAAATAATCCAAATTTGTCTCATTGGTTGTTAGGTAAGGGCCAAGGGTGGTCAAACGTCTCGACGGCTGCCCTTGTCCAAGCCCCCGAAGGAACTTTTCCACCCAGAGCACGCACGCCGATGCAATAGACTACTTAAGAGCGTCGGTGAATATGAAACAAGATAGCAAGGGTGTGCGTGCGTACATGCGTGTGATATATATATATATATATATATATATATATATATATATACATATATATATATATATATATGCATGAGTAACCACCAGGAAAAATAAACTAACGAAGTAGAGCGCTTTCGTATAATTATATTTTCAGTGCTAATACAAAGAAGGAACTATAAAAGGGAGAACCAATGTGTATAATATATATATATATATATATATATATATATATATATATATATATATATATATATATATATACATATTGGAAACCAACAACTTTTATGTGTATCATCTCATTTTAACTTCACAAGGTTAAGGTGTACTTTTTTCTCTCGCCGACCAGTCTTATGTCTACCAATAATTTCTAATAACCAAAGATTCCATTCTGCCTCCCTTCTCATAATCGTTCGTGAGTCATGTGCATTGGTGCATGACTTCATGACCTTCATAGCCTCCCTTCATGTTCCTAAAATATTCCCATTTTCTTCTTTTACAAGTTCTCCATCCCACCTACCATTTTCTTTCCACTTTCACGGAGTTCAATGATTT
>NC_134819.1:21666080-21703580 GCF_046742065.1 Oratosquilla oratoria
AGTATACTGAGGGAGCTGTGTAATGTCCCTCTTCTTTAATGTCTTCTTTACTTTAATTCTTCTTTCCTTTAATGTTGTTAAGGTCTCGTTGATTTTTCTTCTATCGTGTAAATGCATTCTCGTTATCCTCACCTATTTGTCTTTGTTAGTTTCTTCGTTCCTTTTTCAAGTTTGCTAGTACTGCTCCTGCTACTACTACTATTATTACTACTACTACCACTACTACTATTACTACTACTACCACCACTACTACTACTATTACTACTCCCACCACCACCACTACTACTACTACTACTACCTCCACCACCACCAGCACCAGCACCACCACCACCACTACCACTACCACTACTACTACTACTACTACTACTACTACTACTACTACTACTACCACCACCCCCACCACCACTCTGGCACTGATAGAACTATAATAACGACTGGAAAACAACAACAACAACAATAATAATAATACTTTTATCCCTATTGTATTTATTATCTATTTGTCTATTTGTTTATAAATTTACGAGTATTTTTGTTCTTCCTTACAACAACTCTTTTCTTTCTAATAAGACAAATATCCCTCTTTATTTTCTTCCAACCTCTCTTCTTCACTACTCCCCTCTTCATCCATATTGCCTCCTCAATATTATTAATTTCACCGCAAATATTAAGGTCCCCCCTCCTCCCCATCCCGTTTTCTATTCCATGTTCTCTTTACCTTCAATTCAAGTTGATTTCCATATTTTCTCCATTTCGAGTGTTCCATCTACCACTGTTCCTTTGATTGACGTCCAACTGTCCTTCAACTTCATCTCCCATTTCAACTTCTTTCCTCTTCCTCCATCTCAATTTTTTCATAATCTATTATTTTTTCATTTCTCATTATCTCTATGTTCGTTAGTTTGCAACACGCTAATTAGACCACTTCTCCATTTCTTCAGTGTCAATTCTCTACAACTCCAATTTGGACTCAAGTTCAATTCGCCATCCGTCCATTTTGCGAAACTGATCAATTGCGGCCTTTGACACATATCAAGTTTCTTTCTCTCTTCGACTTTCGCCCTTTCTGTCCTTCACTGATTTCACTCGACTTCGTGATTGTCCTTGAACGCGTCCTCCCGAACACCTTCATTAGTTTGACTTCTTTTCTGTGTATTTCGTGTGACGCATTTCTCGTCGTTCATTTCCACAAATCTACATTTCTGAAACCACAACTCGAGGCTAATATTCACACCTATGTATGTATAATATATATATATATATACATATATATATATATATATATGTGTGTGTGTGTGTGTGTGTGTGTGTGTGTGTGTGTGTGCAATCGACTATTCCTGTCTATCATGTGACACATCCAACTCTCTTCCTCAACTTACTCTACAAAGTTCTCGAGTCAATTTTTCCATCCCCAGCCCCTCAATCACATAACCAATCTTATTCAACTATTTCCCAAGTCCACATTTTTTAATTTCGAAACCAATTTTTCTTTATTCTGAAATTCCTACTTCTCAGCTAATTATCCTATTTGTTTCCTATTTCCCTCAATTTTCTACCCAAGCCTCAAAATCGACCGTTCTCTCAATTCGACAACTCATCTATCCTCACCCTCGCGCACTCACTAATCAACCTCAACTCCTCAATTTGTTGACGGACTCCTACATTCACGATTTCTTCCAATTTCGTGATTTATTTCTACAATTATTTCAACTTACCTCAACTTCCTCTTCCTCCTCCTCCTCCTCCTCCTCCTCCTCCTCCTCCTCTTTCTTGAGTCGCCCAACCTCGGAGAACTCTTCTTGTTCATCAACTGCAGGCAGAAACGTTGTCCTCCTCCTTTTCCTCCTCCTGCTGCTCCTCCTCTTCTTCCTTCTCCTGCTCCTCCTCTTCCTCCTCCTCTCCTGTCCCTCCTCCTCTTCTTCTTCCTCCTCCTTGCTCCTTCTCCCCCTCCTGCTTCTCCTCCCCCTCATCCTGCTTCTCCTCCCCCTCCTCCTGCTCCTCCTCCTGCCCCTCCTTCTCTTCCTGCTCCTTCTCCTGTTCCTCCTCCTCCTCCTGCTCCTCCTTTTCCTCCCCCTCTTCCTTCTCCAGTTCCTCCTCCTCCTCCTACCCCCTCTCCTCCTCCTCCTCCTCTTTCTTATCCAGTTCCTCCTCCTCCTCCTCCTCCTTTTCTTCCCCCTGCTCCTGCTCCTTCTCCTCCTCGTCGCTTCCGTTGTTACGCTGTCCGATCTGTTCCCATCTTTCTTTGTCTTCGCCGTTTCTTCTCCATTCTTTATTGTCGCATTTTTTTTTATTTTCAATTATTTCGTCATTTCTCGAATGTCATACGGAAGGCAGTAATGACTTCACTTCCTCTATGTTCCTCATCCTCCTTCATCTCGTTTTTGTTTCCTTCTTCTTCCTCCTCCTCCTCCTCCTCCTCCTACTCTTTCTTCTCTTCTTCTTCCTCTCCTATTTCACTTATTCATCTTCCTTTTCCTCCTCAGTCTTTATCCCCTCTTCTCCCTTCTTACCCACCCTCCTTCTCCTCTTCCTTCTTCTGCTTTCCTTCCTGCCTTCCCTCCTCCTCCTCCTCCTCGTCTTCCCCATCCTTCCGCACCCTCCTCCAAACGTCTTCCTCCCACGCCCACACCTTTTCTTGGGAGTCCGTCACCCGCGGCACAATCACCCATTTGAGCTCCCTAATCGGATCCTTAAAACCAGGCTCGCCCCGGCACGCCCTGGCCCGGGCCTATAAAACCCGGTTTGACAGACGGTCCGCCCCCTCTTCCTCCTCCTCAAGGACCATTAGCACGTCTTAAACCATCGTCGTTACGATTACCGTCAGCCTCGTTATCGTTGACGTCACTACAAACAACATCGGAGTCATTAGCAGCGTCGTCGATGGATAGCGTCATAGTACCTGCTGACCTGACGCCGCAATCAACTTTCGGCTGACGTTTGATTTTCCTTTTTTTTTTTTTTCCTTGGTCGCCAGCTCGATGGCTAATCGGGCTGACACCCTTTATGTCATCATTTCCGACGCCTTATCACCATCATCAACAAGCTACTTTCGCCACCCTCACCATTCACACCACCACAACCAACAGTCATTATTTTCACAATCACAGTGCTAGTCATCACCATTACTTAGTTCGATCCTTGATCTCATTCCTCAGTAGCCTCTAATCCATCTTAGTCCACCTTTTCCCCCTCCCTCTTCTCGAAGGAGAGAGCAACTTTCCATAAAATCACATAATTGCACACATATGTAAATAAACAATTCAATGAATAAAATCAATGCACAAATACATTTGTAAGTAAATAACTAAATACTGAAATTGAATAGGAGTGAATACGATTTACCAGAACAGCAATAGAAAATTAAGAATAAATAAACCAAGACACATAAACACATTCATGCTTACCAGTTACGTAAAGATGGCCTTGCCTATGACCTAAATTCTGCATCAGCTGACTAAAGTCGCCTGGCGTCTGATTGAGAGTCTTCTTTAGAATCTGAGACTTGGGAAGGCATTGAAGTCTCTCTCTCTCTCTCTCTCTCTCTCTCTCTCTCTCTCTCTCTCTCTCCTCCTCCTCCTCCCTCTTCCCCCTCTTTCCCTGTCTGTCTGTCTCTCTCTCTCTCTCTCTCTCTCTCTCTCCTCCTCCTCCCTCTTCCCCCTCTTTCCCTGTCTCTCTCTCTCTCTCTCTCTTTTAATCAAACCAAGCGTAAACGCTTAGGAGGAACATCGCACGAAGGATCTTCTTCCCAGCGTTGAAACTTTCAGCTCCTGAACTTCAGACGACAGATCCACTTGAACCCACTCCACTGTGATTAGTGGAGGGTTGACTGGCTCAGGTCACCCTCGTGGAAGGGATAACAAGCGACAAATGTTGTCCTCGATGACTCCAACATACTTAACTCGTACTAATGACCCACTTTCGGAGAAGAACAGGCGAAAGTACAAAGATCCGTATATTTCGATCACTATCTGTGATCCTCTTCAGCGGATGCTGAAGAGGATCACAGATAGTGATCGAAATATACGGATCTTTTTACTTTGGCCTGTTCTTCCCCGAAAGTGGGTCATTATTATAATTTTAACCAATGTGCTTCGACATTACTTTGTTGTTGATACTTAGACACGACAAGGGGCATGAGGACGCATCGAAGGTCGACTCGATGACCTCTTGTTGGCTCATTTGTTGAGGCTTTAGTCCTCGATTACATCGGACGATTTCATTCAGATTTGGAGAGGTTTTCCCCGCAATAATGGGGTTTAATTGTGGGATCCACTGGGAGACTTGTTCCACTGAGTCGAACCTAGAGAGACAAGACAGATAAACAGACACAGGCAAAGAGAAAAAAAGAAGGAGAGAGTATGACAGCGAGAGATAGATAGATAGACAGATAGAAAGACAGACAGATAGAGACAGAGAGAGTAGAAATATGAGAGGGTAGGAGAAATAAGAAAGAGAGAAACAAAGAGAGTGAGAGAGAGAGAGAGAGAGAGAGAGAGAGAGAGAGAGAGAGAGAGAGAGAGAGAGAGAGAGAGAGAGAGAGAGAGAGAGAGAGAGAGAGAGAGAGAGAGAGAGAGAGAGTGAGAGAGAATGGGGGAGAGAGAGGAGAGAGAGAATGAGAGAGAGAGAGAGAGAGAGAGAGAGAGAGAGAGAGAGAGAGAGAGAGAGAGAGAGAGAGAGAGAGAGAGAGGAGAAGAGGAGGAGGAGGTGAGGAGAGATGGGGAAACAAAGAGAGAGATAAGAGAGAAAACGAGCGAGAGAGAGAGAGAGGGGGAAGGGGTCAGTAAGAAAGAGTAGAGACGTTTCCCCCCTCGGCAACGTTCTTGTGTTCGTCTTTGTCGTCGTCTTCGTCGTCGTCGTCATCGTCATCGTCCTGCTGCTGCTGCGGCGGCGCCACCCAGATCGAGAATAAATCTTTCTTATCGCCGCCACAGACATTCGCCTCTCGACGGATGCAGGCCGCCAGGTGAGGGGCACAGTCACGCCACCGGAGAAATTCATTGCTTCCTGACCCCGCCCACTCCATGGGTAAATATTATGATGCACGCGCGCGCACGAACACACACACACACACACACACACACACACACACACACACACACACACACTCGATTGCGCGGTTGGTAGATTTTCCGGTTGCCACTACGGCGGTCCGGGTTCGAATCCCGCCCACGGCTGAAATAATTTTAGTATTGCTGCGCTGCGGGTCATTACTCCAACAACTCTCGTGGGCGGAGACTTGTGTGTGTGTGTGTGTGTGTGTGTGTGTGTGTGTGTGTGTGTGTGTGTGTGTGTGTGTGTGTGTGTGTGTGTGTGTGTGTGTGTGTAAGGTCATAGTATTACCCTGAGATCGGTCATATATGAGCTCTGAGCTCTCACCCGGGAGGTTAATAACTGTCGTTCAGGAGTCCAACACGTGATCCAAAGACCATGGTGAATCACACACACACACACACACACACACACACACACACACACACATACACACACACACGCACACAAGAGCACGCAGGCACACTAACACACAATGGCTCAGACACGAACACCTACACACGCACGCACACAATGGCCCACGCAGACACACACACACACGCACATAGATACACACAGACAGACATATAGACAGACACGGCTCAACGGTGTATCGTTTTCGACAGGTAATTTAGCAATCCGAATTCGTTCATCCCAGGGAAAAAATATAAAAAAATAAAAAAATGAAAATAAAAAATCAACATCGATTTACTGCAAGCCAGCACTCCAGCTCTGTTGGCCAAGGACTTTTGTGTGTGTGTGTGTGTGTGTGTGTGTGTGTGTGTGTGTGTGTGTGTGTGTGTGTGTGTGTGTGTGTGTGTGTGTGTGTGTGTGTGTGTGTGTGTGTGTGTGTGTGTGTGTGTGTGTGTGTGTGTGTGTGTATGTGTGTGTAAAGTTACGGCATTGCCCATAGATCAGGCTATATGTGACCCCTGAGCACTTATCCGGGAGGGTAACTGCTGTAGATCACGAGTCCAACACGTGATCCAAGACCGTGGTGAATCACACCATCTAGAGCCAAAGTACTCAAAGAGCTTTAAACATATTTTAGTTTGAGACAGAGAGAGAGAAGGGAGAGAGAGGAGAGAAAGAGAAAGAGAGAGAGAGGAAGAGATCGACAGGAAGGGAAAGAGAAAAAGAGAGAGATATAGAGAGAAACGGAGAGAGAGATAAATAGGAAGAGAGAGAGAAAGAGAAAGAAAGAGAGAGCATTACAAGTCTGACTCAGTCCTGTTAAACAAAGTGAATATAACTACAACAAATCACACACACACACACACACGCACGCGCACACACACACACACACACACACACACACACGCACACACACACACACACACACACACACACACAGGTAGACACACCCAAGCACGCATCCACACCCACCAAGCAAGTACATCAGCAACGTCATGTAACTGCGAGTCGGCGGCGGCGGCGACGGCGGCGGCGGCGGCGACGGCGGCGGCGGCACCACCCAGGAAACAGAGACTGCAGAGGTGAAACTACGCAAAAAAGAAAAGTTTAGGGAAGTGAGATCAAGCGTGCTCCAAGTGTTACGGACGTGTTCAGAACTCTCGATCCAAGCAAGTCGTCAGTGCGCTGTCGCCGTGCTCATCAACAATTCGGTAATTTTTTTTCCTATACAAGAAACCGCGTTTCACTGCGAGGTCATCAGTGTAGAGGAGTTTCGTCAAATCGTGACCTGTTAGAGATGGTTTTGGTCAGTAAAATGGCTTGGGTTGGTTCATGGCTTTTGATGTCGGCTGTACCAGGTGTGTCGAAGAGAGGCAAGTCATGACACCCTAACTTACCCACTTCTCAACCTACTGTTACCTCACGGTACGCGCACGACTACTACTCCCCCCTCTCCCCCCCAACCTCTCCTCCCAACCCCCTCCCTTCCTCCCTTCCTCCTCCTACATCCCCTCCTCACACCCAACCACTCCTCCTTGGTCGGAGCATCAAAACACAGCGGCAATGAATAGATCTGAAGTTCACTTGTAAATCATCAGTTTATCTCAAACTTGTCCATCTTCTTTTCTCTCCTTCCTCCTCCTCCTCCTCCTCCTCCTCCTACTCCTTCTTGTCTACCAGTGTTGCCAACTGTGACCTATGCCAGTTCCCACAAACGAAAGAAAATTTTCCCACAAAATTCCCCACAAGGAAATCTGGATTTCCACATTTTTTACCACAACAAGAAGGAATGATCATTTAAACAAATAAGTTCATTATTGCAACTTATAATTCTTTATATGTCCATACCACGCGAGTAAATTTCTCAGACACAAATTTGCGGAAAATTCCCACAAAATGGCATCAGCGTTGTCTACCCCCAACATGCGAAACTCCCACAATCTAACGTTCCCTCGTCCCTCTCCCAGACACTCATCGCGAGGACCGACAGAAGCCTTCGGGGGAATTCCGACCGCAGATCCTAGCCTCCCCCCCGCCAACTTCGGAGGCGACTCTTTCCACCCTGGGGGCAAATACGGCGAGAACCAAGAAGTACCTACTCGTTCTCAAGATGCAGGACGACAGGCAGACTTATTCGAGGCCAGAGTGGAAGTCTTCTCAAGGATCCTGGGGATCCAAATGTCCCGTCTAGGACACTTCACTCCTTTGAAACGCCTTAAAAAAAAAAAAAAAAAAAAAAAAAAACCGTCATTCTTAATATTAATGACAGTACAAGAATTGTATTGTCATTGATAGAGCCTTGCAGGCAGTCAATGAATTGTCAATAAACGATCTTTTAAATCCCGCTTTCATACAACGAGGCCCCCCCCCCTTCCCTTATCTTAAGGGTGAGAATGTCCTAATATCACCAGAACACAATGCCATCACGTTCCCTGGCCCTATCGACGGTGTCCAGAGCTGTGCCACCTAAGCTACGTTCGTGCGAGAGAATCGATCCAAGGACCATCTGTTCTCCGGACGGCCAACCAACCTCCCCCCCCCGGCCCACTGCTCTCCCTCCCCACGGGGGGGAAAACACCCAGGACCAAAGTTCCTCGATGTCCCGGGGGGTGGGGGGGGGGTAGGGGGTCACCTGGGTCGTTCCACTTCGAAGGGGCAGTCATGGAACTCCCGTGGGGTAAAGACAGTGGGAAGTGTGTGTGTGTGTGTGTGTGTGTGTGTGTGTGTGTGTGTGTGTGTGTGTGTGTGTGTGTGTGTGTGTGCGTGTGTGTGCGTGTGTGTGGGTTTGTGTAGGGGGGAGTGAAAGCGCAGAGAGGGAGGGAAGGAGAGAGAGAGGCAGAGGCAGAGAGAGACAGGGGGAGAGGGAGAGGGGGAGGGAGAGAGAGAGAGAGACAGAGGCAGGCAGAGAGAGGCAAAGAGAGAGAGAGAGAGAGACAGAGGCAGAGAGACAACCAGAGAGACAGAGATAGAGACAAATCTATTTTACTCAGGGGGTGAATGCAAGGACTAAAGAACACAAACAAACAAACCGCGATTCCCTCGGCCCTGTTTGTGGTTCAGTCTGATGCATTTACCAGCCAGCCAGCCAACGTGCCCTCCTTCAAGAGCCACTCCCTCTCTCCCTCCCTCCCTCATTTCGTCCTCCTCCCTCCTCCACTCCCCCAAATCCTTCTTCCCTCTCCCTGTCCAAGTAGGAGTCCCTTTTCGCTAACTGTTTTACACACCTTTTAACCCATTAAACTCCGATGACAAGATGTCTTGTCATTTGGTCAAATAAAACAAAAAATCATAAAACACCAAAATGTTTGATCAAACACCAGAAAAATATGACGTCAGTCCTCGCTTCGCTGCGAGCGAAGCGAGGACTGACGTCATATTTTTCTGGTGTTTGATCAAACATTTTGGTGTTTTATGATTTTTTGTTTTATTTGACCAAATGACAAGACATCTTGTCATCGGAGTTTAATGGGTTAAACCCGTGAAGAACAGTGACCTTCCTCCAAACCTCTCACCCTCCATTAGCACCTTCGTCTTGATTGTTGGGTCTCACAGACCCGCTAAGACTCTCACGAAGAGGGTCTGATAGTCACACGAGTCCGGCGAAGAGAGGAACCTATCAGCACCTTTGCCCTTTGTGCTACGGAAGTAAGGGTAGTTGATGTATCGTACTTGGCAGATTTGCTTTGGCAAGTAAGTTTTGTGTGATTGAAATCCCGGACTCTTCTATGTTAATATAAACTTCCTGTTTATTATATATATATATATATATATATATATATATATATATATATATATATATATATATATATATATATATGCTAATAAGAACACGGGTACGTGTGTTCACTTATGCAAAGTAGACCACTTGGAAAAAGAAACTAACGAGACACGCGCTTTCGTATATTACATCTTCAGTGCATATACATGTTACACAAATGCCAAATCATTTCACTCAGTTACATGGTCGACACATGCGAGCCTTGGTATCTGAACCAGGAAAAGATCGCACCTGCTGGGTGCTGGGAGGAGGAGGAAGAGGAGGAGGAGGAGGAGGAGGAGGAAGAGGAGCAAGAGGAGGAAGAGGAGGAGGGGCGCGGGGTTGGGGGGGAATCTATATTGTCCTCTCTTGCGTCATTTATTCCTGAAAGTCATGTGAAGTACAAACACAAGGTTGAGTCGTGGGGAAGGTCGGCATCTGGGGTGAGACGCAGGAAAATGGAAGGACGGGAAAGGGGGAAGAGGTGGGGGAAGCGGAAAACGGAAGTCGTGGGGGGAAAGGGGAGGGGAAAGGGGAGAAGGAGGGGGAGAAGAGGTAAAGGGTGGGAAGCAAGGGGAATGGGGAGGGGAAAGGGGAGGGGGAAAGGGAGAAGGAGGGGGAGAAGAGGGGATGGGAGGTATAAGATAGGAAGCATAGGAAATGGGAGGGGAGATGGGAGGGGAGATGGGAGAGGAAAGGGGAGGGGGAAGGGGAGGAGGGGGAGAGGAGGTAAAGGGTGGGAAGCAAGGGGAATGGGGAGGGGAAAGGGGAGGGGATATAGGAAGAAGGGGAGAAGAGGGGATGGGAGGTGGGAAGAAAGGGAAATGGGAGGGGAAAGGGGAGGGGAAAGGGGAGAAGGAGGGGGAGAAGAGGGGATGGGAGGTAAAGGATGGGGAGTAAGGGAAAAGGGAGGAGAGGAAGAGTGGTTGAGAAGAGGAGGAGAGATGAGGAGATGGAAGACAAGTGGATGGATGGGGAGGGGAAGGGTTAGGGGAGGAGGAGGAGGGGGAGGAGGAGGAGGAAGAGCAGGAGGAGGAGGAGAAGGGGGAGGAGAGAGAGGAGGAGTAGGAGGAGAATTTGGAAGAGAAAGCGGAGGGCTGACAAAGAGAATAGGCGGGGCGGGGATATATTGGAGAAAAAGAGTTCGGGAAGGGGAACGAAGAGGAGGACGGGGGGGAGGAGGGGAAGGGGAGGAATGACCAGTTTGAGAGCGAAAAAGAGGGAACGAGAAGAGAGAGGATGAGAAGCAAACGGAAGTACGAGGAGCTATAAAATCTGAGAGTGGAAGAGGATAGAGAGAAAAGAGAGGAGGAGCTGTGAGGAAGAGAGGAGTTAAAAGAGAGAAAGTAGAGATCAGACGAGAGGAGAGGGAAAGAGAGGAGACGAGAGGAGAAGAAAGGAAAGGAGAAGAGAGGAGAGAAGGTAGAGAGGAAGGAAAGATAGGAAGGAGGAAGGAGATAGAGAGGGAAGGGAAGGAGAGGAAAGGGAAGGGGAAGAGAGGAGAGATGGTAGAGAAGAAGGAAAGATAGGAAGGGAGAAGGAGATAGAGAGGGAAGGGAAGGAGAGGAAAGGGAAGGAGAAGAGAGGAGAGAAGGTAGAGAGGAAAGAGAGGGAGAAGAGAGGAGAGAAGGTAGAGAGGAAGGGAAGATAGGAAGGGGTGAAGGAGATAGAGAGGGAAGGGAGAGATTGAAAATCGAATGGAAGACAAGAGGAATAAGATAGTAAGAAAATGAGTCATGAAAATGAATTGATGAAAAGAATGGATGGATGGATGGAGTGAAATATTCTTGAAAAAGGGTCCGAGAAAAAAAAAAAAAAAAAAAAAAAAAAAAAAATTATATTTCGAAAATAGGGGAGAAGGAACGAAAAGGGGCGTCGCAATTGAGACAAAAAATATTTTAGACAAACGGGACAAAGACCAAATAAAACGGAAACATAAGAGATGGATGTAAATGGCAGAGTGAAGTCAGAAGAATTGGGAGATGGAAGGGGGAGGAAGATAAAGAAGAGAGAAGACCCGTGGTAGAGGAGGAGGAGGAAGAAGAAGAAGAAGAAGAAGAAGAAGAAGAAGAAGAAGAAGAAGAAGAAGAAGAAGAAGAAGAAGAAGAAGAAGAAGAAGAAGAAGAAGAAGAAGAAGAAGAAGAAGAAGAAGAAGAAGAAGAAGAAGAAGAAGAAGAAGAAGAAGAAGAAGAAGAAGAAGAAGAAGAAGAAGAAGGACTTCAACAGGAAGTAAAAGAAGCTAAAATGAAAAAAGGAAGAAGGGGAAGGGGGTGTTACGGAAAAAAAGAAAATTTGAGTAATGACTTGACAAAAAAAAAAAACGACCCTGCAGACATGCAGGCGACTACAACTAAGACGAGGAGGGAACAATCCCAGGTTCGAATCCCACCCAGGGCTGAAATAATTTCAGTATCGCTGCGCTGCGAATAGTTACTTCAACTCTCGTGGGCGGGGAGTTGGGTGTGTGTGAGTGTGCGTGTAAGGTCACATATATGAGCTCTGAGCTCTCTTCCGGGAGGTAAATAGCTGTCGATCACGAGTCCAACACGTGGTCCAAGACCATGGTGAATCATACACGGTAGAAATTCTATATTCTCTTTACACATTCATTCATTCATTTACTTATTTCATCTGTGCCTTTATCTTGTTTAGTTATATGTCAATTTATTATTATTTACTATTTACTTGTTTGTTTATTATTTAGCTATACCTATACATTTCTTTTATTATTATTTATATTATTATATTTTTTATTTATTTATTTATCATTACTATATATTTTTTCGCATCCGACCTAGTTATGGACCAAAAGGTCTCCTGTCGTCATGCTCCTCCTCTGTAATCCTTTGTGACGATGTACATGATAGACGAAGGGATTTTAGATGACAGAAGAAATGGCTTGAGAACCGCTGAATCAGAATATTTGAAGTACGATTTTTGTTTTGTTTTTGTTTTTTGTTTTGTTTTTCTGAGAAGGAATGTTCAGCCGCTCTTTGAAATATGTCGACATACAAAAAAAAAAAAAAAAAAAAAATATATATATATATATATATATTAGCCTCGGTGTAATGACCCTCCCAGATATTTCAAATTGATCTACACCAAGATTTCATTCAGTCTCGGGTGATGAGCGGACTTATACTGAATAAAATCATGATGTCTTCGCAATAAAGTAAAAAATAATATAATACATTATACCTTTGCAGAGACTCGGAGATGATCCATGGAGGGCATAAAAATTCGATGTTTCTGAACTGGTACATAATTCCATTGACGAAACTCACTTTGATGATAAGAGAACTACAACATATAAAGAAATGTTCTAAATATTCAACTATGAAAAATGTATTTGCACCGTACCTGATATACAACGGCTCAACTTCGGTCGTCAAAAAAGGAGAAAAAAGAGATACACACACACACACACACACATACACACAGAAAGAAAGAGAGAAAGAGAGAGAGAGAGAGAGAGAGAGAGAGAGAGAAAGAGAGACAGAGAGGGAGACGGAGAGAGATTGAAAGATAGAGATATAAAAAGATAGAAAGAGATATATAGATAAACAGATATCGATAGAGACAGAAACAGAAAGATAGAGATTGAAAAATAGAGAGATAAAGAGATAGAGATAGATAGATAGATAAATAGATATAGATACATAGAGAGAGAGAGAGAGAGAAAAAGAGAAAGAGAGAGAATCACCTCTCTCTCTCCCCTGACCCTCTCCATCCATCCATCCATCCATCCAAGGGACGTATCTCAATCCTCTGCCCAGCGCCTCCGCCACTTTCTTTGATCCCAACCGTCCACTGGATGCTTCTTCCAGAGACTCCGACAAGATTTCAAGACTGACGGCGCCACCCACGCTGGTTGGGGGAGGGAGGTGGGGGGAGGTGGGGGGAACCTCTTGGGTTTTGCCTGGACGGCACATACCTGCAGAAGAAAAAGAAAAAAATATGAAGAGCTGATCATAACAACTGGAATAAAAAAAGATTGTTTCCAACGAAAGAAAATATAGAGCCATCAGTATTATATACGTGTGTGTGTGTGTGTGTGTGTGTGTGTGTGTGTGTGTGTGTGTGTGTGTGTGTGTGTGTGTGTGTGTGTGTAGTGTGTGTAGTGTGTGTGTACATACATACATATGATAATGACAGCAGATTAGGGAATCGACTGCCGTACCTAATTATAAATGCAGTTTACGGAAATAGAATTCCGTTGAGGCAGTGACGTCATGTCGACTGCAGACGTACCGAGATTCGTGGAAATCGTCCGAACCCTTGAAACGGCCACGTCTTCGATTACAATCCAATTTCTAAACTAAACACATTTCATCACAAAGAAGAGAATAAAACGGAAATATATGAAATACAAGACAAGACAGTCTTGATCTGCGCATTCAAAAACCAGAGAGTGCAAACTTCTGTTTGTGACAGCACATATAGGGATGCAGCAAAGTTGAGAGCTAAACATGTCAAACAGAATTGCTGGATCTTCTGCTTCTCAACAAGAAATGTTATTTCGAAATCTGCCTAACATTTAAAAACGAGAACAGCAATAATACACGTAATACAGTGTGCAAACTAATATAATGTGCATGAATTCGCACACACACTCACATACACACACACACACAAACACACACATTGTGCCAAAGATGTATTTGCATACCTCCATTCCCCAGGACCCTCTACCTGAACAGGTCTTCATAGATCGTGACCCCATCATCGGGTCTCCCTTCACCTGAATAAAAACTGTATAGCCTTTTCAACAACAATAACAACAACTTCTAATCATATATTCGTGCATCAACCTCCCCGCCATCTGTAAAACCAACACAGACTCCATTATACCATCAACTCCAGCACTCCATCAGAATCTCCCAACATGAACCAACACTCTTACTCCAACGGGGAAACCCTCGTCGTGAATATACATGTTTCTCCTTTCAAGTAAGATGGCGAATAGTCCTTCTTCCTTCAGCATTACAACCGGAGTTTCACGGTCGGCGTGATGCCTATCCCCTCTCCTTCAGCGTTCCCAGGTTGGGAGAAAGAGTATCGCTGGTAGAGTGGTAAAGGAGCCGTTGGGTTGTCTGGGGGTTTTTCCCCCAAGTTCGAACTTAAAGGACAAAGATGAGGATCATGATCCAATTGGATCGACGGTTCCGTAGTACAGTAGAATCAGAGTTGTTGGCTGGAAGAGTGGTACTACGTTCAGTTCCTGGGTTGTTCCGAGCTTCAGGGTAAAAAGACCACAAAGAGGACGGCAATGAAAGTTAATAAATGAGAAAGCTGGAGTGAAATATATTTCAGAGACGATAAACAGTCGATAATTAAATTGGGCAGAGCAAGTAGCCAGAAAGAAGAACAGAAACGACAACTGTGTTACTGACTGGATGCCGCAGAATGGCAAGCGAAGAAGAGGGAGACCAGACATGAAGTGGAGAGACAAGACAGAGAAGTTTGCATGAGTGACGTGGTAGAGGTTGATGCATTCGTGCTATTACTGGAAGAAGTTGAGAAAAGCCTTTGTTTGCAATGGACTTCAAATAGTTGATCTTGATTGATTAATATATTCTGTATACTGCCACTCCACGCCCACCACTTAAAGTCAACTTGGACAACTTCCAATCTTCATAAAAACTGTTTACAACTGTCTTCGCTACCGAACAAAAGGTCTTTTAAAAGTTTGCTCTTCTAAAATATTCTAGTATGTAAACGGCGTCATTCATGTGCAATGGACTGAAATGAACCTAACTTGAAGAACGGAATAGGATTTAAAAGCTCTGTACACGTCGGCTCTTCTACATGAAAGAGAGAGAAAGAGAGAGAAAGAGAGAAAGAGAGAAAGAGAGAGAGAGATAGATAGAGAGGGAGAGATAGATAAAGAGACTGAGATAGATAGATAGATAGATAGACAGAGAGGGAGAGAGGGAGGGATAGATAGATAGAGAGTGACAGAGATAGACAGATAGATAGATAGAAAGAGAGAGAGAGAGAGAGAGAGAGAGAGAGAGAGAGAGAGAGAGAGAGAGAGAGAGAGAGAGAGAGAGAGAGAGAGAGAGAGAGAGAGAGAGGGAAGAGAGAGAGAGAGAGAGAGAGAGAGAGAGAGAGAGAGAGAGAGAGAGAGAGAGAGAGAGAGAGGATGGGGGGAGGGGGGCGTGACATCATCGATAACTGGGTCACCAAAAGAAACGATCTATTCAAAAGAGGCCTCAGAGCTTATACGAACAGAGGTTCGGAGAGAAATAAAAGGGAAAACGTGAGCGTCAAAAACATGATACGTGGAACAGAAATCTCATATAAAAAAAGACCGATACAATGGTGAGTCCAGGTTGTGGATGTCTCTGTCCTTCTATTCTTTGTCACGAGAAAAAATATATATCTACGACCACTTTGGAGAGATGGTGCGTTTAAGGGCCTAGTCACACCAAGCTTCCGGTCCAGAGGCGACCAGGCTGATTTGTGTTGTTCCTCCTCTGTTTATTATAAAAAGAATTCAAGACAAGGATGCAATTGGAATGAATCTCCCCCTCCTCCCCGTCATGAAATAAATGAATAAGAAATAGCCACTTGACGCTAACCATGAGAGAAACTAAAGTGCCAACAGTCGACGGTGGTGGTCGGAAACAGGTCGTAAGCCTGGTGTGACTTGGACTTAAACTGAGCCATTTTGAATTCGCTCGGAGTCATCACACTAAATATATTCAACTCGTTCCGTTCATGAGATCCCAATTGACTCGCAGATGTGTCAAAAGAGGAACCAAATTTCCATAAAGAGGGATGTGCAGACACTCGCTCAAGAAACCTGTCTATAACTCAAAAATCTTCAAAGTTTCAAGGCATCTCACGATACTGACACCTAACTTTGCGCAGGTATGCTATTTTTTCTTTTTCATTTTTTCTTTTTCCTGAAGCAGCCTCCAACAATTCTGTATTCTGTGTGTGTGATTCACCATGGTCTTGGATCACGTGTTGGACTCGTGATCGACAGCTACTACCCACCCGTAAGAGAGCTCAGGGATCATATATGACCGATCTATGGGTAATGCTGTGACCTTACACGCACACAAATCCCCAACTCCCCGCCCACGAGAATTGGAGTAACGACTCGCAGCGCACTGATACTGAAATTATTTCAGCCCTGGGTAGGAGTTGAACCCGGACCGCCGTAGTGACGGCCAGGAACTTTAACCACTGCGGCATCGAATCTTGTATGTGTGTGTGTGTGTGTGTGTGTGCGCGCGCGCGTATTTTTACCGTTCTTTGACATATAAAAAGCAGAAACTACGCAGTGCCTGTTTAGAAGAACTGAAAGACACACAATATACATCAGATAAGGTGACGCTTCGAATGAAGTTGACGAGATGCGCAAACAAAGTTGTGATTGACGCTATCTACCACGTCTTTGGAAAAGGACCCAAATGCCTTGAGCCGATTCCACGTGACGGTTACGCAAAATCCTGGCTGGGTGGAGTAGCTGTCAAATGACCTGACTCACCCTGTTAAGTTCTCATTAACGACAGTGTTTCCGAGTGTATGTCATATCTTTGCCTGCGTAAGAAAATAGTGTAACATATGCATTGTACAGTGGGACGTCCTAATAATAAATGTTACAAATACATTGTAAGAAACAGCTTAATGGTATACCATGACTTTTACTCCGATTCTACTAAACTTCACTCTCTGGTTAATTTTATGACATTTTATGAAACTGAATAATGCGACGGGCTGGCTGGTGACATGAACGAATTTCCTGGAAATAAATGACCAGTTCTTTTGGAATTTGAAAATATTAAGTTCCCCGGGTAAGGTAACATGTAAAAAAGGATCTAACAAAAGGAAAATATTGATAATTATAATAATATTATAATAATGATAATCATAATAATAATATAGTAATAATATAATAAAAATACTGTCTATACGAGAAATTGGCATAATAATAATAATAATAATAATAATAATAATAATAATAATAATGATAATAATATTACTAATAAAAATAACAATAATAACAACATCAATAATAACAATCAACATTCACGAAAATCTACATAAGTGTGATTCACCATGGTCTTAGATCATGTGCTGGATTTGTGACCAACAATTACTACCCACCGGATGAGATGTAAAGAGCTCGTATAGTTCCACCAATGGCTAATGCTGTGACGTTTTACATACACAACACATCCATCTCCTTGGTTTATGGGGGCAGTCATAGCTTGAAGTATTAGTGAAAGCTTTCGCGCCGCGAGCGCGGTGTGAACTCGGTACCATATCATTAAAGCTCCAGATGCTAACCACTACACCAGTAAGCCGCGCATGCGCACGAATGTGTGTGTATGTGCGCGCGCGCGACTCGTGGCGCAGTTGATAGATTTTCCGGCCGCCATTACGGCAGTCCGAGTTCGAATCCTGCCCAGGACTCAAATAATTTCAGTATCGCTACGCTGCGAGTCGTTACTCCAACTCTCGTAGGCGGAGAAGTTGTGTGAGTGTGTGCGTGTAAGGCCACAGCATTACCCATAGATCGGTCATATATGAGCTCTGAGCTCTCTTCCAGGAGGGAAATAGCTGTCGATCACGGGTCCAACACGAGATCCAGGACCATGGTGAATCACACAAAGAGAGAGAGAGTAGTAACGAACAGGATCACTTGTAACAACTCCAAAGACAGCGGCGGCTCTTGTTGATGTAGGTATTTTTAGCCTGGTAGCCTAGGTCTCTCTCTCTCTCTCTCTCTCTCCCACTGGTGACGTAATTCACTTGGAGGTTCTGCGAGGGCTGTCTCTGTGTGCACAGGTACAGTCAAAGGTGAAATGAATTATACATCCCCCCGTATACTTGCCCCCCCCCTTCCCCCTGTACTCAAAATCGTGGATTCCAAATAGGCAAGAATTGGTTTACTAATAGGGTGGTCGACGAATGGAATAAACTTAGTAACCATGTAGTAAGCGCTGAAACTATCAGTTGTTTTAAGAAACGATTAGACAACTTTATGGATGGGGATGACAGGTGGTGATGGATACGGAACTGCCTAGTGTAGGCCTTATGGTCTCTTGCAGTCTCCTTCATTCTTATGTTATGTTCTTATGTTATGTTTCCTTTGGACTCCTGAGCTCCCGTCCCGTGTTTCCGGAATCCCTTTCGTGTGTTTTCTGGCGTCAGATGCCAGGGACAAAGATTCCTGGCGCCACAATAGGAGGGAAATCCGAAGGAGGAAAGCTCTGCTGGCGCCAACATTGAATAATAGTTCTAAGACACGTGCATTTCTACCTTGCATCAGAACTATACTGAGATTACCACCTGGGCGCGCACACACACACACACACACACACACACACACACACACACACACACACACACAAAGATCACAAAACTCTGAGTCATGACTAAGTCCTTTATATACTGTCCTCCTGTTGCTAGGCTCGCTTGCTTGGCGCCAGCCGAGTCAATAAAGCCAAAGCGAGCGGTTAAACCTTCAAAGAAAAGATAATTATTTGGGAGGGTTACGAGGGCTGGGTGAAGAGACGAGGGCGGGGGTTGAGATATTCACTACTGTCTTATGTTATTCTGTTTGTATTTTACAATACCTAACCTCCTCGCAACCTTAGTGTCACAAGAAAGGACAGAACAACCTGGCGACAGGTAGAATTAAAGTGCTACCTGCCACGGAAGGTTTTCATCAAGATATGTCTTGATGCTCAGTTCCTCCTGTGAAAAGGATCTCTTCTTTTGGACGATTCTAGCGCAGTAGTGCCACATTAGTGATCATGACAATTCTCCAAGAGGATGACCCACACCGATGAAGTAGTTTCCTTAACTTTATCTGCCAATTCAGTCCCTGACGACAAGAGGTATTACCAATCAGTGGTCGCATTTCATAATAAGACACAACTTCTACCACTCCGAGTCCTCGCTAAAATAAATCATCAAGAATTTGTTAGAATGATGTAAGTTTGCCTTCCGATCTCAGGCCCTTTGGTGCGACGACGCCCTATGGAATTCTGTTCTGGTTGCCGTCAAGTGATTTCTTTCAGATGAGGAGACGCTGTTGGGAAGAGATCCAGAGGCTGAATTTCTAAAATCCTTACTCCTAAGTCTAGACATAAATCTTCAAAATGGCAGAGATTTTTACCTAAATCCCTATATCGGCGACCTAAATGCTTATGTCTAGACCTAAATGATTATGTCTAGAATATCTACATATAAGGTCGCCGACATTGGGATTTAGGTTACAATCTCCGCCATTTTGAAGATTTATGTCTAGACTTAGGGGTTAGAATATTTCATAAACTCGGTCCAAGACTCCAAACCCTTCTGGATTCTATTCTAATCGACGCAAGACGAACTTATTCATGCGAGAAGGCGATACCACACTGCAAGGAGCATTTCTTTTCTGCCAAGTGGTATGTCGTTTGCACTCGAAGTCAAACTTTTTTGTTTTCTATTCTTTATTCTCAGAAAGTTCGTCACCAAACTGGATGTTCGAACAACTTTTTTTCTCTCGCAAATTCACTTCACCTTTTCTTTAGGTCGAACTAAGAGTTTTGCGTCTAACGTAGTGTTTCCTTTCTTAACCACATTCGCTCGCACGCACACACACAAATATATATATATATATATATATATACATATATATATATATATAATATATATATATATATATACTGTATATATACGATCTATGTTTTTCTGAAGATATATATAAAACTTGAGAAACTTAAAGAAAGAAAGAAAGAAAGAAGAAGAAGAAGAAGAAAAAGAAGAAGAAGAAGAAGAAGAAAAAAAAAAAGAGCCCAGGCACCTGTGACCAAAGAGTCACAAAAGGCCAGAGCCGCGCGAAAAACGAGCACGAGAGGATCACGAGGTCTTCCAGGTCAAGGAGCTGACGGGCATGCCAAATAAGGTCAACGGAGAGGTCACACAAGGTCAAACGGGAAGAACGAAAAAAAAAAAAAAAAGCAGGAGGAATGCGGTTTCGTCATGACAGAGATGAGATGGTGAGGGTGGTGGTGGGGGTGGTGGTGAGGCTAACTTTTTTTTTTTTTTTTTTTTTGACGACACTTTCTGAAACGGGTGTGTAGGTTGCCATGGCCTAGCGGTCATGCATACACACACATGTATACGTCATGTGCATACATATTCCACAAACACGCACACGTAGAGGAAGGAACATGTACTCGCATAAATACATGTATTTATACATCCACTTGCATACAGAAATATAGAAACACGCCTTCACACACACGCGCGAACACTGTATACATATATTCGTGTACGTATGTAATTATTTTCTTCTATGGTGGGTCTTATTCTTGAAAATTGTTCCAGTGCACAAACTAGCACTACCTGTGGATTTTTCTGTCTTTATTCTAAGCCTTAGAGGTAGCTTAGCTAACCTGAAGTTCTGCATCCGGAAGTTATAGTTGATCATAAATTCAAGACTCTACGAAACATGCAAAGCCACAAGAAACCATTAATAACAAATAACTCGGGCATTTCCAGCGAATGTCTTTATGTTGCTTCCAGGATCTTTCCGCGTTCTTGCACAATTTGCAAAAAGGAACTGTAGTTGGTCTTCATCTTGAGCAAGTTCCCCATTAAATTCCTGAATTAGAGGCACTCCAAGTTCGCCATGGTCGTTCACCGCTTTTCATGACCTGCACAGCCTTGCAAAGTGCTTTGTCATCGTCTCCTTGTTTCCATGTCTCTCTACTTGCTTCCAGAACGCTGCCTGGAAGATTTTTTTCCTTTCTAAAAAGCTCTCCGCTTCTCTGAATGACAAAGTCTTCCAACCCAAAAGCCTGGATAGTTTGTGGGTCAAGTTGGTTGCGTTCTGAAGGATCTTCGAGGCTTTCCCTTTCCTATGTTGATACCACTAATAGTTTTTTTTATATATATAAAGCTAATAAAACTCTAATCGACTAGTTTTGCGGTTACTGCACTTTATTTAATTCTTTTGTGTGTTTCTTTCTTCCCTTTCCTATGCTGGTACCACTAATAGTTTTTTTTATATATATAAAAAGCTAATACAACTCTAATCGACTAGTTTTGCGGTTACTGCACTTTATTTAATTTTTCTTTATGTTTCTTTCTTCCCTTTCCTACGCTAGTACCATTAGATTTTTTTTTATATAAAAAGCTAATACAACTCTAATCGACTAGTTTTGCGGTTACTGCACTTTATTTAATTTCTTTTATGTTTCTTTCTTCCCTTTCCTACGCTAGTACCATTAATTTTTTTTTTACATAAAAAGCCAATACAACTCTAATCGACTAGTTTTGCGGTTACTGCACTTTATTTGATTTTTTTGTTTTGTTTCTTTCTTCCCTTTCCTACGCTAGTACCATTAGATTTTTTTATACAAAAAGTCAATACAACTCTATTCGACTAGTTTTGCGGTTACTGCACTTTGATTTTCTTTATGTTTCTTTCTTCCCTTTCCTACGCTAGTACCATTAGATTTTTTTTATATAAAAAGCCAATACAACTCTATTGGACTAGTTTTTCGGTTGCTCCATTTGAAATTGTTTTGTTTCTTTATTCTTACCCAGCTAGAGATTGCAAGAGAAAGAGATACTTGTTAAGACGAATTTAGATTTAAGAAGGAAATAGGCAAGAATTGGTTTACTAATAGGGTGGTCGATGAGTGGGATAAACTTAGTAACCATGTAGTAAGCGCTGAAACTATCAGTTTTTATAAAAAACGATTAGACAACTTTATGGATGGGGATGACAGGTGGTGATGGATACGGAGCTGCCTAGTGTAGGCCTTATGGTCTCTTGCAGTCTTCTTTATTCTTATGTTCTTAACCCATTCAACTCCGATGACAAGATGTCTTGTCATTTGGTCAAATAAAACAAAAAATCATAATAAAACAACAAAATGTTTGATGATCAAACAGCACCAGAAAAATATGACGTCATCAGTCCTCCTCGAGGAGGACTGATGACGTCATATTTTTCTGGTGCTGTTTGATCATCAAACATTTTGTTGTTTTATTATGATTTTTTGTTTTATTTGACCAAATGACAAGACATCTTGTCATCGGAGTTGAATGGGTTAAGACTGAATCTGCCTGAGTAGCTCTCATCGATGCTTTCAAATAAATGAAAAAGGGAAGACGACAATCTCAGAACATCTGTCTGGGCTTGACCCAAACACAATTTTAATTTTTCAAAAGTTAAAAGTCGAGATAATCCATCTCCAAACACAATTATTGGAAGGCGGTCACCTAATTACTTACCAGTCAAGTCAGGAATCAATTTCAATCCCAGTGACAAATTAGCTTTCAAATCTTCTGCCTTATTAGTTTGATGTGTTTGTCGGAGACTGTGAATTGAAGACATCAATTAATGCAATGACGACCCTCATAGCCTTCCTGTTATGTACTTTTAAAGATAAATGAAACAAGGATAATATTGAGTTACCGCGAAATAATATTCCGTTGTATATCTATTTCCCCATGTGTGTTTTTACAATAACCAACTAGATAAATAAATAAATATCTAGTAAATAAAATATAACTAAATAAAATATCATACAATTCAATTAATAAAATAAGTAAATACCCACTACAAGTAAATACCCACAACTGCAAAGAAAACCAAATGACGTTGAACACGAAACTCTTCTCTCACATCACAACTCCGAGAAGTTAATAATGCTGTGTAGTATATTAAAGCTTCACGGTCTCGCAAGATGCTGGGATATAAACGTTTCATGGCTTCACGGGATGGGATGTAAGCATTTCATGGTTATATGCTCGTATTACACTTTACGCGTAAAGCCTGTGGTTTCGACTTTTGTTTATCTCAATTTCTCTTGAAAACGGGCTCTAACTCTGTCCAAGAACGTGTCGGATATGGAGTTGAGGTTTCGAATTTACGTTTGTTCAAAAAGTTTCCGTCGTTAATTGTTTTTTCTTTAAACATTCGTTTTCTATGATTCTCTAGACGCCAACAAAACGATCGCGTCTCGTTTCATCTCAATCTTCGTTATCCTGTTTCTTCCCATTTTCTTCGTATTCCTCAAAAATTTCATCTCCCTCGAGATGTATTTCGTTTCAGAGAAATTTATATATTTTATGTATGATATTATATTTTCCCCATCAAACGCTTCCCACTCCCCCCCCGCGCGCACACACACACACACACACATTCCTCCTCTTTCCTTCTTCTCCTCCTCTTCTTACTCCTCTTTCTCTTCCATTTCTTCCCTCTCTTTTTCCTCCTTTTCCACATCTTCATTCTCTTCCTCTTATTCCTCTTTTTCTTCCATTTCTTCCCTCTCCACTTCCTCCTTTTCGTCCTCTTCTTACTTCTCCTTCTCTTCCTCCTCTGTCTCATTATCAACCAAAACTTCCTTCATCTTCTATTTCAAAATCTCGTAATTTTCTTTTACTTTCTAATTCTTCCTTTTATTGATATACTCCTTCTCCCTTTTCTCTTCTCTCTCTCTCCTTCCCTTCCTCCTACTCCTCTTCCTCCTCCTTTTCTTTCTTTTCCTTCTTTCCATCATCCCTCTCCTCCTCCTCTCCCTCCCCCCTCCGTCCTTCACCAGCTTCCAAAATAGACAGACATATGAACCCAGCCAGTCAGTCAACACAGACAGACAGCTGGACAACAAGACATCAACACAGACAGACATCCACACAGACAGACAACAGGGAAATGACCTTGTTAGGGGAGGCGTTATCCGAGAGAAATGAGGACCCGATATGAGGAACGAAGAGGAGGAGGAAGAGGAGGAGGAGGAGGAGGAGGAGGAGGAGGAGGAGGAGGAGGAGGAGGAGGAGGAGGAGGAGGAGGAGGAAGAGGGGATCCCCCTCCCGTGCCCCCCCCTCCACTCCCATGACGCAATATGATGTGTCGCCTAAAGACAAAACTGGAATGTATCCCTAACTTGGGAATTTATACGGTGTCCAACGTTTTCTATAAATATATCTATAGAAGTACTTTGTGTATATGTATACACACAAATCACATAATATATATATATACAGTATATATATATATATATATATATATATATATATATATATATATATATAATCTTCGTTATCGACAGCTGAGTAAAACTTTTAAGATGTTAGACCCCCAAAAAAATGGTGTCGCCATGCGATTTTATTCCTCCGATCGAAAGTATCCCAATCCCACGGAGAGTTCGCCTCGTACCTTTCCAGGCGCTCCGTTCCAGGTGGCTTTCCAGACTCCACTGAAGAAGAGCTCTTCCGCACTTAAATGAAGCCTTGATAGCTTGTATACGACGGAAATTGTTCATATATACTTTTGACTGCCGCCAGACGATTTTATTCAGCCGAGGGATGCCCCAGACGCTTATTAAACGGGTTTATAATTACCCTTGACTTACGTCATCAGTGACGTCATAAGTGAAGCCAATCTGCTATCGCCCGAAATGAAGGATTAATCGAAATGCCAAATATTGACATAAAATACTTTGGCCATTAAAGTCCAGTAAGATTGTTCTTGATTTTTATATTTGCTTCTCTCGAGCTAAGGCTGATTTTTTTTTCTTTCTTTTTTTTAATCCAGATGATGAACAGCACAATTACTTTCTTCTTCTTTGTACCCCTGTCGATTCTGCCTGATTTTTGGCTTGGTGACCATTCCAAAATCCGCGATGTCCTCAATCGCTTTGTCAAGTCGTTTGTTCTTCGGCGACCTTGAGACGCTCCAGATGAACCAAACGTTCCAAATGACTTCAGGGAATGTGTCACCGCTTTGACAGAAGCCCGTGACTCGTCGTTTCCTGTTTAAAGACCCCTTAACGATCTTAATCTTCAGTTGCCGCTGAGCCTAAGGAATTAATCTTCTTTTGAGGCCCGTGGCTCGTCGTTTCCTGTTTAAAGAACCCTTAACGATCTTAATCTTCCGTTGCTGTTGAGCCTATGGAAGTAGTCTTCTTATGTCTTTCAAAAGACAGACTCTTCATTATCAATTCAGAGGTCCAGTCCTGACCTCTTTGAGGGAGGACTCTCAGAGGAGTCTGGAGAGGAGCGTGGCCTCTTCTTGCCCCTCAGAGGAGGAAGAGAAGAGGAGGATGTCTCTTCCTCCTCAGAGTCGGAATCGACGTCGAGGTAAGCGAGTCCGGAGACGAGGTTCCTGAGCCCCTCAGTCAAGGCCAAGAGGCTGACCCTCTCTTCAGGAACCTCTTGCATCGCAGCCTCGATCAGGAACCCGAGGTCGAAGTCGCACTCCAAGTCTGGCACTCGTTCGGCCACCCAGGCCATCAGACTTCCGAGGGAGTAGACGTCCGACCTCGTCGAGGCTAGAGAGCTTCTCGCGAGCTCTGGTGTGATGTGATCGGAGAACTTCGAGTTAAATGTTTTGTAAGCCCGTCTTCCTAGGGGCGTCGCTTAGATCATGAGCACGTACGCAGCGGGGGTCGTCGGCAGCAGCAGAAGAGCACAGGGAAAGGAAAGGAAAAGGAAAGAGAGGAAGGAAGGCAGGCAGGCAACACGCCACACACCCTCCCTCCACCCAACCCAATCCAAACCACCCTTACCTGCCTTCATTCTCATGCCGACCAACCAACTAACTGTTGGTCACAGCATTGCCCATAGAACGGTCATATGTGAGCTCTGAGCTCTCGTCCGGGAGGGTAATAGCTGTCGATCACGAGTCCAACACGTGATCAAAGACCATGGTGAATTACACAATCTTGAGATTCGAAACCGGTTTTGTTGTGGAGAAAAGTCGGAGAGTCACGACCCTGAATCAAGCAAATTAAATCGGAATCTTTCTGGTTAATTGTTTGTCAAGTTTCGTTTCTTTTCGTAAGTCTTCTTTATCTAAATGAACACGCACTTCCTTAGTCCTTCTTTACCGTCTGCTCCCTCTCTCTCTCTCTCTCTCTCTCTCTCTCTCTCTCTCTCTCCCTCTCTTAGTCCTACTTCACTTTTACCTTCTCTTTCCCCTCTCCCTTTCCTTCCGCGTGTTACAAAAGAGGTAAAACATGTAACTGTACACACCATATCTACTCTTTTTTGCAACTCAGCTATTCCCTTCCTCTCTCTCTCTCTCTCTCTCTCTCTCTCTCTCTCTCTCTCTCTCTCTCTCTCTCTCTCTCTCTCTCTCTGTCTTTCCGTCACCCCTTCTCTGCTTCTCTCCTGCGCCCAATTAGGCCTTTTGTCTTTGACACAACTCTGGCACACCTGTCTCCCCCTCCCCTTCCCCCCTTCCCCACCGCCTTCCCCCTCCCCCGTCCCCCTCCCCACCACCTCAGGCCCATTCCCTTCACTCAACGAGCGATATCTCAGATAGATTCGCTCATTCACGTCACCCACTGTCGACCTATCAAACCTTCTCCTTTCTTCGACACCCCAAAACTTGACAGAACTACATAAACCTTCATTTTGTGCGCTGGTTAAGTTATCGGTATTCTTATACGAACTGCTACTGAGAGTGTATGGGAAAAGAGGACCAATGTATGTTGATAGCACTGGCTTAGGCTCACCACAGTCTCTGCTCTGTCGTTTATCGTTTACCAATAAGATAAAACCACAAAGGAACCTCGTTATCAAATTAACCCCTGTCAGGCTAGAGAATTCACATCACTACAGGATACACATACGTATACAGAGCTTTTGGTCAACCAGTTCATCATATGAGCTTACACACGCACGCACGCACACACACACACAAATGCGCGCGCACACACACACATAAATGCGCGCGCACACACACACACACAGTCAACCATCTCACCTCAAGCCCATGGGGAGCACACGACTTCTCCATTAGCCTTATGCCATATCCACTACTTGCCCAAGGCACTCATCAATCCCCCCATCCCCCCAACCTATCCCCCCTCCCTAGCCCAAGGGGCTTAGCCCCCCTCTCCCGTCCTCCCCTATCCTCCTTGGAGTAATGGGGCACAAGATTTGGGGAGCGTATAAACACGTACACGTACATACAAGACCGACAAAACACGTGTTTCAGCAAATGTGTTCAGGTACCAAGCAGGAGGCGCCTAAGGACAAAGCATCACACAGGACTGTGCGAATACCTGTCCACAGGAGTGAGTGAATGCTTTTGTGTGTGTGTGTGTGTGTGTGTGTGTGTAAGAGAGAGAGTCTGTATGTGTGTGTACGAATATGAATGTGTATTTTTTATGCCGTCCGTGCGCAATCACCAAGTCAATTAATTGCAGGTCTTTGATTAATTCGCGAGTCTATTATCTCTCCGCATCTCGATGCTCATGTCCGGTCATGGCCGATGTGGAATCGAATGTAATATAACCCATTCCATTCGAGATTCAACCAAAACGACTTCCACTGTACTTTCAAGAAACAAACTTTATCTGTTCGCTTGTGTACAAGCAAAGGCAACCCAAGACTTCATAGTGAGGCTTGTGTACATCCTAAATAAATATTCCAACTGTCGCCAGCCGATTTTATTCAGCCAAAGGAAAACATCTTCCTCAGTGAGTCGATTTAAAACGTCACGGCTGATCCCTTGGTTGAGTTTTGCGACTTTGGTACTTATTCTATGTGTAGTTAAAGGCGATTTTTGTTCACCCGGGGGTCAATCTTCTCTGCAACCAGGGTTAAACACATCGACCCTATTTCGATCTATCTATTCTCTGAATTTAATGACTTCAGTATTGTGGCTGAAACCCGACGGTTTCATCAAGGGAAACCCTTTGATAGCGAAAGGACTTAAACGCGGTTATGCGGACGCATAATGGCGTGGCGCAATATATAATACATCTTGCATACACACACACACACACACACACACGGAATTCTGCATGGTCCTGTGCATGCACAAGCACAACTGGACCAAAATAATCCTGGCGTTTTATCTCACACTACCAAAAGCAAATTACTTTTTTTCTGGGACCACGAGATTAAGTCGCCAAGTCGTCGCGAAAAGTCTGTTGGTTACACGCGAATTAAGTCCGAGATAAGTCAACTGAGATGGTATGGATACGTGATGAGGATGGACATAGAAAGGTACCCTCTAAGTCAGCGGTTCCCAACCTTTTCTGGCTTGAGGCACCTTTGCCAAGCCTTTCAGAATCCCCCGGCACCCTTATTAGAAAATCTAAATTCTAGTTTGTCCGTATTTTGTTGATTCAACATCAGTGTAACAAAATTTTGTCCCTGGATGATGTGAAAATACTCATCTTTTTTACACTGATGCTGCTTTGATGAACAAAAATGGATGACAGAGAGAGTCGGTGATACGAAAATTATTTTTGCCCTGAATTATGGTGGCACCCTCAGTTGATCTCACGGCACTCTTTGGTGCCGCGGCACACAGTTTGGGAACCACTGCCCTGATGTATTACCTCTGGGCACCTAGAGGGACAAGGCCAAGAGGGAGACACAGGAATTGATGGAAGGATCGAAGGATGGAGTCGGAGAATCAATGGAAACGGGAGGAGAGACAATGGCGACAATAGAAGATGAAGAGAAGAGGTACAGAGATCGATGCCCAATGGAGAAACTTCGCGAAGCATCACAACAACTGACAGGGCGACTGCCCTACCTGGAGTCTGGTGGGAAGACTCGACTGAGTCAAGTCTGTTGTCTTAACTTATCTTAACTTATCTTAACTTATCTTGTTCTTTCCAGGTTTGTGGCTCGCCCGTCTTTGTGATGGTGTTTCGCATACACCTCTGTTAAAAGCAGATGGTTTAAAGAAAACTAAGTCGATGTGAAGAAATAGTACGACGACAACGCTGACGACTTTCCGATCACGTCAGATTCCGTTTAGCTTACCAGCCATCACAGTAACGCCATTCCAAAAACATTTTACCACAAATCCGCTTACCAAATTCAGGTAGGTCTCGACTTGGAGGCCGATACAGCAATCAGGAAGCAGAATTTATTTTCCCTAAGTCTAGGGAGTAGGGTAGGGACAAAGATGGAAAGGAGACAAAAAGTAACAAGGGGCAGGAAGACTGATTGAAGATTTCGTGGGTGTGGGGGACTATGGAAAGCAAAGAAAACACAAAATATGGAACAAAACATGGAAGGAAAAAGAGAAGGGCTTTATCACAAACGATTTGGGAGAAAAAACAACTAAGACTTTTCCCTTGTCTTTCTTTGCTTTGATGGAAGAGTCTTGATTTCATTGGCTCGGTGATATCTTTACGAATTTTATTCTGCCTAACCAATACTGCAACAGGTGACTTTGTTATATAAATATGTTAATCATCCACCGCCATTAAGGTTTCTTTTATAGTATTCAAGTGTAAGTATGTGCGAGTTATCTCTGTCTGTAGTTGTCCAAGGACAACAATAGAAGAGTATTTTGCTGGAGGCGTAAGAACCAATCAGACACTTGAGAAAGCAGTGACGTCATGTCGCGCGTATGTGTGGGAATATCGACAACGATCTAATACGGAAATGGATTGAAGGTAGGAGATTGAAGATAGACAAACAAATATTCGAAGAAAGCAAGGAAATAGGTAAGGAAGACAGGAGGGTAAGAAGGCAGGAGGAAAAGTACAGCGAAAGGTATTAAGAAAACAAGAGTGGTCATGAAAGAAAACGGTGAAAAAAAGAAGAAGGGGAAGAACAGACCTGGAATGAAGACGATCAGCCAGCTGCAAAGGCGAACGACAGTGGAATGTTAAGGAAATGCCCAATAAAATCCAAGGAAGATTTCTCCAACGAGGAAGAGCCGGGATATAAACGTTAAGCGAGGAAGAAGAAAAAAAAAACATAAAGCCAGAGAAGAGGACGGGAGACATAGACGAGAAGGGGCAAGGAGGAGAGAAAAAGGAGGAAAAGAACGAAGGAGGTGGAGTGAAAAAGAGATGATGAGGAGAGAGAGAAGGAAATGGAGAAAAATGATAAGAAAGAGAGGATTACGAGGAGGAAGAGAAGGAGTGTGTGGAGAGGGGACAGGAAAAAAAAGAGGGGAAATTGGCATAAAGGGAATCCGTATGAAAATGGAAGGAATAGAGATTTGCGGAAGATGGGAATGAAACAGGAGTGGAAGTGTGGAGACAGGGGAAGGATAAGAGGGAAAACGAGGAAAAGGGAAAGAGCGTATAGGCAAGGAAAAAAAGGCGATGGAAGGCGGAAAGGAGTCGAAATAAGGTGAAAGGAAAGGAGAAAGTATTGAGAGAGATGAGGAAAGAGACAAGCAAGGAATATAATGCATATATATATATATATATATATTATATATATATATATATATATATATATATATATATATATATAGAGAGAGAGAGAGAGAGAGAGAGAGAGAGAAGAGACAGACTATGAAGAGGTAATTGTACCAAAGGCACTGTATGGGACAGAAACATGGTATTTGAAAGAGACAAAGAGGAAAAGTTTAAATGTGTTTGAGATGAAATGTCTGAGAGTTATATGTTAAGGGTTACAAGGCTGGATAAAGCGAGAAACTCGGAGGTGAGGAGGAGAGCAGGGGTGGACAATGACATGGCAGATAGGGCTGATGAGAGTATTGGGATGGTATGGACACATGGAAAGAATGAGTGAAGAAAGATACTATAAAAGAGATGTAGAAGGCAGAGGTGGATGGAGTGAACTTCAGGGGACGACCGAGGATGAGGTGGATGGATAGGGGTGAAAAGGACGTTGAGCAGGATGTCTGTTGAGCAAAGAAGAGAGAAGGCAGGAGATAGGGGTGAGTGGAGAATGGCTGTGTATGGATGATGTTATGATGCAAGAAAGGGAGGAGATGGGGAGCAAGGAATGGCAAGTGTAGTTAAGTGATAGAGAGAAGGGAAGAGAAAGAGAGAGAGAGAGAGAGAGAGAGAGAGAGAGAGAGAGAGAGAGAGAGAGAGAGAGAGAGAGAGAGAGAGAGAGAGAGAGACAGAGAGGGAGAGAGAGAGAGAGAGTTACAGCTGAAGTGAATGAACCGTAAGGGAGTGGAAAAAACAATAAAAAGAAAACGGGAGGTGGGTTTAGATGTGAAATGCATAGAAGAGGATGAGAAGCGGGGGTCCCACTTGCATGAGGGACAAGACAGGACAGGGAGCGTGCGAGGCAGAGTTGCCGATTTGGAGTTTCCGGTTTCAGCCCAAGACAGAAGACAACGACGACGACGACGACGACGACGACGACGACAACGACGACAATTACGGCATTAACGCACATTAAGCAACTGTGCTTGGGAGGAAATCAGCCCTTCTATGAAAAGAGGAAGCCCACTTTCTTGGGTGATAGGGGTATATGAAGACCTTTCCAGACAATACAAGCTCAATTTTTTTTTTTTTCATGACTCAAAGTACCTTGATAAGGGAATATGAAGACCTTTCCAGACAATACAAGCTCAATTTCTTTTTTCTTTCATGACTCAAAGTACCTGAAAAGCTGCCCACAACGACACAATAAAGGCTCTCCTTCTCTTCTATTTGTGCTTGCAGTAAACCTAAACCTTTCAAAGTTGCGGCCCGATGGGGGCTCAAGATAAAACAAAAAAACCCAAACACACTTTCTTCTCCTTTATCTCGCCCTCAGGATGGATCACCCACGTCTCATTTGGTGAAGTGACGAGGCCGACAAATTTTCATCCGACAAAAGCCACCAACAACCACCACCACCACCACCACCAGCGGCCTCTGCAACCTCATTCGAATTCATCACTCCCGGTCACCCTGAACTCAACGACCCACAGGAAATAAAACGTCGAAAGATCAAAGGCGACTTCTTGTGCGATAAACAATCGCGTTTCCGAGTATACAAGGCCCGAGCGTCCTCTCTGACTCACGCAAGGATTTATGAATTCTTAATCCAGTGACATTGGGCATTGCCGTGTACTACAATCCACACATGCCAATGATAAGTGTCATCTCATGACGTCACGTGGTGTGAAGGCTCATTGGATTCATTCCCCAGTACAATGACGTCACCAGGAGTGTCATGCCGCGTGCTACAATCCCCACATGCCAATGATAAGTGTCATCTCATGACGTCACGTGGTGTGAAGGCTCATTGGACTCATTCTCCAGTACCATGACGTCACCAGGAGTGTCATGCCTTGTGCTACAATCCCCACATGCCAATGATAAGTGTCATCTCATGACGTCACGTGGTGTGAAGGCTCATTGGATTCTTTCTCCAGTAACATGACGTCACCAGGAGTGTCATGCCGCGTGCTACAATCCCCACATGCCAATGATAAGTGTCATCTCATGACGTCACGTGGTGTGAAGGCTCATTGGATTCTTTCCCCAGTACTATGACGTCACCAGGAGTGTCATGTCGTGTGCTGCAATCCACACATGCCAATGATAAGTGTCATCTCATGACGTCACGTGGTGTGAGGGCTCATTGGATTCATTCCCCAGTACCATGACGTCACCAGGAGTGTCATGCCGTGTACTACAATCCCCACATGCCAATGATAAGTGTCATCTCATGACGTCACGTGGTGTGAAGGCTCATTGGATTCATTCTCCAGTACTATGACGTCACCAGGAGTGTCATGCCGCGTGCTGCAATCCCCACATGCCAATGATAAGTGTCATCTCATGACGTCACGTGGTGTGAGGGCTCATTGGACTCATTCTCCAATATCATGACGTCACCTGGAGTGTCGTGTCGAGGACCACGCGCCCCCTCACCACCACTACCACCACCACCACCACCACTGTTACGGTATATTGGACCTAAGGCTGAGACGAAGGCCTTGCGCGCCCCACAAACAGGCCCATAAGTATTCCTCCTAAACTCAGGCGCGCCAAACCGCGGCGGGTCGATCCCCCCCCCCCCCCGGGGCCCCGCTTTTCATACCAAGCAGCAAGAAATGTGTCGCAATCACGCTGAAGGCCGTTTTTTTTTTTTTTTTTTTTTTGGGGGGGGGGGGGGGGAATAACCTGGATCTAGGAGCCCGATTTTTTTTTTTTTTTTTGGGGGGGGGCGAATAACCTGGATCCAAGAGCCTTATGAGACCGTCCCCCACAGGACCATTTGTCATGACTGTTTACTTTGGTGTTAGTGAAGGCCACACGCTATGTGGGATTCATGTAGTTAAATAGAAACCACAGCGGGGGTAAAAAGAGATATCTAAGGAGGAAAACTGAGGGGGTTGTAGAGGTTCAAAGAGACCAGCCTTTGTTCAATGGCGTATCTACGTGCCTCTGGTCCGTAGGGTTGTTGAAAAAAAATCCTTAAAATTTTGACTGCATAAAACCCGTGCAATTACTACCCGACACGGTGGATTCCCGTATACGCGAGTTAGTAAATACGTGCACATATTCTCTCTCTCTCTCTCTCTCAAACAAACAAATATGTTCCGACGACAGAAGGACTCTGACCCCCCCCCCCGTCTTGGAATATCCCGATCGTCGACCGAGACCCGAGAGAGAGAGAGAGAGAGAGAGAGAGAGAGAGAGAGAGAGAGAGAGAAAGTGTGGGGGGCATGCAAGTTGGATAACAACCTGCACTTCTTTGAGTATCACGACTTCTCCATCACAAGTTTGAGGGGTTACGTTACTTGTAACACTTCGAGAACTTCTTACCAGACCCGAAGCAGGCATGGTCACGTACTTCCAGGTGTGAGTACGTGTGTGTATGTGTGTGTGTGTGTGTGTGTGTGTGTGTGTGTGTGTGTGTGTGTGTGTGTGTGTGTGTGTGTGTGTGTGTGTGATTGTGTGTGGAAGGCAGAGGTGGAGGGGGTGAACATGAGGGGACGACCGAGGATGAGATGGATGGATGGGGTTAAAGGGGCGCTGAGCAAGAGGGGAATGTCTGTCGAGCAAGGAAGGAGGAAGGCAGCAGATAGGTGTGTGTGTGTGTGTGTGTGTGTGTGTGTGTGTGTGTGTGTGTGTGTGTGTGTGTGTGTGTGTGTGTGTGTGTGTGTGTGTGTGTGTGTGTGTGTGTGTGTGTGTGTGTGCGTGTGTGTGTGTGTGTACGTGTTTATGCGCGCGCGTCCTGCTTGCAAATGTACCTGCATGCATGTTCATACGCCTTTGTTCGTCGGGGCATGCGTGCATGTGTGTTTTTGTGTTGAAACTCGACTGCACGCGCCTGTGGCGGCAACATCAACTCGATTAGACGAGAGGTGCCCCGTCGGCCACACGTAATTAATGACTAAATGCAATAGAGACGCCGCAGTCGTAAAGATCGACATAAACACGCCGTTGTACCGCCCGACAGGCAAAGAGACAGCTAACGGCCACGGAACTACGAGACGGCTCCACAGATGATGTAGGTTGCCGGGGTTGGATGGAGTGAGCGTGTGACTGTGTGTGTGTGTGTGTGTGTGTGTGTGTGTGTGTGTGTGTGTGTGTGTGTGTGTGTGTGTGTGTGTGTGTGTGTGTGTGTGTATGTGTGTGTGAGAATGGAGAGAATGGCGATCTACATGCCAAAACGGCTTAGGTACTCTCACTTCCACCAACAACGATCGGGCAGAACATCGAAGACGGCAAAGACATGCGGCACATCAGGCAGAGGGCAACTTTCCCTGTGATACCTGCAGCCGTATATGCAAATCGAGAATCGGACTCCACAGCCATCAGCGAGTTCATCTGGCGTAATACCACTTCTTGGCATGGTGCAACGTCATCGTCGTCAGCGACGGACTACTATAAGCAAGCAAGCAAGTGTGTGTGTGTGTGTGTGTGTGTGTGTGTGTGTGTGTGTGTGTGTGTGTGTGTGTGTGTGTGTGTGTGTGTGTTGGAACTCTGACGTGCGTGTTAACATAGAAAACGTGATCTACGTGTACCTGAACATAATCCAATGCATCTTTCATTCTTTGGGGGTTACACGGGACGAAAAAACAAAAACGAGCAATAGTGCGTCAGGCTATCCTAGAGTGACAATTCTTCCTGTGGCCCATCATCCTGGGTTTACGATTCTTCGGTTGTTTAAGTTGATGACAATAAGCATAACCCTCATTCAACTTAACCTAACCTAATCTTTATTCCACTGTCGATATTCGGCGTACTGGGGTGACAAGAATTAATCTTCAGGTGGGATCTCATGGGGTGACGATTCTTCATGTGGGCGTTCTGGGGTGACAATTCTTCATGTGGGCGTTCTGGGGTGACAATTCTTCAGGTGGGATATCATGGGGTGACGATTCTTCATGCGTTCTGGGGTGACAATTCTTCACGTGGGCGTTCTGGGGTGACAATTCTTCAGGTGGGATCTCATGGGGGTGACGATTCTTCATGTGGGCGTTCTGGGGTGACAATTCTTCAGGTGGGATCTCGTGGGGGTGACTATTCTTCATGTGGGCGTTCTGGGGTGACAATTCTTCACGTGGGCGTTCTGGGGTGACAATTCTTTATGTCACCCCTGGCAGGGATCCGCTCCCTCAGACAAGAAAAAAAAAAAAATAAAAAAAAATAAAAAAAAAAACATCTGGCGACATTCTTGTAGGACGAAAACTGTCCACGTTGATGGGGTTTAGTCTTGCCGCCCTACAGTAAGTGTCACCACGTTTTTACAGAACTTTCTTCCTCTAAACTCCAATTTATCACAATTTTCTAAAATTCCCCCCTTTTATTCATGCTTTCTCGTCCTCCTCCCTCTCTGTTCCTCTTCTTTACTTTTTATCATCGGTCTCTTTTTCCGTTGTATATTCCTCTTCTTTCTCTTCCATTGTGAAACCATCTTTTCCTCCTCCTACAACCCCTCTTCTTTTAACCTTCGTTCTTCTTTTCCTCAATCTATTCTTCCTCCTCTCCTTCCTTCTCCTCCTCCTCTCCTTCCTTCTCCTCCTCCTCTTCCTCCTCTTACCTGCTCTCGCATTTCTCTTTCTGCAAAATCTCGTTTCTTTTACTCGGTTGGCCAATGACAAAACCAACCAATCTTTCTCTTCATCCTACTGTTCCCGCCGACCCAACTTTTTCTCTTCCTTGTAGTTTGTCATTCTCCTGTTTCGGCCTCTCCCGCTCTTCCTCCTCCTCCTCTCCCTCCTCCTCCTCCTCCTCCTCCTCGTCTTCGTCTGTCTTGGGCTGAAATCGGAAGCCCCGAATTGGCAACTCTGCCTCGCACGCTCCCTGTCCTGTCTTGTCCCTCATGCAAGTGGGACCCCCGCTTCCCATCCTCTTCTGTGCATTTCACATCTAAACCCACATCCCGTTTTCTTTTTAGTATTTTTTCCACTCCCTTACGGTTCATTCACCTCAGCTGTAACTCTCTCTCTCTTTCTCTCTCTCTCCTTCTCTCTCTCTCTCTCTCTCTATCCCTTACCTACACACGTTTTCTTTCACCTTCCAAATTCCTGTTCGTCATTCTACAATATTAATAATCACTTTTCTCATTATTTTTTTTCGATTACAATAATTCTTAATTTTTTCACAGCTGTTCACGACTAATAAACCTGTTCTGGCTTCCGCCAACCAATTCTATTCTGAAACTATCAGTTGTTTTAAGAAACGGTTGGACGAACTTATGGAAGGGGACGACAGGTGGTCATGGACATGGAACTGCCTAGTATAGGCCTTATGGTCTCTTGCAGTCTCCTTCATTCTTACGTTCTTATTCATTCTTAGGAAACTGCCCAACGAGATGGAGAAGCCGATTTCGATGATTAAAATCAAAACCTTTATTCTGGCTGCCGTCAAGTGATTTTATTCAACCAAGGCAGGCCGCGCAGTTACTCGCAATTTTCCTTCTCGTCTCCATCTTAACTTCTCTCGTTACCTTCCTCCACGGGGGAAATTGTCCTAAAGGGCAATTGCCCTAGGGGGCAATTGTCCTAGGGGGCAATTGTCCCAGGGGGCAATTATCCTAGGGGGCAATTGATTACGGGGGGCAATTATCCTCCGGGGGAAATTGTCCTGGAACCCTCCATTACGCCCTGACCCTCCACTTTGGCAGACTCTTCCAACTGCTCCTTCCGGTTCTTCGTCTCCCAAAACATCAAGAATTTTTACCAATTTTTACCTTTTTTTTCTCCTATTCATTCCAATTCAAGTCTGCAATATCACTTTAACTGGAAGCCACCCTCCTCCTCCTCCTCTTCCTCCTCCTCCCCTCTTCCTTCCTCATTCTTCGTTTCTCCTCTGCCTCCTCCCCCTCCCTTGCTCCTTCCTAAACCCTTGTTTCTCCTCCTCTTCCTCCTCCCTTCTTCCTTCCTTAGTCCTCATTTCTCCTACTCCTCCTCTTCTTCCTCCTCCTCCTCCTCCTCTCTTGCTCCTTCCTAAATCCTCGTTTCTCTTCCTCTTCCTCCTCCCCTCTTCTTTCCTAAATCGTTTCTCCCCCAACCTTCTCGCTCATCTACATGACCATCGCCACCTGTCTCACCATAACCTTGGCCAACACGAAGCCCATTGCCACCTCCAGTACCTCCTCCTCCTCCCCCTCCTCTTCCTCCAGCACACCCCACCTCC
>NC_134819.1:21711080-21726080 GCF_046742065.1 Oratosquilla oratoria
TCTTTTTTGAGTTTCTTTTCATGTCCTCGTGTGTGTGTGTGTGTGTGTGTGTGTGTGTGTGTGTGTGTGTGTGTGTGAGAGAGAGAGAGAGAGAGAGAGAGAGAGAGAGAGAGAGAGAGAGAGAGAGAGAGAGCGAGAGAGAGAGAGAGAGAGAGAGAGAGAGAGAGAGAGAGAGAGAGAGCAAGAGAGAGAGAGAGAGAGCAAGAGAGAGAGAGCAAGAGAGAGAGAGAGAGAGAGAGAGAGAGAGAGAGAGAGAGAGAGAGAGAGAGAGAGAGAGAGAGAGAGAGAGAGAGAGAGAGAGAGCGCCTTGCATCCTCACCCTGCCTCCAAGAAAGCACCACACAAAAGACAGTCTGACCAACATGGGCGGGAATCCAATTGAGGAAGAACCATCACGGGAAGAACCATGATGGATCTGACGCCAGAGGCATCCTTCACATCAATTTCTTTGTGGCTTTGCAGCTAATGAGAAGGAAGAGTGAAACAAAGACCTCTTTTAGACTCCCATACCATGTCACGGTGATACGCTTCCTCCAAATTAACTTGATGTAAAAACCCGCTACTTTCTCGTGTAGAGGCGAGAGGACCAATGAGAAGCTCTTTCGTAACTGGCGCCAGCCAATCACGAACGTCCGGGGTGTGAGGAAAGGAAACAACGACCTACGTGAGTATTTTAACTCAAATTGACTAATGAATTAAATGAAGTGGCCTTGCTATGGATGTGCTGTGTCTTGCGACACTGCTTCTGACCCAGGGCAGTGGGTGAGATGCAGGGATGACCCGTCATCCAGGAGGAGCCAAGATAAGAGGGAGGGAGGGGGGTTAATGGGAGTGGAATATATGGGAATGGAATGGGTGAAAGTGGATTTTATGACTTTGTTTTTTGGCTACCTCCCTTGTAAGGAAAAAAAAAAGCCTTTGGTATATGAATATATGTATGACTAATGGCACTCTGGCAAGGTGATAAGACGAAGAAGACATCTCTTCTTTTTTCAACATTTCACCCAATTCCAGCTCTACGAAGTGGCTAAGCCCTGATGCCTTCGTCGAAGCTTGATGGATCTAAGGCTGCTTGATGCCCTTTACTAATGCTAAGCGTTGGCTTTAGAGCAGGATTCGAACCGTCACCGTCTTGCATTTCGGCTACAAACGCTGGCGTTCTCAACCGCTCGGACACCGCGTTTCTCATGACTTGTAAATCGATCAAATCGGTGACCAACAAAAGCGTTCCGTTGAGAGGGGGTGGAGAGTCTGAAAGGTTTGTGAGTATTTAGTGATTACTTCTCCAACAGGAAGCTCGCTGGATGAGCGGGTTAGGACGCCATTACTTGCGGCGAAGGTCGAGGGGAAGGCGGTTCGAATCCTGCCACCGGCGAAGTCGAACCAAGGGCATGGTTCATTAAATTCCACGCTACAAAGCCCTCTGTGAGGGGTACTGTCCTAGCCTCCCGTTAGGGGGGAGTTTGTGACGTTAAAACATATCATCATCATCATCATCATCACTTCTTGAACAACGCCGGTGGTATAAAGAAGGAGACAGGAAGCGTCGTTTGAAGGACGATTGAAACAGGAAAACATAAAACAAAGAGCTAAACAACCTAACCCTTTCCAGGTGGACAACGATACTGCCGCATTCATCTACGAATAAAAACGAATCCAACCTACAAACAACAAAAACTGCATTCACCTTAGCATATTTTGTCTACAACGAACAGACTAGCAGACATTTATAGTTTGCGGACTTCCTGATTTTGCGGTTCATGCGGACCAGGCGCGAAGACATTAGGTTAGGTTAAGTTAGGTTAGGTTTAGGTTAGGTTAAGTTAGGTAGGTTAGGGTTGGGTTATATTAAGTTAGGTTAGGTTTAGGTTATGTTAAGTTAGGTAGGTTAGGGTTGGGTTATATTAAGTTAGGTAGGTTAGGTTAAGTTAGGTAGGTTAGGTTAGGTTAGGGTTAGGTTAGGTTCCGCGTGATCCGCAAATTCCTCAAGTCCGCAAATTATAAATGCCAAAGACACACACACCCCAACTCCCCGCCCACGAGAGTTGGAGTAACAACCCGCAGCGCAGCGATACTGAAATTATTTCAGCCCTGGGCGGGATTCGATCCCGGACCGCCGTAGTGGCAGGCGAAAACTCTAACCACCGCGCCACGAGGTGTGTGTGTGTGTGTGTGTGTGTGTGTGTGTGTGTGTGTGTGTGTGTGTGTGTGTGTGTGTGTGTGTGTGTGTGTATGTGTGTGTGTGAGTGTGCGTGTGTACGCGCAGGCGTGTATGAAGACTTACGCACACAACGCTCTACGCAAGTCTGTTCAGGCTGACGAATATAAATGTATTTGGAGAAGCTTACCCAATCCCATCTTTCACATTCTAAGCCAGCGTTTCTCAACCTTCTCACCCTTGCGTAACCTTTAAAATAAATTGCATGTCTCAAGAAACCCCTGCGCAAAAAAGAACACCATATCTTTCTCATTTTATTTTCATCGTAATAATAGGCTAGATAGGATGATGTCTATATTACATTATTACAATAACCTAGAATATGTCGCGCGTGTTGAATCATATTACGTATATGAAATTAGATAAGAAATCAAAAGTGCATTAGCTTATCTCACTTGTTCTCGCGGAACCCTTAAGGACCTTTTACGGAACCTTAGGGTTCCGGGGAACCCTATTCGAGAAACTCTGGTGTAAGCTAAGCTCCACAGTGAAAAAATAAACAAGAAGGAGGATGTTGTCATCAGACCCCAAGAGCCCAGAGAGCTTCGTCACGTCACATATATCCCGAAGCAACACGACCGTTTCGTTCTGACGACATGCCTCGTCACCCCCATGACGTCACACACGAGTGGCCGACGACAGATTCGCCTCCCTCTCCTTCCACTCGGTGAGAAGAGTGCTAAAGTGTCTGTATTCGCAGCCGGTAGCTTCTGGTTCCTGTCCTACGGGGCTACGAGAGGTGGGTACATGACAAAACCCAAACGGACAAAACCCCAATCTGCATAACAGACAAAACCCCAACAGGAAAATTGGGGGGAGGACATAACCTAACCTAACGTAACCTAAACTAACGTAACCTAACCTAACGTAACTTAACCTAACGTAACCTAACCTAACGTAACCTAACCTATTACCTGATTGGTGTTTTGTCCGTTGGGTTATTGTCCGTTCTCCATGAGAGCTACATTGCATAAAATAACTTCAACCATGGGCCACTCAGTAAACCGTATAATTTTAGGCTTCTGCTGCCATATACACGGTAATGAAAGAAATACATAACAATACAAAAAAAAATCCTTTCAATTTTCATAAAAACGGGGATAGCAGTCAAAACATACGCTCACACAAAATTTATCTAAAAGGCTCTGTGAAGGTAATCTTACGGGTGGCCGAAAGCAGTGGGTTCGAATCCTACACGCGACTGTCATAAAAATTATCACATACATACATATACCAAGGCTTTTTCCCCCTTACAAGGGGGGTAGCCAAAAAGAAAAGGGCATAAAATCATTCCCACCCATTCCATCCCTGAATACCCTCCACACCCCTCCACCCTCCCTCTTATCTTATCACACCTATCTATAACCTATTCGTCGACACTCCTCTCACCACCTCATTGATGAGGGGTCACCCCTAAGCACGCCACACAGTTTGGGCCTAAGCCAATGCAGCGAGACACAACACCTCAACAGCTGGAGTTGATTTATCTCTACCGATTAATTACCCGTCGACCCGGACCCTCATCCTCTAAAAAAAGTTCCGAAGCAGACGAGAATAGCCCTTCATGCCGCGTCATTTTGTCCATATGTTCCCTTAGGACACATGACAACCCCCCCACACCAACGGACAAAATCCCCAATATGTATAGCACACAAAAACCCAACTAACAAAAAACCCAATCTGCATAACATGAAAAAAGGACAAAATCCCAATCTGCATAGCTGACAAAATCCCAACAGGAAAATTGGGGGTGGGGGGAAGGACATAACCTAACCTAATCTAACCTAACCGATTGGGTTTTTGTCCCTTGGGATATTGTCCCTTCAACATTCCCTTTTACCCTCCATCCACTCCTGCCTTTTGCACACTTTCTTCAGTGCTTGACACCAAATGATCCTTTCACCTATTCTACCCACCTCATCCTTGATCTTCCTCTCAAATGACCTAAATCATTTTCTGTTTTCCACACTCATTCTTTCCACACACCCAAAACATTCAGTGTTAGTATATACAAATTATTCTTAATATTTTCTCATTTTTTCGCAACGAAGCCCAACATAACCTAATTCATTTCCAGGTTCCTTCCTCCTAGTACTACAAAAATTGGACAGGATGTTTTTGGGGCTCAACTTAGATTGCCCCCAAGCCTTCGTACAAAACGAAGGAATGGGCAGGAACATTCCGTCAAGTTATTTCTGTCTTCGTTACCTCATTTCTAAAAATAATATACAACGAAAAGTGCAATGGAGGTGTGACCGTCCAACCCATGCGTTCACAAAAAAAAAAAAAAAAAAAAAAAAGAACACCGACTAACTTAACCCAAGTCACGCGTAAACCACATTCATCTGGTGAGGAAAATATAATAATCTGGTTATAAGACCCGGCAATAGGTTCTGTTATCATGGCACATTCTTCCCCGGTAACGCCCAACATTTCCCAGACGGTCGATTACCCACCTCCTCCTCCTCCTCCTCCTCCCCTCCACTTCCCTCACCTTACCCCATTTCCTACGCCTCCTCCTCCTCCTTCTCCTCCTCTTCCTCTTCCGTCATGCTGACGTAGCCTCCCTTCAGTGACGTCTATGGAGGCAATACTTTTCTTATAGGAACGGGAGAGGTCGGATGGAGAAAAAAGAAGAAGAAGAAGAAGAAGAAGAAGTCGAAGAAGAAGAAGAAGTCAAAGAAGAAATCGAAGAAGAAGAAATCGAAGAAGAAGAAGAAGAAGAAGAAGAAGAAGAAGAAGAAGAAGATGAAGAAGAAGATGAAGAAGAAGATGAAGAAGAAGAAGACAGCTACTGTCTTCCTATTCGGCTGATTCCTCCCCCCCCCCCACGCCTCCCTATCAGTGTCACCTTCTACCGGACACTCGTCTATCTCTCTCCCTCTCTCCACCTCCACCTACTTCTCCCACTTTCTCCCTCCATATATGTTTCTTTCAGCCGCGCGACTCAAAATTCAAAAGGAAAATTGAGTCTCCTCTCCGGGGACGCCGGGTCCTCTTGCAAACGGCGACGACATCCATTCCGCTCAAGAGGCGAGCGATATGGAAACGGGATCAGGTCCTTCGTGTTGCTGCCGAGCTCGATGACGATGGAGTCTCCCGAAGTTCGGACGAAGTGAGCAAGTGCCGGCTGTTGCTGCTGCTGCTGCTTCTTCTTCTTCTTCTTCTTGACCCGCTTTGAAGATCCCGCCGGCTATGTATACTTAATACGTCAGCAGTCTCGTACTTCCTCCCATCAACATTTCAAGTCCCTTCCTTGTCCCTCTCCCACCACTCACCCTCTCTCTCTCTCTCTGTGTGTGTGTGTGTGTGTGTGTGTGTGTGTGTGTGTGTGTGTGTGTGTGTGTGTGTGTGTGTGTGTGTGTGTGTGTGTGTGTGTGTGTATGTGTGGTGTGTGTGTGTGTGAAGAGAGACAGAGAGAGAGAGAGAGAGAGAGAGAGAGAGAGAGAGAGAGAGAGAGAGAGAGAGAGAGAGAGAGAGAGAGAGAGAGAGAGAGAGAGAGAGAGAGAGAGAGAGAGAAAGGGAGTTAGAGAGAGTGTTAGAGAGAGGGAAAGTTAGAGAGTTAGTGAGAGTGAGTTGGAGAGAAAGAGAGAAAGAGAGAGAGAGAAAGAGTGAGAGAGAGAAAGAAGTGCGAAGCTAAAGAAGGAAAGAATGAATGAAAGAATGAATGAATGAATGAATGAATGAATGAATGGGGGGATAAAATGAAAAGAACTGAACAAACCAAAAGATCGCGCGAGGCTGAACAAGACCCACATCCAATTACTACGAGGAAAAAACATCGTATATTTACGATCGGGAAGCCATTTGAAGCGTAACTTGAGTGGGTACGCGGTTCTCAAAGACACACTTGACCGAAACTATCATCATAATACTAATAATAATGATTGATTGATTGGTTGCTATGGTTTAACGTCACAAACTCCCCCCGTATCGGAAGGCTAGGACGGTACGCCTCATAGAGGGCTTTGTAGCGTGGAATTTAATGAACCATGCCCTTGGTTCAACTTCGCCGGTGGCAGGATTCGAACCGCCATCCCCTCGACCATAGCCGCAAGTAACGACGCCCTAACCCGCTCAGTCAGCAAGCTACCTAATAATAATAATAACGAAAAAACAACAACAACGAATCAATACAGAAAATGCAATTCATAATAAATGATAAGTTACAACAGAAAGTATATTATAATAAATCCAATAACAACAATGGTATAATATCACGAACGTAATTCTCTTCCTTTCGGCACAGAATAACAAGCCAATTATTATTGTACATGTTTGGATGAACATGTAATACGTGTAATACAGTACAAAAACGTACGTACGAAAATGGTTCAAACAGGCTACGGCAAATGGTAGTAAAAGTAACTAAAGATTAATTTAATTAATCATATTCGTATCGAGTGATGCTTTCCTTCTTGGATGTCGTCAGGGGATTTTATTCATCCCCGTCATATTCCCCCCATCACAGCAATGCTTATCTTGATAGCGCAATGGGTTAAGTCAATGGTCACTTGTTACGTGTGAGCGGAGGTTCGAGTACTTCGCTTGACCACGTATCAATTTCTGCATGTATGCTTCTGTCGAGTTCCTCGACGTTGATGGCTTATAAAGTGCAATGTGGTTGTTAAAATGTATCTCTAATCACTGGGACCCATTCAGTGTTGTGTGTGTGTGTGTGTGTGTGTGTGTGTGTGTATATATATATATATATATATATATATATATATATATATATATATATATATATGTACATACAGTATATATATAACCTCGTATGACTCAAAAAAGATATATGAAAAAACAAAGTTCCTGGAAAACTAACCCAGGCTTGCTTAGCAATGTAATTTTTTTTTTCGCAAATGAAAATTGACAGCGAGTTTCAGTGAACGATTAATAGAATTATATTTCAAATTCTTTCGTTGCGCTTGCTTTTGTTTTCCTTCGGTTGACTAAAATCCCCTGGCGGCGTGTAAGTCATGAATAACAGTAAAGATGTTAATCAAAACGAGTTTAACATTTTCAAAATGGATTAAATTACAAGAACATTACCAAAGGTCACTGGCCTTCTGTTCGAATTGAAATATTAACTTTAACATTTTAAAAGTCAAGTACTACGATCTTGTTACATTTGAACAATCTCATAATACAAAAAAAGACACACACGTACTGTTCTAGATTAAAAATATATCTTTTCTTTTAGAATTAAGTATAAATATATATTTTCTTTTGGAATTAAGTACTTGGGAACGCTGGGGTTCTCAACTCGTATCCTCTAAGTGCTCCTTAATTTATGTACTTCTGTTTCTTTGCCTCCTGACTATCACTTCAAGAGTGAATCATATCAACTTTCATCTAATAACTACTACTAGTTTCCGGTTTGTAGGATCCCTTGGAAACATCTATGCCTCCCACAGAAGGGTCCACGCCCCCTTCCCTTCGGTTAAAAACACTTTAGAGAAAAGTTTATTCATACAAATTAAAAACAAATAGAAAAACAACAAAACGTGAATTTTGCGTTCGCGATAAAGCTAAAGTGTAACTGATGCACTCTCTACGACTGCAACCAACATAGTTGCATCCCGTTGGCCATAAATCATTGAGAATCTGCCCAAACTGTCTACTCTGTAAATGGCAAACCAGCTGTGCAAATTTCAAAACCAGCTGAAGCGGCAACAGCTACACAGGCGGCACGTCAGCTGCCCAAATCATGTGCAGAGGGAAAAAAAAAAAAAAATGGCGGAAACCAGTTACTGAAAGTAGAGTTCAGCTGAGCCAATAACAGCTAAGGACGAGTATCCAAACTACATCCCTTATCCCAGATGTGCAGATCGCGAAATTAATTTCCTTGTCAAACAACAGGGACCATCCATTCGATTTTTGTCGAACACAGAAGTTACATCCGGTCAAGTAACGATTTTGATGAAGTTTTGCAACACAGAACAAGCTTAACTCGTGTCCAATAACTGCCTTATCCAAATCCTTTCGATAATACAGACACGTTTTCGTAACGACTTCTTCAGCCCTTGCATTGTCCTCAGAATCCTTCACCATGTCATCCAAGCGTCAAGAGAATTCAAAGCTAAAAGATAATGATTTCGTAATCTAATGTAACGTACATACACACACACACACAAACGGGACCCCACCATCGTAGCTCTATTCTTATACATTACTTAGGTAAAAAAATATCAGTAAATAGAAAATAAAATGAAAATGATCCCACTCACTCTCTCTCTCTCTCTCTCACACACACACAGACAGACAGACACACACACACACACACACAGACGGGACCTCACTAAAGTAGCTCTATTCTTATACATTAATTAGGTAAAAATATCAGTAAATAGAAAATAAAATAAAAAATAAACACACACACACACACACACACACACACACACACAGACATCGCCGAAACGCTGCCATCGCAACAGAATCTACTGAGCTGTGTGTGGCCGGCGTCGACCGCCGAGACACCATCTGAAAAGTGAGACCATTTCCTGAGTTCTAATCTTAATCCACACACACTTACACGCACGCACACACACACACACACACACACACACACACACACACACGATAATTGCAGAGTCTTTGGCATAAATCTTAAAGTCTGAGACGCAGAGTTTCTAATTCCGAGAACAGAGTCGTTTTGCTAGTGACCGAGGGGGGGAAGGGGGGAGAGGGAGGAAAAGAGGGAGGGGTAAGGGAAGGGGGAGAGGGAGAGGAAGGGGAGGGGAAGGGGGAGAGGAAGGGGAGGGGAAGGGGGAGAGGAAGGGGAGGGGGAGGGGGAGGGGGAGGGGGGAGGGAGAAAAGAAAAAAGAGGGGAAAGAGGAAGACATGGACAAGAGGAAAGGTACTGGTGAAGGGGTGGGATAGTGTGTGTGTGTCTGTGTGTGTGTGTGTGTGTGTGTGTGTGTGTGTGTGTGTGTGTGTGTGTGTGTGTGTGTGTGAGAGAGAGAGAGAGAGAGAGAGAGAGAGAGAGAGAGAGAGAGAGAGAGAGAGAGAGAGAGAGAGAGAGAGAGAGAGAGAGATGGTGCAGGTAAATTCTTGGGGGGGGGGTTTGGTGGGGGGAAGATCCACAGACGAATATGAAAGAGATGATGTTAAAGAAAAGAAACGGAAATGGCGTTGGAGAAAACACAGATAATGTGGTCCGAAGAAAAAGAAGAAGAAGAAGAAGAAGAAGAAGAAGAAAAAGAAGAAGAAAAACAGCAAAGGCAGAAAAAGACAGATAGAAAGAAGAAAAAGAGACGAAAGTGAAAAGAGAGAGGTTGGGGAAGAGCGAAAAAAACGAAAAAGAAAAGGGAAAGGAATAGTGAACTTGAAAACGGAAAGGAATAGTGAACTTGAAAACGGAAAGGTGGCGAGAGAAGGGAAATGAAGAGAATAGGAGAGGGGAGCCCACTTTCTCTCTCTCTCTCTCTCTCTCAAGAAAAAAAAAAAAAAAAAAAAAAGGAGGAATGGAGGTCTTTCCTTTTGTGACATTCCTGCCGCCACCGTTTCTCTGAAGAGAGGCTGACACGTGCTGTCACAGTCAGCACCGTAATTTGGCTGTCACTTCAGGGCATCCCTCGCTCCGTTTTCTATGCCCACCCGGCAGCAGGCTCCTCCATCCCATGGGCAAGAAGCGTTAATAAACAAATATTTGTTGAAAGTCGTGTATTCCCAGTGTCACATTATATAATTTCACTAAACAACCTTTTCCTATGAGTCATCCAATAAATGGTTTTCAGATATGCCACATTGTTAATTCTGGTTGATTTAATAAATATACATATACACACACACGTACATATATGCACGTACTCACACACACACACATACATTATATTATATATATATATATACACATACATACACACACAAATTTGCAGAAATCACACATATATATATATACAGTATACATAAATATATACACACTTATGTCTACATATAAACTCCAGTTTTCTTAAACCAACTCGAATACCGCAATATATCATCCAAGTGGAGTGCTTAATTATTTTTTCTGTTGAAACGAGGCTAGAGTACCACTCGAGTTATCGCAAGAGATACCATTATGCTGCTTGCAGAGTAACGACTATTACAGAATATAACTCTCCCCATGTTTCTACTTTCGTCTCTCTCCTTTTTTCGACAAGAGGAATAATTCGTAATTTCGAAATAATGACTCGTTTATCAAAAAAATCGATGGGGAAGAGGAGAGGGTGAAGACGGGGAGATGGGTGAGGGGAGGTAGGGAGAGATGGGTGGAGACGGGGAGATGGGTGGAGGAGACGGGGAGATGGGTGAGGGGGAGATAGGGAGAGATGGGTGGAGGAGACGGGGAGATGGGTGAGGGGGAGAAAGGGAGAGATGGGTGGAGGAGACGGGGAGATGGGTGAGGGGGAGAAAGGGAGAGATGGGTCGAGGAGACGGGGAGATGGGTGAGGGGGAGATATGGAGAGATGGGTGGAAGAGACGGAGAGATAGGTGAGGGGGAGAAAGGGAGAGATGGGTGGAGGAGACGGGGAGATGGGTGAGGGGGAGAAAGGGAGAGGTGGGTGGAGGAGGAGACAGGGAGATGGGTGACGGGAGAGAGTGAGAGGTGGGTGGAGGAGAGGGTGAGGAAGGGGAGAGGAAGACAGAGGAAGGAGGGGGTGGTTAAGGGGGTGAAGGGGTAAGAAAGGAAGGGAGATAGTAAATAGTTAGACAGGAAAAATGCTGTAATGCCTGCCATTTATTTTATATTATTTGTTTATTTGTTTGTTATTATTTGTCTGTTTGTTTATTATCATTTGCTTGGTTTTCATTTATTGTTATTTATCTGTCAATTTATTATTGTTTACTGTTTATCTGTTTATTATTTAACTATACCTATACATTTATTCATTGTATTTATTATTATTTATATTGTTATAATTTTCATTTATTTATTTATCATTACTATAATTTTTTCGCATCCGATCTAGTTATGGACCAAAAGGTCTCCTGTCGGTATGCTCCTCCTTTGTAATCCTTTGTAAAATAAAAATCAGTAGAGGATGGGGGATGAGTGAGGGGAAAGGAAGGGAGAAGAGGGGAGAGGGGAACTGAGACAAGGAAACGAGGGTAAATGGGGAAACTGGAGGCGGAAGAGGGCAGGGAGGGAAAGGTAAGGGAGGGGAGGGAAGGGACGGACGGACGGAGGGACGGAGGGAGGGAGGGAGGGAAGGGAGAGAAAAGGAAAGGGAAGAGAGGGAGAGAGGGAGAGGAAGAAACGGAGCATGGGGAAAGAGGAAGAGGGAAAGGAAAGAGGGAAGTGAGAAGGGGGGAAGGGGAGTTGAAGGAAGAGAGAGGGGAGAAAGAGATAGAGAGGAGAGGGAGAGAGAGTGTCAGAGAGAGAGAAGGAGGGAGGGAGGAAGGGGAGTAGAGGGGAGAGAGAGATGGAGAGGAGGGAAAGAGTAGCATAAAGAGGAAGAGAGAGAGGAAGGGGAGTAGAGGGAAAAAGATATAGAGAGGAGGGGGAGAGAGAGAGAGAGTGGCATGAAGAGGAATAGAAGAAGTGAGAGAAGGAGGAGGGGAAGGACAGGGAGAGGGAGGAAGGGAGGGAGGGGAGAGGGAGAGAGAGAGAGAGAGAGAGAGAGAGAGACAGAGAGAAAGAGTACATAAATGCAGGTGATAACACAAATAAAACGACACTTAAATTCCTCCCATCGTTGTATGAAATAAGGGGGTTTTGGCAAATACATTCCGACCTCCAATCACCCCCCAATACCCATTCATTGTTCCCCATTTGTCAAAAATGGGTCCCGACCCCACTACGGGTGACGTCAATGCCCTCACGTGTGGGGGGGCCGTGCCGATTACCCTCTCCCAGGCCGATTACGGGGGAACAGATTCCATCTGTTGACATATTGGCCGGTTCTGATTGCACTGCCCGATTTAAGTACCAAAAAATGACAAACCTGCTACTCGTCTGTCACGCTGAAACATTATTCACAGGGGTCCATGTTGAAAAAAAAAGAACAAATATCATTATTATTATTAATAATTATAATAATCATAATAAGAATAAGAATAATAATAATAATAATAATAATAATAACAATATTAATAATAATGATGAAATAATGGAATAATGGAATAATAATTAAATGATAATGATGATAATGATGATTATGAGGATGATAACAATAATAACAAAAACAATAAACAATAACACTGATAACAACAATAATTATTGTTATCAGTATAATCTCTCACCATCACACTCCGTTAGTTACGGCAATTCGCTGGGGGGGGGGGGAATGGGGGGATTTTCAGTCCGATATTTACCAATAATGATAATGATAAACGGGAAATAAACGAACGCCAATGACGACACAAATCGCTCCAGCCGTCAGTCGTCGCCAGCCATCGGCTGACACCAGCGAACGTCCAACAGAAACGGCGACAGCGCTGACAAATCGTAGGTCGTCGCTGACACAAAACGTCAGCGAAGCTGAGGACATCACAGAGGTAATTACTGATGCGAACAACGCGATGATTTACAGTACTGAAATCGTGTCCAGCCAAGACTTAATGGGTCATTACAGAACCGGTCTATTCTTCGGGAAACAAAACAGTCTTTGTAACTTCACCATGGTTTGGTATCGTGACAAATGTCTGTGCAACTTTAAGGGTGTATATGAGGAACAAACACAGCAATGCACCTAATCATTTCACCCAAAACACGAACGGGCACATAATACAAATGATATAAGTATGTTCCTGAACAATAGTTTGGTTAAGATAAAAACGATGGTGATACAAGTATGATACAAGACGGACGGTAATGAAATTAAGGACGACGGTGTTACGAAATTTGACGTTGGAGATTTACATCTACGATCAATAACGAAACAACTAATAGAGTAATAACAGTTATAACGAAAGTGAGAGGCAACAAGCCTTGAACGTGACAATGAATTGGGTAAGTAATCGGTTATCATACAAACTGGTTTTTAAGATCGATCTTTGGGTTTTATAATGGTTGGACTCCATCGATTTTATTTTCTTTCGGCAAAAGGGAGAACTTCTGTAAAAAAAAAAAAAAAAAAAAGCGATATAAAAACTTCATTCCTGATGCCGACCTGTGATCTCATTCACCTAAGACAGCCAAAGAATGATCTACTTCACCCGAAGCATTAAAAAAAGGAAAAACGAAAAGAAAAAAATCTGTGCTTCACACGATTCCTGTGACCAACTTGACAGATCGACAAAGAACCTCTTTCCGATCTCTCTCCATCCTTCACTCGAGAGATACCCGAGACAGCCCCCCCACCCCCCCCCAGGGGGAGTTTTCCCTCCCCCCTTCCCCCACCCCTCCATCAACAGGGAGAAGGGCTCGCGGGGCACGCTTACGAAGAAGCCCTATCCAACTTCGGAACGTCATGGCTGTCTAGCAGACACGCCGTTTAAGTCCGTTCGTCAGACACCATGACTAATTGACAAAGCGAAGTATTCCTCTCTCTCTCTCTCTCTCTCTCTCTCTCTCTCTCTCTCTCTCTCACACACACACACACACACACACACACACACACACATACACACACACACAAACGAGTCTAGCCAAGTTTGACCAACGGCTGAGACAGAATCCATGAGCGTACTTCTTATCCTGTTTTACAATCAAATGAATAAAATTAAGTAAATACACATACACACACTCACACACACACACACACACACACACACACACACACTCACACAAACGAATCTTAAGCCAAGTTTGACCAACGGCAGAAGACGGGAATCCATGATCATACTTCTTATCTTGTTGTACAATCACATGAATAAAATTAAGTAAACACACACACACACACACACACACACACACACACACACACACACACGAATCTTAAGCCAAGTTTGACCAACGACAGAAGACGGGAATCCATGACCATACTTCTTATCCTGTTTTACAATCACACGAATAAAATTAGGTAAAAACACACATACACGCGCGCGCTCGCACAAAAGGCGAATATCCCTCTAGTCTGAACAAACCGTCCTGCTATCATGTAAAAAGCAGCTCTTGTCTCCTTTATGGTGAACATTTGCCAAAATTGTTGCGATGGTTTGGTCACTCGCGTTGGCGGCGCCATCATACGACGCGAGGCCGGAAGACGTTTCGTCGTCGATTGACTTGACCAGATTTTGACCCGTTCCAGGACTTGGGCTCTTTCTAACTGGGGACATTCAAGAGGACACTGCTACCTCCTCCTCTTCCTCCTCCTCCTCTTGTTTCTCCTCGTCCTCCTCCTCCTCCTGTTGCTCCACATCCTCCTCTTCCTCCTCCCATTCCTTCTCCTGTTCCTCCTCCTCCTCTTCTTCCTCCTCCCGTTCCTTCTGTTCCTCCTCCTCCTCTTCTTCCTCCTCCCGTTCCTTCTGTTCCTCCTCCTCCTCCTCCCCATACACAGGCACTTTGAAACGATCTTCTACTCCTCGTTGCTTTTTCAGGAACGGTCTTCCGCGGGTATTTTATTGTCATATATTTTTTCAGCTCTCTGGCATATGGACATGAACAAAAATAACAGATCACATCGTTCAATGTTCTGAAGATGCATAGGTAAATAATCTATCATTTGAGAAGTGTATTAATATAGTGTAACAAATCTCGATCAGAGAGAGAGAGAGAGAGAGAGAGAGAGAGAGAGAGAGAGAGAGAGAGAGAGAGAGAGAGAGAGAGAGAGAGAGAGAGAGAGAGAGAGAGAGAAACTGAGACAAATTATCCGCACCCCACCCCCCCAGTGGATGTCGTAATCTCCCTTTCGAAA
>NC_134819.1:21731080-21733580 GCF_046742065.1 Oratosquilla oratoria
GAGGAACTGGAGAAACAAGAGGAGGAAGAAAAGGAATAAAAGGAGGAGCGGGAGGGAAGGAGGGGGAGTAGGAGAAGGCAGGAGGAAAAGGAGGAAGAAGAGGAGGGAGGAGGAAGAGAAGGAGGAAGAGGTGGAGGAGGAGGATGACGTAGATGAGGAGGAGGAGGTGGAGGAGTGTGACGAAGAGGATGACGTGGATGAGAAGGATGAAGAGGAGGAATAGGAAAAGAGGAAGTAAGGAGAGGAAGAGTAGGAGAGGAAGAGTAGGAGGAGGAGTAGGAGGAGGAGGAGGAGGAGGAATAGGAGGAGGAATAGAGGGAGGAAGAGGAGGAAGAGGGGGAGGAGGAGGAGGAGGGGGAAGAGGAGGAGGAGGAATAGGAGGAGTAGGGGAAGGAGGAAATGCGGGGGGCCTTGAATGCAGAGGCGGAGATGATGTTGACAAGTCTTGATGGTAGATGGTCGTGACAAAGCTAATGCGCAAGTGATAATGGATATGGCGGCGGTGTCTGGGCCGGTGTGAGAGGAGAACAAGGGTGTCAGAAGAGAATGACACCATCAACGCGGCGGCAAACATCAAATATTCTATTCTGGCTTCAATCATCTCGGCCCTCTTGAGTCCAAGGCGACTCAAACCAGCTGACGCTAACCAGAATAGAATTAATGTAATACGGCACTTTGTCAACCCTTTGAATACGATGATGGCTACGTAGGCGTCATGAAAGCTTGATGGGTATTTGAGGATCACGGAGTTATCGTCCTGATTATATTTATTTTGGGGTTGTAGCTGAGTGATCCCAATATTCTGTGAACTGGCTGGATCATATATTCTGTGGTTATTAATATTCAGAGTGAAAGAGAACGAGGAATACTGCTGGAACTTTATATTTCATGACGTGAGTGTTGTGTTGTATCATCGAATCATCGTACATTAGGCAGCTGATGCTGCCCACGAGAATATGACTCGTGGAGTGATGCGAGTGGATGCAAGCCAAACCCCAGAGCCTTTGGTCTGGTTGGTATTTAGATAAACACCTAAGCAAGATGCTGTAATGATTATAATCTATTTTATAGTATTTGTTTTTGTTTTGTCATCATTTATGTATTTTATTCGTTATTTACATTATTATAGTTTTTATTTATTAACTTATTATTATTATGATTTTTCTCGCATCCGACCTAGATTTTCATTTATCATTAGTTATATGTTAATTTATTATTATCTACTATTTACCTGCTTGTTTACTATGTAACTATACCTATGCATTTATTTATGTATTTCATTTGTTATTTACATTATTATAGTTTTTATTTATTAACTTATTATTTTTTTTTTCGCATCCGACCTAGATATGGACCAAAAGGTCTCCTGTCGGCATGCTCCGCCTTTGTAATCCTTTGTATTAGAGGTTTTCTGTCTGCTCAGGTCATCTTTTGAAATGTATTCATTAATTACCCGCCTCCTCTCCTCCATGCCCTCTCACCTGAGTCATGTGACATGATGACAGTCTTTACAGAATTTATACTGGATGAGGGTAGACACACTATTATTCGTTTAATTAAGGTCCTTACCCTTAAGGGACAAGAAACTCAAGGTATTGGTCATCTTTCTTCTTTCTCTCTTTCCTTCCCTCTCCTTTCTTCTCCCCTTATTCCTTTCCTCCCTCTCCTTTCTTCTCCCCTTCTTCCTTTCTTCCTCCTTTCCTTTCCTCTTCCTCTCCTTTCTTCTCCCGTTCTTCCTTTCCTCCTCCTTTTCTTTCCTCTTCCTCTCCTTTCTTCTCCCCTTCTTCCTTTCCTTCTTCTCCTTTCTTCCTTTCCTTCTCCTTTTCTTTCCTCTTCCTCTCCTTTCTTCTCCCCTTCTTCCTTTCCTCCTCCTTACTTTCCTCTTCCTCTCCTTTCTTCTCCCCTTCTTCCTTTCCTTCCTCTACTTTCTTCTCCCCTTCTTCCTTTCCTCCTCCTTTCCTTTCCTCTTCCTCTCCTTTCTTCTCCCATTCTTCCTTTCCTCCTCCTTTCCTCTCCTTTCTTCTCCCCTTCTTCCTTTCCTTTCCTCTTCCTCACCTTTCTTCTCCCCTTCTTCCTTTCCTTCCCGTACTTCCTCTAGAGGAGTCCTGGAATCGCTCCAGTACTTGAGACTCGTTCTTGTCTGACAGAGACCACACCCAACGCTGAGGGTGGTCCCCTTCGATCGAGACTCTGTTCCAGCGGAAAGTAACTTCCTCAACTGAGTCAAGTAATTCCAGTTTTGTCAAAACATACTCCTCTGGAGTCCAGCACCTTGACGAGGGCCCTGACTGACTCCACAGCTCGATTGGGCCTCTAAGTGCTGTCGACCTCAACAAGATGTGGGCGGAGACGCCATGAGGAGGAGAAAGAAGAAGAGGAAGAGTGGAGGAGTGGGGCGATGAGGGAGAGGAGACGGAGAAGGGGAAGATGAAGAAGGATGAAAAGGAGAGGGATGAGGAGAGAGGAAGGGAGTGAGGAGGAGACAGGCTATATACTCGTA
>NC_134819.1:21741080-21746080 GCF_046742065.1 Oratosquilla oratoria
AAAATGTCACACGAAAAGCATGACGTCACACGAAAAGCATGACGTCACACGAAAGCATGACGTCACGCGAAAAGAATGACGTCACGCGAAAAGAATGACGTCACACGAAAAGAATGACGTCACACGAAAAGAATGACGTCACCCAAGTTGGGGGGGGGAAACTGACGCACTGGGATTATCATTATTTATCAATTTATTTGTCTGTTTATCTATTTATTTACTCTATTTATCTACTTTATTTATCTACTTTATTGATCTATTCATCTACTTTATTTTGTGCTGAATGACGGGATGCACACTCGCAACCGTGATATTTTTGTTTGGGTTGTGATATTTCGGGCGAGAAAACAGACCCATGAACCTCTGCTAGCCACGATGGGCGAGCCTGGAGGGTTGAGTAGGTGGTTACACTGCTTATGGCAACCCTCGACTTCCTATTTTCCCTCCTCGTCATATTTTTCCCTATACGTCAGACGGCGAAGACAGAAATCGTGTTCTTTTACCCTTGACAGACTTCATTAGCCAAAGAAAACAACACGCGGGGTTGGACATCTGAAGTTTCTGTAACACAACGAGAAAGACGTTTGGGCTGAGACAACCTTGGGCGGGAACTCAAAGACTCACAGCAGACGACGAAGATGTTAATAGGAGAAGGAAGGATTTACGAAAGATGCGGTGCAGAAGTAGCACGTTTGGTGTGGCAGGTCCTTCCCGATCCGAGCGAAATCGGTTGGTATTACTGAGTTCCGGTTGGCAGCACTGAGCTCCGGTTGGTAGCACCGAGTTACGGTTGGTAGCACTGAGTTACGGTTGGTAATCGTGACCGTCTCTTTGATGAATGCAACAACACGTGCGGTTTCATTACTTATAATCAGTGTATCATATTTTAATTTTAGTAGCTGATTTCTTTTATCTCTTATATCGCAGAGAGAGAGAGAGAGAGAGAGAGAGAGAGAGAGAGAGAGAGAGAACTCGACCAAATGTATCAAAAAACTTGTTGAGACATCCAGGGTTGCTACACGATTTCACCCAAACACTGAAGAAACATCAATTACTCTTAAACTCAACAAGACCTTGGACGAGTGTAACACTGCGAAAACACTTTGTCCTGTGAATAAAAAGAAACACATTAACCTTCTTGAATCCGGCTGTGGTACAGGAATGCACAGCTGCCAACCGCCAGGGGGTGGTCAAAGAAGCGGGTTCGAATCCTCCTGGTCATGGCACAGAGGTGAGGAACTAGGACATCATCAACTTTGAGTAATGGCTCCCGAAGCGCCAACACCAAAGTCCTAACGATCCTGAAGAAGGAAGACTGTGAGGTAAGAACCCAACTTTATTCACCGTTTTTTTTTTTTCTCGTAAATGACTTTGAAATGTACAAATGAAAATCCTTAATCCCAATTCACTAGCGTCCTATCAAGTACGAGTATGATTTTTTTTTTCACAAACCCAACTTTATTCACCGTTTTTTTGTTTTTATTTCTTTGTTCGTAAATGCCTTTGAAGTGTAAAATTGAAATCTTTAATCCCAATTCACTGGCGTATTACAGGTATGGTTATTTTTTCACAAACCCAAACTTATTCATTTTTTTTTTCTTTTCCGTAAATGACTTTGAAGTGTACAATTGAAATCCTTAATCCTAATGCACTAGCGTCTTACATGTATGGTAATTCATTTTCACAAACCCAACTTTATGCACTGTTTTTTCCGTAAATGACTTTGAAGTGTACAATTGTCCTTAATCACAATTCCCTGGCGTCTTACAGGTATGGTAATTTATTTTCACAAACCCAACTTTATTCACTGTTTTTTTTTCCGTAAATGAATTTGAAGTGTACAATTGAAAATCCTTATTCCTAATTCACTGGCGCCTTACAAGTATGGACATTTATTTTTCACCAGCCGTCAGGCGATTTTAATCAACTAAAGAGAACATCTCTAGCAGCGAAAGAGCAAAAGTTTCAGGTGGATGACACACATCGAGCAGTTGATCAGCGAAAAGTGACAAATGAAATGCCACGAAACTGAATATAAACGAAATGGAACAAAATGAAATGAATAAAATAAAATAAAATAGAAATCACACCTACCACTGATGACAATTTTTGTACAATTTCTTTTTTACTTACAACAAGCAATTTTATTCGTTTTAGGAGATTATACAAAACATATTTACTTCAAGTGCTCAGTGTATCTTTTTCAAGTCCCTTAATACATCGTTGTACAACGGTAAGACAGCGTTCGGACTAAAGATCTACAAAAAAATTATCTATGTCATTATTCATATTCCTGCCACTTTTTTAAATAAGTGGGCCAATAAATTTCCTTTTTTTTCCTCTTGCCGCGTTCTAAAATAGGCAGATAAAAATATCTATTCTCCTTTATCGCCTTGGCACGCTGCAAAATATACAGACTATGTATATATATACATATATATATATATATATATATATATATATGTATGTGTGTGTGTGTATGTATGTGTTGTTTGAAGGTAAGAGAGTTGAGTAGAAAAGGTAGCATGAGAACGCGGAATCCAACACGTTTCCCAACCATATACTATGTATACAGACATATACATATATATATATATATATATATATATATATATATATATATGTACATATATATTAAAGAGAAAGACTATGTGAGCTTTCAACTTTATTCACCAACATTTCGACGTCGTCCGCTCCACTGATTGTCAGGAGTTGATATCCGTCATGAACGAAACGCTGGCAATAAAATGTCCAACTGCACATCGTGTCTGTCCAATGCATTTGTATTCATCTCTCCAAATTAATACATACGGTTCGGAACTGGACGAACCGTTCGAAACAGATCGAACCGTTCACACGGGTCCGCTTGTAGAGATGATTACCTTTCCTCTCCGATTTATCTTATGGTTGTCGAGCCCTGGTGTTGGGGGGGGGGAAGCTGGGCCTTACTGCATTGCTTTTTGGTCCAAGTGCTGTTACGGGGATGAGGTGCTGAGGTGGGGAGGGGAACTGAATGTGGCTTTTTATCTGCGTTTAAGGGTTATAGTGAATGCTTTGGCTTGGCTACCTACGCTATATGGGGGAAACGGGCCTTTGTTATATCATGTAACACGCACACTCACATACACATATACATACACATACACACACACACACACACACATACACGACTCGATGGCGCGGTTATTAGAGTTCCCGGCCGCCACTACGGCGGTCCGAGTCCGAATCCCAACCAGGGCTGAAATACCTTCAGTACCGCTGCGCTGCGAGTCGTTACTCCAACTCTCGTGGGCGGGGAGTTGGTTGTATGTGTGTGCGTGTAAGGTCACAGCATTACCCATAGATCGGTCATATATGAGCTCTGAGTTCTCTTCCGGGAGGGTAATAGCTGTCGATCACGAGTCCAACACGTGATCCAAGACCATGGTGAATCACACACACACACGCACACACACACACACACACACACACACACACACACACACACACACACACTCATCCACTCGGGTTATGATCTCCTTGTACGGTTTCCGTCCCTTTGCAACAATTTTACGCAGAAATCAAGAAAGTCAGTTCACCGCCAAATCCATCATCTCTCGCGTGTCGCTTCCGAGCTAAATCCGCGAAATGAAAAATCCGCGAAATGAAAAATCCGCGAAATGAAAAATCCGCGAAATGAAAAATTCGCGTTGTTTTCAATTCATGTAATCCGCTGTGAAGAGACAATTGACCCATTGCTCTGACTTCGACATCACAACACAATTTGCTGAGATCATTCCGGCTAAAACAAGACACCTGGAAATCTTTTTCCGGTTAACGGAATTAACACTATGTTCCGGCTGAAACGGAAGAAGAAAGGAAAGAAGAAGAAGAAAGAGGAAAGAAGAAGGCAAAGAATAAGAGGAAGGCGAAGAAGAAGATGAAGGCGAAGAAGAAGAGGAAGGCGAAGAAGAAGCGAAGAAGGCGAAAAGAAGATGAAGGCGAAGAAGAAGAGGAAGGCGAAGAAGAAGAAGCGAAGAAGGCGAAGAAGAAGAAGAAATCCTCAGATTCTTGAGTTCTTCTTTTGGTGCAAAGACGTCCCTTGAAGCCTTTATTCTTGAGGTTAATTGGCTGGGGATGGGGGGGGGGGATGAGGGGGGGTTGGTTCATGTCTTTCAGGAGATGAACCTGAAAGCTGAAATCCTGAAAAAGAGTCCCGACCCGCATCGTTTTGTTTATAAATGTGGGTCCGCCCTGAAGTTAAGTAATATTCCTTTGGCCGTCTGCTCCTCTAATGAGGAGTCAAAAACAAAATAAAGAAAAAAAATAAAAATAAATAATAATAATAATAATAATAATAATAATAAATAAATGAATAAACAAAATTAAATAAATAAAAAAAAATAAATAAAAAAATAAAATAAAATAAATAAAATAAATGAAAAGTAAATAGATAAATAAATAGAACAATAATAATGATGATAATAATAATAATAATAATAATAATAATAAATAAGATAATAATAATTATAATAATATTGATAATAATAATAATATTAATAAAAATAATAAATAAAATTAAATAGAAATACTGTCTGGCTACATATATTCAGATATGTGTAAAAAATATTGTAAACGATAAAAAAAAATAATAATAAAAAAGAGGGGAAGGGGAGGGTTCGAATTCGAAGGTAACAACCGCGGCACCCCGACCCCATTGGGCAAAAGTGACGTCATGAATCGCTCCTAAGCGCCCCCTGGCGTATACTTTTAAGTCAACCAGAACTAGGTCAGCGCGTGACAATTATTCACTCTTTTTACAGTTACGTTGAGAATTATGCAGTCGTCTGCACAATCAAGACACCAATGCGGCAAACGCCACTACGACAGCACACAACCCACCACTCCTCCTCCTCCTCCTCCCTCCAGCAGGCAACCATGTGGATCATCTCCGGCAAGCTCTCATGGAGATACCCAGCCTATCCACACCATTTTCTGGTAAGTAAAATAATAAAATGGAA